>NC_141823.1:32516256-32825839 GCF_982586985.1 Callionymus lyra | reverse complement strand
GGGTATGACCGTGATATCAGCAAACACTGTAGATTAGGTACAACTATATTATATAGACATGCACGTGCTTGTAGAGAATTTGGCAACAAGGAAGGAAAAGTTGCGTGCCTTCCTGCTCGGCATTGTCACTAAAATCAACGAGAAGTGAGAGGACAGACGTCATTTCCAGCTGCAGATTGCAGAACTGATATTAACTTGCAGTATCAAAATGAGTGTTAAGAATGACTCCTCGGCTAAATATTCCGTTTACTGCTGGTTTTTCATGTTTGTGTGTCACATACACTCATGTTTGTTGTTTGTTTTTTCCACAGAAGAACCAGTTGTCTCACTTTCTTCTTGGAGAGCATGATATCCCTCTGACATGTTTAGATCATGTGGTCACAGGTAAATAACCATGCTTTATGCCAAAATACTGCATGTTGTTTGTGTGTGTATCAACCTTCCTGTTTGTTCAGCTGTCTTTCTTTCGATCTGTTCGCCCCTCCCTCTGTCTGTCCTCCTCTCCGTTTGTCCGTTAGTTTCTCCCTGCCAGTCTGTCTATTTTGTCTGTCTATTCTTCTGTCCATTTGTGCAGATAAATGGTTTGAAATGTATTTTTTGTGAATAATGGATAATGAATAATGGGACACATCATAACTTATATTGGTGCTCCAGACTACCATTTAAAGCCAGTGATGTTTTACTCACACTCTTCACCTTTTACCGGTTAATACTTTGATGTCTATCTTTTTAATGAGATAAAATTAATATCACAATTGTTTTGTTAATTAGATTACCTTGTTCTTATTTTTGTTTTTATGAATAATCATATTTCTGTGTCTAATTGTAATAAAACAATTTCCCGAAGGAGACCTCCTGAGGGATCAATAAAGTTCTACCTAACCTACCCTAGATACTTTACACAAGTCTATGCTCTCTAAGTGTTTTTTTTAAGTTTCTGTCTTACACCTTTATGAGAAGTATGTTTCTTGCTTGAAAAATGTTTTCTTTTTTTGTAGTGAATGATACTAAAGGAAAAAAGAAAGCATTGGGCTCCAACCAGAAGCTCAAGTTCAACCCCACTGAGCTTCTCCTGTACTGCAAAGACTTGAGAATCATCAGGTTCTGCTTTGATGAGGCTGGGCCTGAGAGTGCAAAAAAGGTCAGTGACAAGTCTTTTAAGGAATTGATGCTTGTAAATAGTTTATTTTTTGTCCTCATCACTAAACGCTTCTTTTGTGGAAGCATAGAGAAATGGAGCTTGGTCACATTGTTCTGGAACTGATACGGTTGTTACCCTGTGAGTCAGAAAAGGGAACAGTCATTTCCTTGTGATGGATACAATTGTAACAGGCTTGGATTAACGCCCATCTTCATGATCTAATCTCAGTCAGAATTGTCTGAAATCTATGGCAATAAATAACATGTAATTAGATATATAGATATATTAACAATTTTAAATTCATAACTGTTTTTATGTCCACTTTTATTTAAATTATTGGTTTTAAAGTTGATGAAATGGGTATTTTTAAAGACATTAATATTGTCCTTACGATATCGTTGTGTTGCTCATTCATTCATTTTTTTTAAACATTTTTTCCTGACTATTGTTTTTCTTTTACAATGTAATGCAAGTTCTAAAAGTGTATTACAATTTTCTTTTTTATTTTCTGAATTTGTATCAAATGGAAGGTCTGTCTCGTCACATCCTTTGTAGTCATGCAAACTGACAAAATATGTGACTCAGACAACATGCTGACTGAAAGTGAAAAAAGAGGAAGGAAAACGAGTGAGTGTGCTGGTATGTCTGACTCTAATAAATGAAAGTAAGAAAAGAAAACATTAAAATTATTCTTCTGGCCGATAAAATAACACGGGACAATAATATTTATCGCACACTCTCTAACTGAGTTTTGTAAGAATGTAAATTGAATATATGGGTTTGTGTGCTTAGCTTGAAAGGTTTAATATTGTCATCTAATTTATATTCATATTTTCTCATTTGTGGATATGCCAAATTCAACAGGTTTTGCCAACATTTGAAAGTACACAAGTATCTGAAACTCATTTCCACTTGCAAACTCTTGATAGGTGGTCTTGCTTCAGATGTAAGGCAGTGTAGCTGTTAATCTTCATTTCACCTTTGATGTTTGTTCAAATGCTGACATTTTCCGATCTCCACACGTGTCATCTGGTACCAATTTTTCTGTAGGTTTATAACCTCTGCACATACTGAACTGGAGATAAGGAATGAACTTGGTGGTGTTCCTGGTGTTTGTAAATGTGTGCTATAAAGTGAGAAAGACTAGTGCAGAAACAGAACATGGTCTTTTTGAAAGAGACATGTCTGCCCTCTGCGACTTGGGTTGAACCTATTTATAGACACAATGTTGTAATTACAGTGGAAATCTAAAACGGGGAATGGCTTCCTTTTAACTTGGTGACATATAGAATTAGGCCAGCCTGTAATAGCTTATTTTGCCACGGTAAATTACAGAGTTAGATGCTGTCTTTTCCACACTCTATGTGTAGTTTTTTGGGATGTTCTTGTGTTTTTCACAGCTTCTCTGTAGAATGGGCCGCTTGTGCCAATCTGAGCTCTGTCTGTTGCACATTTTCTCTTCTGGTTTTTCCTTGATTTAATGATGGTATGGCCTGAGGATATGTGCTCTGTTTAAACATGGCTTGAGTGTTTGAAAGTGAATGAAGCCTAGTCTTAAGAATGGTTTTGTTCACTCCCTCCCCTTTTTTGTTTTTAAAGGTTTGCCTTGCTATAGCTCACTACTCCCACCCAGCAGATCTTCAGTTACTGTTTGGTTTTGAGTATCAAGCAAGGCGGTACCATGAAGCTAAAGGTATAACAAATATATTGTGTATTAATGAATGTATCAATCTATGATCAACAGACTCTTGTGATTAAATTAACAAAGTATGCACTTTTACAAATGTGAAGTATTCTTATTTATATTTACCGTTGAATACATTATATTTGATTTTGAGTTTTTAATTTTGCCTCTATTTTTTCTTTCACTTTTCTGTCATCATTTTGGTCACCTGCACGTCATGCAAAAAAACAAAAATATACTGTAAAATTGTATATTTAAAAACCCTGATGGGCTTTATTTTGTGAGTTGGGAAGTTAATTGAACTCCAAATGAGACATTTTGCAGGGACATATATTTTAATATATTTAATAGGTTTCAGTTGTGTGATTCTAAAAGAGGAATGACGGTGCGCCTTTAGCATCTTGTACTGAGCTAAATAGTGTAGAATTTATCCCAGTTCTGATCATTAAGATAACTAAATTGGGCGCATCTTTGTTGACAAAAATGTTGTTAAAATCTTTATGGCTTTAAAATGTGTTAAAAGAGCATCAAAGAACATCAAACACTTTACAAGAAGAGGCCTATTCAGGAATTACATTAAAATTATTTTTGGGTTCTTTTTTTGCAGCACAAGTCAATGGCGCTGGTTCACAAAAACGATTTCAGGCCCCCATGTTCGACCGTCCATCAGATTTGGACAGGGAGATCAAGAGGACCGGTGCCTCTGAATGGAGAGTTTGTTCCATCAACGAGATTTATGCTATTTGCCCGAGGTCTGTAATCACTCTTCTTGTTTAGTACATGACAACACGTCTGTAATCTAAACCAAATTTGACAGTGTTGTCTCGGTCTCAGTGTTGCAAGCAAGATTTTGTGCTGAAAAATAGCAGCAATACATACGTATTGAAAACAAAAGTTTTTCAAACAGATTGTCTTCCTCTCTTTTCTAGTCTCCCGGAGTATATAGTCGTTCCAGTTTCACTTGCCGATCAGGATTTGAAGCAATTATCCGTCTTCTTCAATGATAACCGCATCCCAGTAAGTATTTCAAATGCAATATTAATAAGTACATGCTTTCACTCTGGTATCATTTATTTTTTTCATTTGCATAACAGCTGTTCAAAACTAACATTCCTCTTTCATGTAGCTCTGGTGCTGGAGTCACCCAAATGGAAGCGCACTTGTCCGCATGGCCAATATGTGTGATCCAGTGAATCAACGGAAGACTGATTTTAGGTATTTTAATTATTTTTTATGTTTCTTTATTTGAGCAATAAATAGAGGCAGAGATTGTCAGTAATGTCTCTTTTATCATTTAAACATCACAGAGGCCCCCCTAAGAGGTACCTGAACCAGATTTGATTTATTATGTTTTTTTTACTTGCATCTGCATTTGACTTCAAAGATTAGGAAGGTAACACAGAAAGTACGTCTCAGGAAAGAAAAGTAATAAAGTGGTTCTTATTACTTCATTGAGGCGAATGTGTTAAAAACTTAAAAGGAGTAAATAATTTAGTCGTTAACAAAATGGATACAAAATAAATACAAGATGCAGGAGAAGTTAATGTGTAATATTTACTTTATGTTTCCTTTCTAGAGTGTTCAGTGCCATCGAGAAAAGCCATCCACTCAAAAATGAAGTGTTTCGATCAGAAGTGGATAAATGTCTGCCCAACATCCATGACATTCAGAATTCCTTTTCAAAGATCCGACAGATGTGTGTCATTGGTGAGACCTATTGTCTTGTAACAACTCTGTCATGTAATCATTTACACTGAATCATTACTTTTGATGAAACCCAAAGTCACTTAGAGAGGATATCTGTTATTCAGCTGATCTGTCGAATTTCAGATCCTTTTGAGGAGTCCGAAGAAAGGTGGTTGTCTTCCATTGAGAATTCAAGATGGTTGGAGTATGTTCGGTATGTAAATAACTTGCTAATGGTAGCCTTGTTATTACGATTATCGTGTTTTTAGGTGTAAAAGAACATATTCTTTAATTGGCTAATTCCTTTTTTTTTTCTTACAGTGCCTTCTTGAAGCATTCAGCAGAGATGGTCTACCAGCTGGATGGAAAGAATGTTTCTGTTGTTCTTCAAGGTAATTTCCATGAAATGCTTTCCTGTTGTTTAAGTTAAAATGTGAATAAAAAATATTAAGATTTCAGGAAATTTTCCTTACATGTTTTCTCATTTGTTATTATTAAACTCCTTTTTAAACTTTATTTTGGGCTTTAATCCCATGATGTATGGAAGGACTTTGGAAGAGAAATCCTCACCATTGACGTTGTTGCTCCCCAGTACGGACACATGCAGACAAAGTGTCTAATGGATAATCCAGACGCTTTCTGATGCTGCTTGGTGCTGGCGTCTGCCCCCGCAGGGTTCAGTCTTTTCACCAGGATATCATGAGCGTTCACACGTATCCCTCCTAACATTTTGTTTTTGTAATTGAAGGGAGGAGAGAACTGTAGCGGGAGGAGTTGACCTGACATGACTAGTTACTTAATGTTTTTGTGTGAGCAGAGGAAGAAGACAGAGACCTGAACTGCGTGGTGTCCTCCTTGGTGCAGCTCATGCTGGACCCACATTACCGAAGCAGAACTGGATTTCAAAGCTTGGTGCAAAAGGAATGGGTGATGGCTGGGCATCGCTTCTTAGACCGATGCAGTCACCTCAAGAAGAACGACAGAGAAGAGGTATTGGATTGGAACAGACCAACAAGATCATCAATCAGCAGCTTTGTGAAGGCATGTAAAACTCTTGTATTACATTCTTACAGTCTCCGTTGTTCATGCTGTTTCTGGACTGCGTGTGGCAAATGATGAACCAGTATCCAGCTGCCTTTGAGTTCTCCGAGACCTACTTGACTGTCTTGAGTGACAGCATGTGGATTCCACTCTTCAGCACTTTCATCTTCAACTCCTCCAAACAAAGAGCACAGCACTTAATGGTGAGAGAAGTGCTTTGCCAAACTAGAAAATGTGGAATAACCCTACTTTTTCCTACTCAGGATTTCGCCAAACTGAAAGGCATCCCCCAGGGAGAAGACCAGACAGTGTGTTTTCCTCCAGTGTGGGATTGGTCTCAACAGTTCTCCATTAAAGACCAGACTCTCTTCAACAACCCCATGTATGTGGGCAAGGGAGCAGCTTATGTGAAGAACGGAGAAGTGAAATCCTTCAGACGCACCAAGGTACGTGTGTGCAATCTTTGTAAATTTGAGTTATTGGAATGTCATCTTGAAATATCTCGCCTTGTCACAGAAATACAATCCCGCGTTGCGAGGGTCCTCTGCATCCTTTCATAATGGACTGAGAGTTGGAGAAGACACGCTGAAACGAAGAGGCTCTTTCATGTCAGAGTTTAGGTCAGATTTGTCACAGATGAAAGATGTGGTTGAAAGCCCGTCAGAGCGCTACTTTCGAGAATGGTTCTCTCAACCTGTCGATCAAAAAGGTCTCCTGATCCCTCTGTTCTTGCCTTCACACGTGTCCCTCTGGAGGCTCTTCTTCTTGCGCTGGGTTCCAGAGGCCTGCATATCCAAAGGAGGATCCATCACCGCCTACCACAAACTCTCCCAGCTGGTTGATGAAATTGAGATTTTGCAGAATCAGCTCAGACAGTATAAAGGTCCAAGTCAAGTTAGCACACCAGTTCCTAGCCCATGTGAATCCACACCCAGCCAAAGGAGGATGTATTTTAAGTCAATTCCACCAAACAACCCTCCCAACCCACCTGATTTTCTTACGTCCTCTTTTCCTTTTACTCCAATTGGAAACCTGTGCCGTCGAAATCTGCCCGGAACCCCCATAAGTAAATTCCTGAGTGGGGCCAAGTTCTGGCTCTCAACTGAGACTCTTGCTAATGACAATATGTAGAAGAAGTCTGCCTTGATGACGAATGCTTTACCCTCTGTCTTAAATGTAGAGTAACTAAAAGTATTTTGTACTCCTGAATTTGATAAGCTATTATTTAATTAATCATTTAACAAAGAGTTTCCGGCACAGACCAGGGGTTCCCAGTTACTCATTTCTGTTGTTCCCACAATGACTTTACTGTGACACACTCCTACTGTGAAAACCTTACCTTTTAATAGCTCAAAATGTCCAAGATTTCGAGTCATATAAAACAATGGACTATTTTTCCTGACTGTGATTGGAAACATTGAACTAAATGCATTGTAATTCACAATGAAATTGTCATGGAATAATAGACTTTTAATTAAAACTCATTAAGGCCAAATCAAATATTACAGCGCTGGAGTATCAAAAATAATATATTATTTTACTTGTATTTTTAGAAAGGGGGCCTGAAAATAACACTGGTAAAGCTTTGCCATGCCTGGGGAAAACAAACAGAATTGCTTTGATGTAATTTGGTTGGGTAATATTTTTGCTTCAACTGAACTTGCTCAAACTGCTTTCATTTGAGGTTACCAACTGTGAATTCTAGGTTTGTACCTTTTTTATTTGAAAGAAAGGGGGGGGGCTTTTTGTACAAATATACTTGTAGTGATACTCTTTAGTGGTGCTTTTATGCTTCCAATATATCACAAAAAGGCTTCTGAGACAGAAGAGAAGATGCAACCAATCACAATGGCTAATCAAACCAATCTTTTCCATGTCAATGAAAATGCTGCTAGTGAGTCAATTAGCATTAGTCGATGTTAATGGAATTTCACTTTGCTCTTTTAAGCACCTTTGCTCTTGGGGAAAGTCACAAATATTTATATTGTTCTTTTCTACTGACTTCTTAAATTTGGCCGTCACGCTCCCAACATCTTGCTATTTTAAGTCATCAAGTTTCGTAAGAAATCTTTGGAGAAATAAGGGAATCGTGATTAATTTTAAGAAAATTAAAAAGTAAAGTAAAAAAGTCCTCAATGAGGTAAAACCACTGGACAGTGCTGGCCTGTCCCACTTGAGCTTTTCAAAGATTTCTTTGGCAATAACTAGTTGAGGTGGTTTTAGGGTTTGTGTGTACAGTATGATGTGAGAACAGAGCCTGCTTTCACAAATGCTATTAATTGCACATTTTATTGTATATAAATGTTGAGATAAATTCAAGGTGGTGGGAAAAATATACTTTTGGAAATATTTTAATACTGTATATGCTTGAAAAATGTATATTTAAAAAAATAATGGTACAAGATAACCTAAGAAATTAAGTGTTTTATGCAGAGGTATTTATGTTGTTTTGACCCACTAAAAGTTGCACTCTGTTGTGGTTGTATGATGATGGTGTTGCAATGGTAACGCAGTTGGATTGAATCTGCAACAGAGGTTTATATTTCTATATGCAAAAAAGTGGATGTATTTTTTTTTTTTTTTTTTTTGAAAATCTTACCATTTATTTTTAATTGTATTTTTCCATTTTTGGTTCTGTGTGTATTTGTCAATGCTTCTTTGCAGAGGTACTGCACTGGTTTCTTTGTTCCTGATGGAGACTGATGCTTAAATGTGGACTATTAATGATCATTACATGGCTTTGAATTAAAGTTTTGTCTCTCATCATTTATTGGAAATTGTGAATCTGCTTTACACTTTTGTAGTTCTTTACAAAGTATATGTAGAAGCATATAACAAGTTCACAATTATGATAATAGCCCACCTCTTTCTTTGGTGTAAAGTACCAACATGTGACCTTTCTGTCCAACGCTGTCAAGCCAGCTTTTAACTGGGACCCTACAGTAGGACTGATCCAGGACACAATGAGGGAGAATATGCACATGGCCATCAGAGTAGCCAGGAGAACTAATCAGTTTGTTAGTTTGTAGTCAGGTTAACAGATTATAATAAGACAAAACATCTTTGTAAGCGAATAAGTGAACGTTTATGTATGCTATTATTGCAAAATGCGTATAATCGTGACTATAATGTCTGAATAGTTGCAGTTTATTATTTAACAGAAGTTTAACAATATTAAAAGATAGTAGCTGACCCATGATTACATAACATAAGAAATTGTATTTGAGTAAGAAAACGTCCACCCTTTTTTTTTTTTTTTTTTAGAAAAACAGGAAATTGACTCGACAACTGACGTCATCCGTAAGCGCCTCCGCTGGCCTGCGAAATGGGCTCGGCTGCAGAGCCTTGATTTCTTTAATTTTTCCTCAGGATGTCAACTTTTTATACAACATAGTCCATTCGAGATGTCATTTGGAGGTTCGTTAAAAACATTTAATATTGACGTATTTACATTTGCCATGGAACTTGTTGGCCGTAACGAGCCGCGCGCTGCAGAGCTAGCAATGTTAGCAAGTGGCTAACTAGCCTGAACATCTTAATTGACGCACTGTTACGAGTTATAGTCGTAACTGCGCACATTTCATCAAGTTTGGTGGTACAAATCTAGGTTTAACCATTTCTACATCTTATAATAGTGCGTATCTTTAAAAAAAAATACCGATGGAGCGTCATATATTGTGCTAAATCTAACATTTGCTATCGGAAGCCTTTCGACATCAAAATATGTGCCTAGTTAGTATGTTTCTCTTGTGTGAAAATGGTAGTAATGTCTTATATTACTTTTAAACCGCCATGATTAGTTTGATACAAATTGGAACTCTTTCATCCCCATGTCTGCCCCAGATGCAGGCTAAATTGTATCCGATTTTTAACAAATGTCCTTCATGAAGAAAAATCATGTTTTCCGAATGAAAGTAATGGCATGTGTATACATGCAAATACCCAATAACCATGTTTAAGATAAGTAACAGTTATTGTACTAATTAAAAATTAAAGTAATTGAAATACCCTTATGAATATCTTTTGAGTTGTTTTCCAACCACATCATTTACAATGTTACAATGAATTGTAACTTTCTTTACTTAATTGACAGTCTATGACCACACGTGGAACAAGACAAGAAAGCAGTCAATGTTAGTGTTCTCTAAAAGCCAAGCAAAGACATGGGGCCAAATGTACAAGTAATTATACAACTGTTTTGTCAGCTTTGTTTGGAGCAGCCCATTTTCTGGTTGTAGGTGAGTGCACTAATAAAGAAATGCCTCAATATTCAACATTTTTATATCAAAGTGCAGACATATACTCAAGTGCTTCTAAAGTGGTCATAGTGTGCTGTTTAAATTGTCCCAAAAAATCTCTGTTTTAGTCTGTGGAAAAACGACAAAGCCATATAAGGCTCACTTAATTGCTCAAAGAAGTAACCCCCTAGCATTGGCCTATACACGTCAGTTTACAAGTTTTAAATGGATCCTAGGGTTGGGGATAGGTTGCTTTTTGCAATTGTGTACTCACAACACAACTTAGTGCTGCTAATTTAAGTTGCTGTGTTGGATTTATCTGAATATTTGATTTGCATAGGGGGAGCCACAGTTAATTTCAACTTGGAGAAGCTAGGTTCTTGTCGGGATGTCCAACCTGGAGTATGTCTTGTCAGATGCAGGACTTTCTTAAAACGTTGTCTCAGTAGTCAAGAGCTACATTACGCATCATCCTTTGCATTCAGAAAACGCCCAATATGGATTGCACTTGTTCTCAAAAACTCTGGTTTTGGTTGTCTTTCAGGTGATTTGAAAGCGGAAGCCAGCCAGGTGATTTTGGAACTACATCCTGTGTTGGCTAATTTGTCTCAAAGTTTCAGTTCCTGCACATTCTAGTTAGGTAAGCCGCCTTTACTGAGGTTGCCATGAAACCTGCTCAGGAGCGCAACCAGGAGTGCCTACCTCCAAAGAAGAGGGACCACATTGTCAGTAACAGCGGTGGAGCCAGTGGAGGGGCAGGTGGAGCCAGTGGAGGTGGAACAAGAGGAGTCGGCAATGTTGTTGGAAGTACTGCAAGGGAGGAGAATGTGACTTGTATGCAGATCAATAAGGCCAGCAATGACACAACATCTGGAGAATGGGTTCGACATCAGCCAGGTATTCCGTATGGACTAGAAGGCTCAGATGGCATATCGGCAGTTCCACTAGACCAGTATAGCATGCTTTACAAGGTGGCTCTTCCATCATCCACCAGTCTTCACCCAGTTTTAAGCCACATTTCTCCAGCCTACACTGTTCACTCCCCTCTCATCCAGCACCCTGGACTCTCTTATCCTCCTCTTGGTTACACCCAAATTCCTCATTCTTCCCTCCAGTTTGTCAGTTCCCCATACGCCTCATTACCCTATGCTCTACCCTCTGGCATTGTTCCGGGCTCCTTAATCTCTCCCTCAGGCACCATTCCTCAGGCCCATGCAGTCTCCCACCTTGTTCCATACCCATCTGTCATACAAGAAGGAGTTGTTTCCCCTCCTCACCAAGGCCAGGTATCTGCACACACCTTTGCCAAAGTTACATCATCCAGTGGTGTACCTCTGGGTTTGCCTTCAGAACAGGCTGGCCAGCAGCACATTGGATCTGTTGGAATCTTTCCTGCAGCAGATCTCGGCTCTCGAGGGCTGTCGGTCTACTACCACCCTCAAGCCACCAGAGCTACTTCCGCTACCAGAGAAGTACCCAGTAATCAGCAGGAGAATGAAGCAGAGATGAATGGAAGAGAAAAAGAGCCAGGAGTCCGGGACTTTATCCAAGATCACAACATCCGAAACGCTCGTCTGCATCAGTTAGTAATCAACTCTGAAGCGCAGGAGGAGCAAAAGCAAGACAGGGGGCCACACAACCGGAGACTAGGCTCTCCATGCCAACGGAGCACTTCAGACAGTGACCTAGAGGTGAGTCTGAGCTCTTTTCTGACATGAATGTGTCTTAAGTTAAGATACAGGCCATACTTATCACTGGTCTACAACTAGAGCCTAATTCAGTTATGAGTCCGGCCAAAATTACTGTATTTGCTTCTATTTATGATTAAGAACATTTCAGTATGCATGCAACTCCATTAAGATCAGACCTGAGCGCACCTTAGCTTCTCTGGCACCTTTGAAGTAAAGTGTCAACTTCTCTGTGAAAACCAAAGATGGTCAATATAGTCAATTATGTTAATGTGTAACTATAGTATGCACAGCCTCTTGTCTTTGTACACATCTGTGTTGAATAATAAAAAAAAATTGGCCTTTATCCTTTTTCATTAACAGTCCTTTTCTCTGTTAAACGGATATTATCGATCATAACATGGAGGTCAGAATGGGTACGATAATTTGTCTGTGGCAGTTAAAACCATAGGTGCTTGGACCCCATTCCAAGTTCAGAGGTTTAAGCCATCTTGGATAACACTTAGACCCACTGGCGCTGGGTCTTATTGTATCAACTTACAGTGTCAATATGTATTGAGCACTGCAGACCAGGGAGACGTTTCCAATATTTGCAGCTTGTCGTTAAAATGGAGTCATACACGACATGGATTGAATATAAGCAGGTGATGTTGGTTTATTATTTACACATAGAGCAGCGGCCTTTGCAAATTGTTGTTTTATTAATTTATACATTACATTATATATTTTATTCATAACTACACTTGGTTTACAATATATTGACAATTATATCGCATATAATCTAAAAGCCTCAAGAGATAATTTCTTTTCTCCATTTCTTTGATTCCTCTTAGGTGCAGCAGGTTGTCAGCCGTCAGGGAGTAACGGTGGGAAGAAAAGAAGTCTCCTTCGCTCCGCTGAATCTCTCTCAGGGTGTCCAGAGAACCAAGGAGCTGCACTTGGAGAACACTGGAACAATTTCAGACCGCACAGCATACATGGTTCAACCTGTGAGTATCAATGACCCCAGACTCCCTGGTCTTCAGCAGCATGTGGCTCAGTCCAGCCACACCGTCATGCTGGCCAACAACCAGCCAGTTCTGGTTCCCCTGGAATACCATCCGCATCAACTAACTTCACAGCATCAGCAACAAATGCACACCAATGATGGTCCCTCTAACACTGGCTTTAAATCAAAAGTGTGCCTCTTGGATGGAGAAGGGACTGACATAACAGCTAACCAGCCTCCTGCAGATGTGACTCAGGCCTTAGCATCAAGTGTCATGCCTGCTCCAGCTGCATGCAATCCTTCACACTTCATGAAAGGCGCCATCATTCAGCTGGCTACGGGTGAACTCAAGCGTGTGGAGGACCTGCAGACACAGGACTTTGTCCGCAGCGCAGAGGTGAGTGGAGGGCTCAAAATCGACTCTAGCATGGTGATGGACATTCGTCCCAGCCAGCAAAGACCTGGCCTGGTCTCGCTTCACTTCACCGTGGGAGAACAGCAGAGCCGAGTGACGATCGATGTTCCGCCAGAGCATCCGTTTTTTGTCTTTGGACAAGGTTGGTCCTCTTACAGTCCAGAGCGCACTGCACAGCTTTACGGTTTGACCTGTCATCATCTGCAAGTAGGAGACGTGTGCGTGTCCATTACCCTGCAGCAACAGCTCCAGTCACAACAACAAAAGCCACCGCAACATCATCAGTCGCAACAGCAGAGTTTGACCAGGACTCCAAACAAAACCATTGCAATTTCATCAGAATCTAGTCATCAACTCATGGGACCACCAGCTCCGCAACATTCTCGCTCGCTGTCCCAGTCTCGAGTAGAACGTATTCAGAGAGAAAGACACAGAGACGTCGAAGTCGCAGACAAAGAGGAGGCCGCGATGTTGGGCTTTGCTGAACACTCTGAACAGACTTTTAGACCAAGTAGGAACTCGGCAGAGCATCTGAGGAGCCACAGCAGTTACCATTTGCACACAGAAGGTTCTGCTTTTACCACAGGTGGACTGAGCGCCATGCAGGCAGCGCTCGGTTCATCTCAGAGGCGTTGGTCTTCACCAGGACTCCAACGATTCAACATGAAGGGTGTTGAAGGTTCAAGACCTCAGTTGAACACTTCGACCCACTCAAGACCGTCATTCATCCCCCAGGAGGTCAAACTCTCCATTGAGGGGCGCTCTAATGCAGGGAAGTAGCATCATGTTTGGTAGCAACTCTGGAAGAAACTCTCTTGAGTTAGTCATCTGACAAGGAGAGAAAGAGAAGAAAAAGAGTGTGAATGTAGCCTCAGAATGTTTGAGATTTTGCACAATCAACGAAAAACATACAAAATCTATGTCTACTTGTTGGAGCGCTTATTTGCTTTCACTCAGCCAAAAGGGCCTCTGGTTTCACCACAGGCGACACAAGGCGGTGTACAAAGTATGTAGCTGATAGAGTAAAAAGGCCAACCATAGTTTGTACTCACTACACCTCTCTCTTCTTCCCGGAGTTGATCATCTCATTCATCTCTATAGCCAAACTTTCACCTCTGCTTGCTCCAGACATGGTGTCGGTGCTACTAAAGCCCTCAGCAGTGCTGATGCACTCTGTGTCGAAAAGATCCACAATGATTTGCCTCCTTACATTCCTGTACCCTCAAACAGCTTTTATCCAAAAACTAGGAAGGCATTGTCTGATCTGGAGCTCGACTGTTGATACAACCTAGTGATGTGTTACATTTATTTGGCCCCACTGTATATGAGGTGTATAAAGTAGATTCTGTTCACAATCATCATGTCCAGCTTGTCACAAGTCAGTGTGGTGGTATTTAAGCCATAAGCACTCAGAACCATGTTTACTCACCTCGCTTTATTTCACATGGTGCAAATAATCACCAGTATGGTAGTTGGTAGCATTGAATGTTTGTTGCCTCCAGGACATCAGATAAACCCAAATTACAAGGATGATGCAGTTGTTGGATTTAATGCTGCAGCACCTCCCAGTGGTTGGGATGTGCACTTGTCCTATTAGAAACGTCACCTTACTCTTCGATTGAACTTCTTTACTCCATTTCCCATAGTTAAACATGAGAATGTTTTTGTATAAAACTAAGATTTAATAACAAATTGATTAGTCCATTGACAAGCATCTATCATCAGAAAGAAAACCCATTGCTTTCCCCTTCTAAACATAACACGACCCTTCAGAGGGCTGGTTGATCTTGAGCAAAGCTGTGTGTGTATTTGAAAAAATTCTTTGAATCTTGTTTTTTTTTTCCCACCTTAATCAGATTATAAGTTTCTGCTCCTTGCATGTTCCTTGCGCTCAACTGTCGATGTCTGGTTATGGTGTGAGGAAAGTGTACTGTAGCTCACAGTATGATGTTCCAGTTGTAGTCCATATTCACACGCAGGAGAGACCATAAATGTAGTTTGAGAGCTAGAGAGCTTCTTTGATCAGGCTTACAGTGGGGCCAAACCCTGATAGATGAATGGAGTTTGGTTCCTGATTTCTATGTTGTTTCTCAAATGGTGTGGATATTAAGCTTTTCCTTCTTCACTTCAACATCTTACACAGCGTGATTGTTGCACATTAACTTTACTTTTAGGAAATAAAGAGGTGTCGTTTTTGCAAATGAAGGGAAATGTTAGATGTTGTTTTAGTGGGAAAGCTGACATGCATTTTTATCTGTGTTTACAACTTCTAAATGCTGCAGTTTGTTCGGTGTGACGGTCACTCAATAACGGTGAAGCAAATCTTAAGTGCAATTAGGTCATGCAGGCGGCACCACACAGACATTCCCACTAGCAGTGTTAATCATGCAGTTGTCATTGGAAGGTTTCTTTTTATATATTTGTGCTGATCTTTGTGCTTCTGGTGCTTTTGTCCTTACTGAGTTTTGTGCTTGTCGTTCATGATTGACTGTAGGAGCTGGAATATTTCTGGTGGTCTCCTCGCTATGCTATATAAAAGACAACATTGTCATCTTGTTGGATGTTTCAGTCCAACTGAATTAACCCAGGTGTTTGAGCTGCTTGTTTATTTTTTTTAAACGGCTGGCACCAAAAAAAAAAAACAAGCCTCCAAGATGACTTCACATCTTAGGTTTGGCTGCTCTGGAGACAATCAGACAAATGGTGTCCAACTATCCTGCCGGGTATGTTCGGCATCCAACTTGTGCCTAGATTGCTAACCTTCACGTTCATCATCCCATAAATACACTGAGCTTTGTGCGACACATACACGCCTCTAAAATGATGAAGTCACCAGTCTGACAGTGTAAATGGTTTGATGTCGTAGTGTGTGAATCATCTGGATTGTGATGTTGCGTCAACTGGGTTTTCAAGTTAGAAATGGCAGATGTATCGTGACTGAGGAGTTGGAATAGAGCCTTTCACTTTTGGACCTCACGTTTTAAAGATCTTTATAACCTCGTTTGATGGTGCTCCTTCACCATCATCATTTCATCTCGCTGAAAAGCAATATACATCGTTTAAACACATTTCCATGGGTCTATGCAGTAAACTCAGTGTTGTCCCTTTCTGTCTTAACAGTTAAACTGCAGTGCAAAAAGTATTTTCTCTGCATTGGCTGAGCAGTATGAACTTGTTTTCTTTCTTTCTGTGAACGTTCATTTGAAAGGTTTGTCTTGAATGAATATGCAATAGAGTTTCTCAAATCCAAATAGTAAAAACATTCACCCAGTTATACATACAAAGTTTATTCTGTCTCCTTTGTGAAATCTGGACTGATAAACACAAGTTTAGGCTTTATTTGGCTTGTGCATTTTAAGGTATGTAGAAAATCATGAAATTAGCTGTATTTTTGGTCTAAAGGGCATATTTCAAACAGATAGTTCCTCAGTTCAGTATTATGCCCAGTACAAGGTTAGTTAACTATTAGTTACTACTACTGCCTGGTAAGACCTGTGGGTACACGCAACATTGTTTTGTTCCTATGGTGTAACCGTGCCAAAGTCTTCTTCTACATGGCACCATTTGCTGGGATAACTAAACGCATCCAGATCAAGATCCAAATCCATCTTGTTTTCTACAGTTCATACTGCTCATCCCTGACAAAGTCCTGGCTACAGTCTGTTTTAAAACTTGTTTGTGCTACACTTTTTCTCTCTGTAATCTCCAAATGCTTTGCTGTCAAATTCCAATTGACCTGAGAGGTCCAGGAGGGTTTGACTTTCCCTCCCTGCTGTAAGTAATTGCACTAATGGTTCTTCTTATCAAAATAAACTGAAGACACCGTGAAGCACACACAGTGTTTCTGTAGATACTTTTCTTTGTACAGATGTGTCGTCTGTAATGCCTTAAACTCGGCTAATGTTGAGATGGAGTCATGCTTTTGGCCGTTCTTTTAGAAATCCCTGCAACTTTTGATTTTGTTTTCAGTTCCCCACCCTCAAACTAGTTTACTTTCCTACAAGACGAAGCCAAAAGTAACCAGGAGCCACACATGCGTCTTATTTATATAGTTGCACAAAATAATTGAGTGGTGTTTGGTAACGGCAGGAAGTAGATGAGAGCAGAGAGACGGGCTGTGTGTGTGTTTGATAGCTTTCTCCTGGTGGTGTTTTGAAACTACAGCAATGGACTTTTGAGTGTTGCTAATGTCCTATGATATAAGAAGAACCCGTTTTAACGGTGTTTGTGTATTTTCAGATTTGTACTTTTTTGGCACACGGTGACACTGCTTTTTTTTTAATGTGATGTGTAACTAAAATACTTGCCTAAATCTGCAAAATATATGCAATGATTTAATGTACCATTCAATCCTCAAGTATAATCCAGGTCGTATGAACTTTGTATAGTGAGTTTTAATACTGTACGGTCGTACCAACATGTATTGATCTTATCAGAAGCCTTAGCGTTGTCGACCCAAAGTGCTCCCTTAGATTACCCTACCTGAACTTAACAAAGCATTAATATTTCTATTTCGTTGCCATTTTATTTGTACCCTTTTTGAATATGATAGATTTGTACTGTATATTTGTACCTTTCTGTGAACTACTTTTTTTGCTGTTTTAATTCTATGTACTTAAGGACACAAAGATATTGTATTTTTATTGTTACAGCTAACTTGGAGACATTGCATTTATCATGTTTAAGTAAACACAATATAATATATATATGTAAACCAATATAAATATAAACTATTATTCAACTTGTGATTGTTTCCTGTGTTTTCTGATGCTTTCAGTTTTCATCAAGCTAAAACTGACTGACTTTTGTCATGGGAAAGACACAAGACACAAGTTTGCATAAACACACTGATCATGTGATGGACAGCACAGCGACACCAGTTATGTGTATCTATTTAGATCAGTTTGTCCCCTGACAAGAAATGTTGAGTTAACTTAGTTGCTTTTCAACTTCAGTTTCTGTGTTTTAACCGGTGACCAGCAGTGGAACTGGAAGAGTCATCTCTGCCTAGAGTATCATGCTCTGTCGTCAGATCAAGTCGATCTTCTCCAGGCACCTCTTGATCCTCTTTGCCTCCCTCTCCCGGATCAGCCTGGCCTGTCTCTTCTCCGGCGTTTCGTTGGCTCTCTTCAACCTTACGGCCTCTCGTTCCCTTTGGAGCCGCCGTTCTCGCTGATCGTCCAACTCCTGAATCCTCTGCATGCATTTGGCCTCACGGTCCCTCAGCCTCCTCATTTGCTTCTCCTCATCGGTCTCACACGCCCGTTTATTCTTCTTAGCTGTGCGCTCGCGCTCCAGACGCTGTGAACGGGCCTCCACAGGTTCGTTCTTCCTCCTCACTGTCCATTTTTGCAGCAGGGACTCTGAGTTGTTCACCTCCCGATGAGCCCTGCAGCTGTTGCACAACAATCTGCCCGGGTAGACTGATGTCGAGTCAGGGACACTGGAACTAGGACCAGGGCCTGGACTTGCAATTGGGCTCCTGGAAGAGGACCGAGGCGCAGTGCATGAGTCACTGCCACTCCCGTCATCTAGTCTGGATGTGTCGAGAACGTCTTTGAGCTTCTCCCTGTCGAAAGTTTGAAGCGCTAAATCTGATATCCTGAAATAGACATTTGCAGTTAAACCAAAAGTGCTGAGCCAAATGACTGATTTGTGTCAAAATAAAGAACAAGCTAACATATATAAGAAGTACACATATATGTAGGACTCTAATTCTACTCACCCCGTGATAGACATTTGAGATAAGCTGCTTGTCTTCTCAGTTTTCATGCGAAGATTGTACATGAAGATGTTTGACCATTTTTTTCACTCTTGGAAAGGAAAAAAAACATTTTATTTAAACCATCCCCTTAATCTAAAAGCCAAGAAAAGAAAAACATTTGAATTGATCGAAAGGTCAATACGTGCGAATATAGATGAGAACATACGACCTTCTAAAACGTTTGAATCACAACAATTCTGTTTATGAAAGCATGTTCTTCATGTCCTCAGCTGTTGAGCCCATGCTCCCACGTGAGCATCTTTGGATGTCTTTAGATGCGGACTTGTTACGGAGCAACTCCTTGACAGATGACTGTCAAGCAGCAGTGACCGCGGGGTGGCGCTCTCATAGCCACCTGCCTACGCTCTGATCATAACACGTTTAATGCATAATATATATTGTTTTCATTTCGTATGTATGCATTCTAATTATGCGGGTAGCAGGGGATGCGTGGTTCTCATCGTATGGTTAATGTCGTCACAGGCGCCGCGATTAGTTACTCACCCACGGACTTCCTGGTTCACGGGGCGAAGCAGCCGGACTGAACCACTGGGTAAGAACGGCCATGGTTAGGGGGTGGTTTAATCCTTTTTCATGGGAGGTAGCGATTGGGGTTCTGCTTATAATGTTAGTTTATCTGCAGACGTATCCCTTTTTATCTTGTGTTTTTTTTCTTCTATTCATGTTTTTGTGTGTGGTGGACTCGCCCAGGTCATTATTATGGTGTCTGGCTTCATCTAGTGGCACAATGATGTACGACATCATTATGGTGTCTGGCTCCATCTAGTGGCACAATGATGTACGACATTGTTATGGTGTTTGGCTCCATCTAGTGGCACAATGATGTATGACATTGTTATGGTGTCTGGCTTCATCTAGTGGCACAATGATGTATAACATTATTATGGTGTCTGGCTCCATCTAGTGGCACAATGGTGTACGATGTTGTTATGGTGTCTGGCTCTATCTAGTGGCACAATGATGTATGACATTATTATGGTGTCTGGCTCCATCTAGTGGTTATATTTACCGGTAACCATTTCTTTTATTCTCTAGTTTTTGAAGATACAAGTCACATGATTTAAAATACTGATTTATCGGAGGTCCATAACCTCTGCATCACATCTTATTAATACTAAGAAAACGATTTTGAAGGTGCCAGCCATCCCACTTTAACTCCAAATGTCCAGTCTTCGTAATGTAGAAGATCATGATACCAAAGAGAGCATCCTCAACCTGTGATCACCTGCTTTATTTGATTTGCTTCACTTTTCGATCTAAAAATGATAGAGAAGTCAATTATTAGAAGTAATGTTTATTTCCACATTCATCACCAGGTTTCAACATAATCTGTACATGTGTTAATCTAGGAACAGGACGGCCATTAATGCGGCAACCAGCTCAACTGTCCTGGTCAGCAGTTTGTTCTTTTAACACCTGATTTTCTGTAAACATAGACGTCGAGAGGATCTCCTGATAGCGATCATTATAAAAGGCTTTTTTTATTAAATGTAATGTGCATAAAACAGGCAGGCATTAACAACACAAGCTTATTCAACATTTCAGCACACGTGCGCTTTCACAGCATGCAGAGATGAATTGATCCAAACTGATGCTCACTCTTCTTCCCTTAATACGAGTGACTCGTGTCTGTTGAAGCAGGAGTTATGGATCAACAGAAATGAGATGAATACCCAGTATTCACAGAATGAGACACAAAAAAATATGCGTTTTATTACATGGCAGTGCGACCCTGTTGCCTTGATGCGTGTTGGAATAAAGTCAACAAATCCATCCGGGATGCCATTATGAACCGGTTCAGGCTCAGAGTTCTGTCACTGAGTAAGTTGGCCTGAGATCCTTTTATGTCTGCATAGTTCCTGTGAAAAAGAACCTTAAACTATTGCATAGAAGTTTGAATCCCACCCAGAAGTTTCTCTCAGTGACCATCTAGGAGCGATTCAAACGCTGCTCAGCTCAGGAAAGTGAATGAAACCGTTGATTCAACGACAGATCAGCAGAAAGAAAGTGACATAACTTCTCATTCGTGTTCATTTACGGAGATTTCGAATCATCCGTCGTCTATTCTGCTGTGACCGGGTGTGTGGGTCGCCTGGGACTTTTACTCAAAGCTGAAAAAAAAAAAAATAGGTCGATGGAGAGTTTTGTACCCTTTTATCCTCACCGCTTCCCGTTGGTCATGTTCCCTCAACATTTTTGACAGCAAGACTTTTAGACGATTGTTGACACAGATTTAAAAATGATGCTCTCCTAAATGTGTTTTTTGGTAATATCCTTGAAATAATTCTAAACAGATATGAAACAGTTTTTGGTAAAGAGGATAACAACTCATTTGTTGTCGGGCAACAGAATACTCCAACATTCCCAGACCAAAGAAACATATCCAGGCGTTGGATTTGTAACTTCACCAGAGAAAAATTCAAGTACATAATCTAAACGCTCTGCACCTTCTACACGAGTCTCTTCTAGATGACCGAGCTTCTCACTCCGTTAACTTGTTATGGGAATATGGCGAGATGCTGATGGAGCAAGGTTTAGTCTGAAGACATGGAAATAATGGTCAGTAGTCACAGACGTAAACAATTGTACTTGTATTGAGAGAAAGGAACAAAGATATTCACAGATTGCATAAACACGAGGAGAGAGGGTCAAACTATACACAGTGCATGAAACTGGTGATCTTAACTCATCTGACGATGCAGGCTTGACTAGAGACTTTACCGCCGCTGTATTCCAGTAGCTAACGGCTTGGTTAGAACCAAAACATTTAATAAACCCTAAGTCTTTGAGTAAATAAATATACAAGTTTCCATGTACTTAACATATGAAGAGCTCTTTTCCAAAGCTGCTGAACATTTTTATTCTTCAAACTATTTCCAGGCAAAACAAAGTCACGATCAACAATTAGCACAAGCGTTACTGACTGGAAAACCCGACTAATGCAGATTTTACCCAAACATTGACAAAGATTACGAGGAAAGTAAATGTTATATGTTAATGTTGTTGTAGACTTTGAGTTTGTGTTACTCACATTTGAATACACTATGCCAGTTTGTTTTAAAGACGCACAGAATAGAGGAATGTATGCGTGTTCTTGAAGTAACTAAATAAATAGCTCAACATTTCAATGGGTCTGGAAAAGAGCTCTCTACTGTATATCAAGAGGTAACGAATGTGTTGTACAGTACAATGACAGCAGCAGACGGAGATCGGAGCTAAAAAAGCTCTGTAACATAACAAGTCAGAACGTTGGCAGAGAGCAGATGAAGGCTGGATCTGTTCTGGCTAATGACATAATTGCCTGAGTGAAAACAACAATAAAAACTTGCATCCTCTGGTAGTTGCATGTTGAGCTTTGGAAGCTTGAATGTTTCGGGGCGAGAGCTGGACCCACGCTGAGGTAGAAGACTGGATTTCCAGAGACCGCTGGTGGCAGCTGAGAAGGTGGTGCCACCATGAGTCTGGAGGTTGGCGGGTGGACCCGACATGAGGCAGTGGCTACAAAGTCCTCGCTCACACCTCTTACAGTCCGTGTGCAAAAAGATTTTCTCCGTAAAGGAAATAAAACTGCTCTTGTGTTGGATCAGTTCTTAAAAATCTCTTAAGAAACATGCGTTTAGGGATTATTGACACGACATTCTGAATCCTGATGAGGTTTTCTTGATAAATAAACTTCTTTCAACAATGGTGACGACATCAATGGATCACCAGTGGGGAATGCAGACGCCAAAGATGCTGTCAGATTTACATCTTGGTCTGTTCAGGGCAGCTTCATGAACAGACCGTTGTCCATGGAGGGCACCGGCATGGGGCAGGGGAACTGGAAGAGACTCATGTCTGCGGAGATTGCCGCCATGGCGGTGGGGTCATGCTCGATCTGTGTCCTCAGAGCGGGGTCGATCTTCTCCAGGCGTCTCTTGATCCTCTTTGCCTCCCTCTCCCGGATCAGCCTAGCCTGTCTCTTCTCCGGCGTCTCGTTGGCTCTCTTGTTCCTCATGGCCTCTCGGTCCCTCTGGAGCCGCCGCGCCCGCTGGTCTTCGCTCTCCTGCATCCTTTGCATGCGCTTGGCTTCACGGTCCCTCAACCTCCTTATTTCCTTCTCCTCGTCGGTCTCACATGCCCGTTTATTCTTCTTGGCTGTGCGCTCGCGCTCCAGACGCTGTAAACGAGCCTCCACAGGTTCGTTCTTCCTCCTAAGAGCCCATTTCCTCATGGGGGACTGAGAGTCCACCAGCTGCTGATAGGCCATGCAGCTGTTGCACACCAGCAGCACGCCGGCCGGGTAAACGGGCATGGAGCTGAGGATGTCCGGGATTGGGGGAAGACCGGAAGAGGAGGAGTTGAGAGTGTCCGGGATGGACGCAAGCGACGGCCCCTCAGAAAGGAGAGAGTCGGACAGTGAGGGAAAAGAAGGTCCTTGGTCAGAACCAGAGCAGGATCTACTGCCATGACACTGACTGGGGATGGGACTCGGGCCCTGGCAAGCTCTGTCGCTTTGACACAAGTGTGTGTTGAGATCGGCTGCCTGGCACGGGCGGGGGCCCTGACACGGACTGGGACTCCCCATGGGGCTGCTGGAAAGAGACCGAGACAGGGAGCACGAGTCCCTACTGCTGCCCATGTCCAGCCTGGACGTGTCCAGTACATCTTTGAGCTTCTCCCTAAAAAGGTAAAACACAAATCGTAAATATTCTCCTTCAAATGAAGAAACGACAGAACCAGAACAGTTTTCCTCTCTTGCTCAATTTCTACCGTCTGGCTGCCAATGCCACAAACAAAGCCAGGAGACAAGTCAGAGGACATGGAGACGGTACCAACCTGTCAAAGTTGTTGGTGTCAGTGAAGCGAGTGCCACACACGGCACAGTTGGACAGTCGGTCTTCAGAATGGATGAGAAGATGGCGGCCCAGAGAGCCGGGAGAACTCAGGGCTCGCCCGCACACTGGGCACACATAGCTCTTACTGTTGCTCATCATGCTCGTGTGCTGGCAGACAGAAGAGACATGGCTCAGAGAGGGAGGCCGGTGTGAGACCTTCGTGTTGAGTCTATAGTCACCTGGTAGACGTGAGAGATGAGCTTCTCTGGGCTGCTGAAGTCCAGAGTGCAGAGCGGACACACAAAGTTGTTGCTGTTGTCTGACCATTCTTCACTCTCCTGAGAAGTTAAACATTTGTGTCAATACATCTGATATGATCAACGTTTTTGCTGAAATGAAGGCGAACACAGGCTCGCTGCAGACACTGAGGGTCATCAGAGCAACTGGACTCTGATTTCAAGGCCCCAAAGATGAGTTCTATGAGGGACTGGTGTTGCTTATCTGAGGCAGCAGATCTGTGGTCATGTCGTCATGTCGTCTTCCGAGTCAACCGCCCACCTCACCTGCAACATCTTATGTCACTTTCAGCTCACAGCCAGCGTACCTCTTTGACCCCAGACACTTGGAGACAGAACTGCTCTCTCTTGGTGGTCATGTGGTCGTCTGTGGAGGTGTTGGAAGACGAGTCTTCTCCGTGGTTGTCAGGGTCACTATCACTGTCTTCTACGGAGGCAAACACAGCCCTGTCAATACAGACAGACAACAGAACACAGAGCAGGAAACCCCTCAGTCTAAGTGGGTCCAACACTCCAACCCCTGCTCCCATCATGCCCTGCTCCTTCATCCACCTGTGATACTGTCTTGTCCCAGGACCTCCTGCGAGTTGTTGCTGCAGCATTCGCTGTCTTCGGTGAACTCGTCCCTGCCGTCCATGTTAATGGTGTGCTGAAGTCCTGGAATACCTGAAGTGTGGAATGGCCCTGCAGAAAGAAACAACAGAGGTTGTCTCGTCTGCATATTTCTTTGAAAACATTATAAAAAGATCCCGACTGATGAAGTGTTGTGAACTAAACATAGAATTTCTCAATCATTGTAAATATGAATCTACACTTGTATTTATTTGAAACAACAGTTTTTCAATGTCCAGAAAGTTCCACATTATTATGAAAGCAACACATTCTCATACATGAAATAAATATGGTCTCTGCGCTTGATGGATCTACCGACTCCTTCAAGAAACATCTTAAGACCTTTGTATTTGTGGAGGCTTTTCCCTGATTTGCTGGGACTCCTGTGTTTGTCGTATGTGTCTTGACCTTTTAAAGTATATACTTTAACTGTGTATCGTTTGTGATTGTTAAAGTACTTTGTAACCCTGGTCTAGAAAGGCGCTTTACAATAACCTTTACTTACTTACAAACTATTCATTTATTATAAACAAATCAGCTGTCCTGTAATTTTACACAAAAAAGGTTACTTGTTGACCAAACTATTGTGGAAGCCAAGGTCTTAAGCAGGTCTTTTTTAATTGAATAAGGCTAATTACTCTTTTTGATAACCTGACTTTGATTTTTAACTATAATCATCATGTGTATAACAGAAATTAAGATAAAAAAAACAAACGAATGTGAAAGCTAACAAGACCTTTATAGTGCTAATGCAATGAACAAATCCTTCATTATAATAAACGACATAAAGCTGACAGGTCATGTTGACACGTTGGCAGAGATGACAATAAAATGTTTAGAATACAGAAGTAGGACTTCATGAGAGCGACAGAACACAACAGGCTACAAAAGCTCACTGACATTTACTGTATGTACACACTTCATTTGCATCCCAACCCCCACGTCTTCATACACACTCGTGATCATGCTCTAGCTCTGGTGTTCAGCCATGCTGCAGTCCCATGAGACGCAGATTGCCTTCCTGCTTTACGTCTCTCTCTCCACCACCCACACAGGGAACAGGCTGGCTCGTCCTCCACAACATTCACATCTACAGCACCATCACGAAGTGAGAGAAGCAGCGAGACATCCCATATGGGACTCATCGAGCTCCTCCAGATGGAGTTATCCATGTTCCACTGCTGGAGTGGAATGAAGATGACACATCATGTCAGGTAATACTTCCGTTCTTTAATGCCACCGAACAAAGTGCTTTGCTACTGACAGGCACCAAGTTCCAGTAACCAGGTGTCAATCATGCAGCAGTGATCTGATAAAGCCTCCTGTGATTGGCTGTGCAGAGGTGCACATTTTGGATTGACCCAGCCCTAGCACAGGGGTCGCAGTCTCATGCACTGAAGAAAAGCTGGTATACACACAGCTATATGAAGAACGACAATCTCAGAAAAATCGACAGTTATATTACTCCAAACTATTGGCATTATGACTTAATTGTGCAGCCCTACTAAGATCCGACCTTACAGAAGTTTTAAACAAAGATAAGCGCTTCAGAGAAAAATCTCCAACAAGTTAGCCGAATGGCATTGTCACAATAATATACATGTCCTTTATAAACAAATATATATATATATATATATATATATATATATATATGAGAAATCATTCTTGGAAAGAGGGATCAATAAAGTTTATCTATCCATCTATATTTGATATCTTGTTTGATTTAAGGATGTCATGTGACAAAGCTGAACCAATTAGAGGTGTTGAAATTTGAACGTGTCACTGTGTTTACAGTCGAGTCATGTGAACACAATTTCAACACTTTTCCCAGTACACACACTCATTAGCAAATGCAGAGCGTGGACGGGTGTTAACCATGAACGGGGATGACAAACTGGCCTCCCGGTATCTGGCTGATGATTGATGGGTGAGCAATGCCCCTCCCCCCACCGCCAGTCTGTGTCTGTGCATCTGTCTCTTCTCCTCCTCCTCCTCCTCGCACTGATGTTAACTCTGATGTGTGTGTGTCTGTGGGCAGGAGGTGACGCAGTGTCTGACTGAATTCAGACAAAGAGACAAACTCATCAGCCAACAGACACAGACAAGGGTGAAGGGTGAGGGGGCAACAGGGTCGAGGGGTATCACACACAGAAACTCGAACAAAAGAAAGAAAGCTCCAACTCTTCTCCAACACCATCTATTATCTGACCCCCTCTTGTCTATTTCCCAAGCCAACCGCTCTTCTAAACTGTCTGCTTCTACAGGAAATGCTGAGGGCCTCGTCTTCCATCCAGACACATGAATCTACGGCCCAGACACCTGATCAATTTTTCCGACCGATACTGTTCCACCCACTTCACAGACGCTTCATAATGGTCTCAACAAGTTGGAAACTTTGATCATGTTGACCTGCTGCAGCATGAGCCTGGATCAAAAAGTTGAGATCTGGATAGAGAAGACAGGTGAAGGGCAGACATGGGTGTCATTTAGGTTTTACACAATACTGGTACCGAACGGCTGCTATTGAACTGGTGTCACCACTAATACAGCACCTTAAGAAACAATGATCACATTTTTTTCGTTTAAATTATATATTTTTAGCTGTCATTAGCACATGTTTTTATTTCTGTTGAAGGACAAACTCTTAAAGTCTACTTTGGTCAAGTCATCAATTATTAACAATACATCGCTAATACAGGCAACAAACTCCAGACATTCTCAGTAAATGAGTAAAAGGTCAAAAGTTCGTCCAAAGCTCACAGATGGATATTCGACTCAATTTTATCAGGTGTTACTTTGTGGTTGCAAGATGAATTCTGAATCATAAATTAAAGGATTGCTCTTTGAAGGTTCGTACATTTTAATTGCCGCTAAGACAAATGTCCAAATCCGCACTAATCTGTAGCAAAATGCTAACCATAAGGAAGTTATGGACCAGAAATGGGACTATGTTTTTAGGAAACACTGCTCACAACAACACATTAAATAGATGTGGACATGCCTGGATTAAACACAAATTACAATAACTTTCTCACAAAACATCAGCGAAACATGAAAACATCCATTAAAATGCTCAACACTTCCAAAGCTGGATGCCAGGTCGGTGACAAGGTTAACTTATTTTACTTCAAAAGGTGCAGATAGAAAAAGAAGTGTCTTAAAAGAAGTCTCCTTAGGTGAACACAAAAATAGCAAGTCACAGAAGACAATTGGATTATTGTCTAGAATTCTGTCTGGCTGTCGCTCTGCTGTCTGACGGTAGACAGACCCGCACATGCAGTTCATACCACACAAGAAAAGACAGGTACAACAATTACAGCTCTGAAGAGAAAGTCAGGAACAACAGTGTTTGAAATATGATGTGTGTTGGCTTTAGAGCCAACCATCATCTTATTAGCTTGCCAGGATTAGGGAGAGATTCATCTACCCCAGTTTACACCACCTATGTTTAGAGAAAAGCTCCTCCTGAGATCACCAGTGGTCCAGCACACATCTACAGAGCAGATTGGGTCAACTGCACAAGGTGAAGACCACACAACAACCTCATGAAATCCTCGCTCTGAAGGTTTGTTGGTTACACTAACTAAACAAGCTGGCAAAGACATTGTAATATTCAATATTAGTATAAAAACCTCCAACACAAAATAAAGATTAATTTCACCAAAACCAGTGCATATCTTTCAAAGCAAGTCTTCAACCCTCTGCATAAACTGTAAGAGAAAATGTCTTAGAAAAGAATCTCTCCATGACTTCAAAAAGTGTTACAAAAATGCAATAACATCACATCGTTGCAGTAACACTGTGTACACACTGCAAGCTGTTAAAAAATGTTTACATAAATATGTTACATGTTTATTCCTCAATATATTCATTAGTAAAAGGGTTTAACATTTAAACATTTTTTCTGAAGTGATACGAGAGGAAAATATAAGAACTAGAGAAAATATTGTATCAAATTCTGTCTTTATGTGGACACGTGTTGAGGAGAGACGTTTGGAAGATGAGTGTGAGCAAAACAAGTGACTAGAAAGGATGTACATGATAGGTCTTGGTGGATTTTAGGAGTTTAGAGTTGTTCTCTCTTTAGCTGGCTTCAAAGTATCTAAACGATCAAATCAACATAACTTTAAAGCTGCTAAAATAATAGATTACATTTAAATCAGAATAAAACTAAAACAGCAACAAAACCAAATGATGAAATCTCAGTAAGGTTTAATTTCTGGAATCTACGTCATTAGAATGAAATGAGCTTTAACATAATACTTAATAATGCAGATTTTTTAAAACCAGATTTTACATGAACACAAGTTATTTTGCGACACTGAACGAAATGCACACACAAACACCATCATTCGAACACAGCGCAGTGAAAACAAGTTAAATACCTACAGTCAACTTTTAACGGGTTGTTCTGTTTTCGTCTGGACATATTATTGTCCAAGCCTCGGACAAACAACACACCCGGATCTTCTCTCGGTCTCAAAAAGCAGTCCAGGTAAGAGCAGGCAGCGATGAGCAGAAAAGGAAAACGGCAAAAACATTTGCACGGTGGGACGAAAACAAGTTAAAACGAAAACAAAATAAAACGAACACCAGTGGTAAAGTTTCACATCTTGGGGTTGTGCAATAACAGCCCTCGGTCGGGGGGTCTTCCCGAGAAGACTCGGAGATGCAGCGACCCCCGGCGCTGTTAGCGACCACTGACTGCAGTAGATGTGGAGGAGAGCCGCACGGCATTGTGGGAACCCCGAGAGGAGGATCCAGAGAAACAAGCAATGAGTATGACATACATTTTTTCTGTCAGAGCAACACAGGTCTTACTCCATGTAAATAAACGTTCCAAATAATATATGGAGACATTTTTACGCGATTCACAATAGTTTTTGTAAAATAATAATTGTAACGTTTAAATATAATTATGTTAATGTGCCTGTTATTGAAGTGCAGCCCCACCTTGGCCTCTGCAGTAAAATCGTCTGGATCTGCAACAAACTAGAACGTATGTGTTTGACTGAGAAACAATCAAACATTATATAATGCACATTATCACACGCATTTACCTCTTGTGAGCAACGAAGACATTGGTAAACTTTATACTTAAGGTTATCATTGAAATTAAATTGGGGATAAAACAAGTATATCATTTATTTAGCCTTTTATTTTTGATTCAATAGTTTTCTGTATTATTTATTTAGGTATTGCGTTTGTTTGAGAGTTACAATAATAGTTAGGTTACAATAGTGACAATAAAGAAATATTGAATCTTCTGTTTACCAACTTGCCTTTTATTCCCTCAAGAGAACGGAAGAGGAAGCATATCATTTTAGTTTTAATATACCTGTAGACAAACTTCCATCATATGGATAGAGCTAGATATTAACTTTCCGCAGAGAGGTCTACAAATGCATCGTATGGTAGTTTCTATGTGTATTTTCATCACTTTGAAATAATGGTTGTGGTTTTTAAGAGGTTTACAGGCCCCACTTTTAAACACAAAACACTAGCGACCATCAGGCAAAATCCATCTGATACCTGATCCACCCCCACACCTCATACATTGCCATGACAATAAATGAAAACACTGCAGGTTTTTCGTATGCGAATATAAACATGACACTACTGAAAACAATCAATAGCTCTACTTGTTCTCGGTTCTATACCCGCATTTTTTATTCATTTCACCGCATCCTTTATTTAAAATGACTGTAGGAAACCCTAATTCAGTTCTTTGCTGCATTTCCTGGCCTCCCCGGTGGATGGCGCTCGCACGCACTAGCGGCTAGTGCTACATGCTGACGTCATCACAGACTGCCACGAGTAAACGGACTGCAGTGCAAACACTTTCCAGGTAAAATGTGTTCTTCCGCGAAGCTACGAGAACTATACTCTTTGACAAACATATTTTTACCTTCACGAGGTTAAACGTCAACAGTACCATATGACACCACGTGTGACTTATACACATTAAAAATCAACCAGCTTGTCATGTTATTACCTATAGATCGGAAACGTAGAGCGATACATTTGCTAGCTGGCTAGGACGCGCACCGTTAGCTCCCAGTGTCGGCACGCAAAATAGCAACATAGGAAATGTAGACAACATCTCTAGCAAACGCAGTAAAATATTTGTAGTTTATTACCCATGTTGTCCACTGGACACGGTCATATCAAGTAGGGATGTGGTCTGGAGGCGGACACTGAAGAGGAGCTCTGGTGATGCTAGTGATGATAAAGCTCAGCCGCGTCCAGATCCAGTCCGCGCTGGGACATGACAGTGTAACCCTCCGCCTGCGGTAGATGTGCTGAGGCTGGAGTAGCCACCATTTTGCATGTCTAGTGTGTTCCTCCCTCTATTGCTAATAGAGACGTTTTCTGCTACTATTTGGCATCAGTGCGCCGTGTGAGTATCTCTAACAAATTATCCTTTATATAATGGGACGTTGTTGTACTTGCATACATGTTCGTGTTGTATTTGTATCTAGGTTGACAACTCTCAGTATGGCGCTGCATAGGAAGTGGCAGCTCAGTGTACCGGGGCTGTGCCTGTCAGCAGCTAACTTAGCTACCTGCTGTTACAGGGACGAAGCTTAACTGACATTTGCCTATCCATTTTAATGACAACTGTAAAATATAAAATTTGGTCTCACCTCGCTAGCGAATTTACAATTTGACTTGAGTTTTTCTAGTGTTACCTTGTCGTTTAGAGAGAAACAATTGTCGGAGCAGGTAGCTAGCTTGATAATCCAAGGCCCAAACTGCATTATGTCTGGATCAATCGGCGATCATACTCGATTCTGTTACTGTCCTTCTATTTTAACTTTCTATTGCAATAGCTAGAATCTGTCGTGTCGTTCAACTGAGTTTTAGGGAAAATGTCATTCAGTCAAAGGTGAAGCAATTGAAACAGTCGCAAGTTCATGTACCCCTCAATTGTAAGGCACAGGTTACACTTGTTATTGGAATTAATAGGAATATATTTGTGCTTGTCATTCTTTCTAGTTTAATTTCTACTTGTTTAATACCAGCAGACCTCGATTAACCAGTCGTACTTCCTAAACCCCTATCGCATTTAGAACTGTTAACATAGTTTGTTTACAAGGTGCAAATTGTTGCTTCATCTCTTGTGTAAACTTTGTTTGTTATATTCTTTTGATATAGTGTACAATATATCTTAACATCAGTGCATGACCTGTTTAAGGCCTGGTTCTATTGGCCAGTATAGAATAAAAAATAGGAAGTAGGAAGTGAGCTACGGTGACTTTTCTTTTCTCTTCTCTTTCACTTTACAACCTTTTAGAACACGTAATCACTTTCAACAGCTTGAATAAGGCAAGAAAGAGTAGTCAACGGTCTAGTTTGTCTTAATTTAAACTTTTTATTTTTTTATAGATCTCTCACAGGCAAAAGTTGCAAATGATAACCAAATGAATAAGTCAATATCCATCATACTTGCCCAGCAAGTGTCTTTCAAATTGGAATTGATGTCTCTTTTCCTAAACTATGCTTGTATTATTTGTGTTTGAAAAGGCACTGTATTTTAGTCTGCTTTAAAATTATTTGTCTAAACCAACTTCTCTATTTTTCTTGTTTTGTGCTTTACTGTCTTCTGATAATTTGAGAGTATAATGGATAGCTAGATGGGATAAATCAGTTATTTAGAATATCAAAGGGATGGTGAATGTAAAACTGTTGTATCAAAGAAATGACCACACCCCGTTAATATTATCAATGAGTTACTACAAAATCCCTTATTTCTAGACATTCCTAAAGACAAGCTCCAACTTCAGAGTAAATATAATAATACGATTTCTTCTGTTTTGTTAATAAGAATTGAATCACACAATCTGTTTATAATGTATGTCTGATGTGAATTACGAAGTGATACAACAGTGGCTTGGCCTTGATGCTCCCAGGATGATGATTAACCTCGACAAATGTCTCCCAGTGGTAAAGCGGAGGTGTGGCAGCTTTGCCTGTGCCTCGAGCCGGTAGTTAGGCCCTGAAAGTTGATCTAGATATGCTCTCAAAATCTCCTGAGGAAAACCTGTTGTGAGCGTTTCCCTCTGCTCTCCACTATTTCTTTGCAATCCCTTTTTTGTATCAATTCTCTGTTTTCTCTTTTTCTCTTTACTTTAAAAGCTTATAACTTGCTTTTGCAAGTCCATCAACAATTTTGTTACCTTTTAAAATCTATTTTTGTGCCTGTATACTTTTAACAAGGACACACTGATATATACTCCCTGCTTCACAGAGTTTTGTAATTTTTGATGATGATTTGAACATTTACATCCTACTCTTACATTACACTTCTTTTTATGGATGACCTTCAGTATTGTAAGGCATGCAGAAGATAAAAAATGGTGTGCACACATATTCAAAATAAATTGTTATTTTTGCTGTCTAAATAGTTTATGAAACAAGAGAACAACAGAACTATTCACTACTTGGAAAATAACAAAATTGAACTAGAACTAGATGAGGATCTTGCTTAGTGGCTGAAAGGAATGTTCATGAAAGCAACTCCCAGCAGGGTATGGATTTACCTTGTCTAATGTGTACACATTTGATTACTAGCACACAATGAACTTCAAGAGATTAACAGTGTCTATTCAAGTGCTGCTGGAACTACAGATGTAACTCTTCATTCAAGTTGATCCTTCTTTACCTGAACCCATATGTATTCCTTGTCACTGAACAATCACTTTAAATAACATAATGATTTCCGTGCTGTTCAATACTTTTGTTCGCCGCTGTGGCTTAAACAACAACTATGATGTAGTTGCTAACTAAGCAATGTCTTGCGGCTTAGGTTCTCACTTGCATTGAAGAAGAGCCGGCCTTGTTTTTTGTCGACCTGCTCTCATCTCAAGAAAATAAGTCAATGTCCCGTCGCCTCTGGTTGGAATTACGGCATAGTTAAGTGGTTGTTATTGCCTAGCTTAAAATAAAAATAACAAGCCTAAATTCTTTAATACATTAGTACTTTTATACTAAAAATCACAGCCACTACCCCTACTAATGACCAGAGGGAAGAAAGCAGGTATAGTGCAAGTGGTGTGTCACCAAAGAGGGTGTGAGTCTTTTTATGTAGGTAGAGGTTGGCAGCTGGGAGGAGACCACATGGCATATCAAGGACACTATAAAGTGACACAAATCTAGTTCTCTCCTTTCTGGTGCAAGGGTAAATTGTTACCTATTTTCTTTTAACATTGATGGATGATAGAACACTATAGGTGCCAAAGCATTCAAAGTGACACATTTTGGAATCAAGCCAGGTTATGACATTTTACATATTTTAAACATGCATCCATCAGATCTAATTTCCATTTTGTTTCATCACCTTGTATTTAAGCATATGTTAAGTGTGTTTTCAGCTGCTGTACACCTACATCGTCACTAGGTAGATCAAAGTAGTTATGCAATTTCATTGTCTTCAGCACAACTAAATAATGCAAGTTATATGATTTATTCTTGTAAAGTGTATCCAAGGGTCTAAATTCCATTGTTATTATGTTTGTTTAAAATTGTAGTAAACTTATGGCTTTATTGATTTTCAGTTTTGCAGTGACATTGAAAGATTTTTCTACCTTTTAATGATTAAAGAGCAGCTTTATGTGCCAGTACATATTGGTATACATGCATGGAATTTTCCTTAGTTGTGGACGTCTCCGAAATTGGTTTTACCCGAGTTTTACTTGGTCTTACTTGAAGGTTATGTTTTGTTTTTGGGCTGGTAGAAGGAATTTTTAGTCTGCTTAAATTAGGAATAATGGCAAGATCCCTTATTTCCTGTTCTAAATGATGGTTGGGTTGGGATGTGTTAGGGAGGGTCATTGCATAAATGGCAGAGGTTTTTCTAGTTTCAAGTTTAGATATTCCTTAATATAAATAAACTATTCATAGTTATAGTAGTTGTGATTGTTCACTTATTTCTCCAATTAGGTACTATGAAAATAAATGTGATTTATATTTTGAACAGAAATCAAACGATATTCTATGTATTTATTATGCATCACAGTTCGAATGCCTGAAATGCAGAAAACCATGAAATTAATTCAGTATTTTTTTCCAGGAACCTTTTTAAATGGATTTACTTTTAAGAATAGCAATATTTTGCTGTCAAAATGCTTGAATATCTGTTACAGTACATTTTTTAAATTGCTCTTTTTTTTTATAACAAGTCACCTAATGAATATTTTAACCTGGTACTTGCCTCGTAAGATGCGTTCAGAAGCTAGTGTTAAAGGGAATGGAATTTCACCTGCCCTTCTCATTAGCATCTAGGCCTTCCATACTAGGTGTCTAAAATAGAGTGCTGTGCAATCATATTTTATTTTAGGTTACTTTGTTTGGTCAGGCATACATTAAAAATAATGCAGAGAATTATCTTGTCCGGAGTATTTAATTCAAACTAAACATGGGTCAAAAGTTAAACTAACTGAAGAAAGAAATAAGTAATTTCCCCTTTTATTCCCTGAGAAGATACTTTGGAAAATCTTAATATACTCTTACTTAAACTGTAGTGTCTTGAGATAACTTTGTTATGACAAGACACGTAAAAAATTGAATTGAATTTATGATGTGCTTTTTCTCTTCACCTGTATTCTCAATCAAACTTTTTTTTTTTTCTGCAGAGAATGCCAGTTCCGATTAGACTGCGGGAGCTTATCCGGACTATCCGGACAGCGAGGACCCAGGCAGAGGAGCGTGAGATGATTCAGAAAGAGTGCGCTGCTATCCGCTCATCCTTCAGAGAGGAAGACAATACGTACCGTTGCAGAAATGTGGCAAAGCTTCTTTATATGCACATGCTGGGCTACCCTGCACACTTTGGGCAGGTAAGTGGAGAAAAAATGACGTTAAATAACATTTTTAAAAGGCACACATTTTTACAAAACCCTTTTCTCTCTAGTTGGAGTGCCTAAAGTTGATTGCATCACAGAAATTCACTGACAAACGAATAGGTTATCTGGGTGCTATGCTGCTGTTGGATGAAAGACAGGATGTCCACCTACTGATGACAAATTGCATTAAAAAGTGAGTCAAAGGTCATTTTTCATAAGTAAAATGCAATTTTTCAATTTTAAGGAAAAACATTTTACACTTCTAGTCTTGGATGAACCTGTCTATCAATAAGCCTAAATATGCTTATAATTTCTCCTTAGTTAGGATGTTTATATTAATGTTTATTTCCTTCATTGTTTCCTCTACAGTGACTTGAATCACAGCACGCAGTATGTCCAGGGTCTGGCCTTATGCACTCTTGGGTGTATGGGTTCTTCAGAGATGTGTCGTGACCTGGCAGGGGAAGTAGAGAAGTTGCTTAAAACGTCCAACTCTTATTTGAGGAAAAAGGTCAGATTTATTCAAGTGACTTGTGGAAATGCCTTGTATTTGTTATTTTATTTTATTCATGAATGGAAATACTGACACAAAGGCTTATCTATTTAAACAGAACCCCAAAGGCTTGACTTTCTTTTCTAAATTTTCATTTAACTGTCTCAATGTTTGTTGATAGGCGGCATTGTGTGCAGTGCACGTCATCAGGAAAGTTCCAGAACTTATGGAAATGTTCCTTCCAGCCACAAAAAACCTGCTGAGCGAGAAGAACCATGGTGAGTCGCAACTGTTCAGTAAGTGTGCACTTGCCATCTCTTTATGATTTCTTGACATCACCTTGTACTTAGCACTAAACAGCCAATATCCTTACTGATGTATCTTATGCAGGCATAATGAGAACAAATGATTCTCTCAAAAGCTTTCCAGCAACCTTTACCTGAACTTTTTGGAAAATATGATCATCTATTATTAACAACATTAGAATATGCCTGAGAATATAAGTTCAAGGTGTAGAACTGTTTCTCATGTGAAAGGGGGAGGTATGTATATATAAAATTACATTTAATTTAGGTAATTTTATTGCACTGACCATTGAGAAGAAGGCAGTTATTGTGCTTCAACATTGCTCAATGGCTCTTACTGCTATTCACCAAAACATTTAAGTCTAAGGACCAGTCTTAACTACTTGTGTGTATCTGGTAAATCATCCAATTACTTGCATATGAACATTTTTTTGTTATCTGGAAAAATTGAATCGATAACCTTCTACGGCTGCAAGTTTCACCCTGCTCATTAGCTGTGTGGTATTTCTGTGGAAGAATTTATTTGCTGAACACACACAAATAATGACCCTGAAAAAGTTGTCAAGCAACATAGAACCAGGTTTTTCCTGCTATTCTAAATAATATAGATAGTTTGCAGTTACACATAAACACAAAGAACAAACCGTGGTCCTTCTATCTTTATGTTAAGACGGAGCTAGAAGATATTTGTTTTAAAAGCAAAGCCTACACACACCTGATTTCAATATGTTTTTGCTGTAAATCAATTATTAATATACTATTTATCATATATTACTGGATAATTTAACCCTTATTTGCCACCTTGTCTTTCTCATCAGGTGTCCTCCACACTTCTGTTGTCCTTCTCACCGAAATGTGTGAAAGGAGCCCAGATATGCTGTCTCACTTCAGAAAGGTAGAAATTACTCCTCAATGTTCTGACCCTTTCGTCTTAAGTATACATCACATTTCATTCTCCTGTTGCATACGTATTTTCTTTCTTAATAGCAGCTTAGTTGTTTTTACTGAGACCATGATTTCACTGAAGGTTTTACTGCAACAAATGACTACATTTCTGATTCTACTGTATTTCAACTGCCTCTGTACCTCTGCTTTCTTAGATGTTATATATAGATCTTGACAACAAGAGGCTGCCATTCTATGATCTGAACATTATTTTTGATCTATTTGAAAGTGAATGATTTCCAATTTCCCCTCCCTAACATCTACCTCATATTTTTTCTGTCATTTGTCTTTGTTACAATTCCTGCATTGTGTTAGAATGAGAAGGTAAGAGTACATTCTGATCTCATAGCTGGTGCATGCTTTAATAGTAATCACCCCTCACAGTCACCACAAATGTAATCAAAATACTCTGTCTTGTAATTTCATTGTCCCGTTTAAACCTTAATTTTCTTGTATGGTGGTCATTATGATGTCAGTGTGTTTGAGATTATAATTATTCATCTGGTTCATTTGTAAAATACATTTTTCACAATCGTTCAGTTATCACTTGAGTTCATTTGATCACTGTCAAAATGCAATTGGGTGAAATATTCTTCCACAATGAATCTACACATTTCACTGTTTTGTCACTAAGGTAGGCTTATTTTTATGCTGTGTGTTAACATACTAGTCTTGAAATTTAGAATGGTATAACATTTTGAGCACATACATCATGACTACCAATTGAGTATTTATTTAACCTGCACCTTAAAGTTTATTAAACATTGTCCTAATTCTAATGTAATGTAGCTCCTATCATGGACAATGCATTAACAGTAATACTGTATGATATTATATAACCTATGCTTCCACTGTTCTGTCTGCCAAATTAACTCAACTTCTACTTAATATTCGCTTTATACATAATCGGAGATCTGGAGAACCAGTAACCATCTTGCCTTTGTGAAGTAATGTAAGCAAATGAGATTTACACACTGTGTTGTAGATTAATCAATTTTAATTTAAATAAAGTTATCGAAACACACAACCAGAAAAATGTCATTATATTAACAGTGATGAATAATGCACCAGACTTTAATCAAAACGCAACTTAAGGCAAATATCAAGCACCGCTCTTCTCTGGGCTTTTTCCCTGTGATGTCACGAATGTCAAAAAGTCACGTGCAACATTGCATTTCTTTTGGTTTTGTTTTCAACCACAAAAACACAAACCTTTCACCTTTTCATGCAATGTATACATGTGTGTTTAATATAAATTAGTCAAGTATTATTACACACCAGGGTGTTTATTTCCTGGGTTTGTATAATTTGTAGTGCTACAGAAAATTAAATCATTTAAATAAATAAATAAGGAATTGTACAATATTAAGCTGTTATATTTGCTAACTTTTGATACATCATATTTAGTCATTACATAGTCCTTAATAAAATTTGTATATATCGGACAAAACAAATAATTTTAACATTTTATGGCTCTGTTTTTGCTCTTGGTGTTTTTCTAGTTAGTCCCACAGTTGGTGAGAATCCTGAAGAATCTAATCATGTCTGGATACTCTCCTGAGCATGATGTATCAGGCATAAGTGATCCTTTTCTGCAGGTAAATTCGGAGTTCTTGTATGAAGTATTTCAATTTACGTCAGTTCTAATGAGCTTAACATGTACGACCAATAAGGGGGCAAACTTATTTTGGAATTACTGTTGTTCTGCCAAGGTGCGCATTTTGAGACTACTGCGAATTTTGGGCAAGAGCGATGACGACTCCAGTGAAGCAATGAATGATATTCTTGCACAGGTTGGTAAAATAAAACATGTCGATGAGTAAAACACTGAGAAAGTTGCCCTTAAATATTTTTATTTTCACTTCCAGGTTGCAACAAACACAGAAACTAGTAAAAATGTAGGCAATGCCATCCTGTACGAGACCGTTTTGACAATAATGGACATCAAGTCAGAAAGTGGACTGAGAGTGAGCAAAAATAATTCTTGCATTCATGAAAGCTGGGTTATTGTTGTCTAAATGTTTTCTGGGACTTTTTCTTTTTTTAGGTACTGGCCATCAACATTTTGGGGCGCTTCCTTCTCAACAATGACAAAAATATAAGGTACTTTCCTCTCCACACTTGAGCAACATGATTAAAAAAAAAATCAAATCAAACAAATATTTTATTTTACACTTCAAGATATGTGGCATTGACATCTCTACTAAAGACGGTACAGACCGATCACAATGCTGTCCAGAGGCATCGCAGCACTATTGTGGACTGTTTAAAAGACCTGGATGTGTCTATTAAGAGGTGGGACAAAAAAAAAGTTTGCTCTACATGATGTGTGAGACTTACAAACTTTCTTTTCTTTTACTGCAGACGTGCGATGGAATTGAGCTTTGCTTTGGTCAACGGCAACAACATCAGAGGCATGATGAAGGAGCTTCTCTACTTCCTTGACTCGTGTGATCCAGAGTTCAAAGCAGATTGTGCTTCTGGAGTATTTCTTGCTGCAGAAAAGTACGATTTTTACCCTATCCTTGAACAGCTGTTACCTGCTGTTTAGAAAATATTTGCTTTAAAAAAAAAAGAAATTAAGACTTGGACTTGCTTGATGAAATAATTATGCTGTGTGATGATGCAATGAGTGATCCATCGTCTGTAAGACTCTGATGATACGCTTAAATATCTGACAGCTTTTATTCAGAATTACTGTGATATGATGGCAACATTTCTCTTTGTAAACTCAAGTGGCAGGAAGGCAACTGTGGTTCTTGACTCAATTGGACTCCCATATTAATTTTCTTTACTTTTGTTTCATGATTAGTCATTTTCAAGGTGTACAGTCTCTTTAAATGGTGTCATTTAATAATCTACAGTATTTTTCTACTTATTTGTTTTTCTAATGCCTTTTTCTTTTACAACACATTAAGAAATTGTCTTTCTTCTAGGTATGCCCCTTCAAAAAGATGGCACATCGACACCATTATGAGGGTCCTGACAACAGTATGTACAACAATCATCATCAGTTTAACTTTGAAATCATGAGCCTGCGACATACTTAATTGTCAGCTTGATTTAATAACCAACTTTTTACTCCTCTCTTTCACAGGCAGGGAGCTATGTGCGAGATGATTCTGTTCCCAATCTCATCCAGCTCATCACCAACAGTGTGGAGATGCATGCCTACACAGTCCAGAGACTTTATAAAGCCTTACTGGAGGACATTTCTCAGGTTCGTTTTGTGAAAGCCGGTTTATCATCTCTTTAATTTTTAAATGTTGCAATTTTAATTAAACAGTATATTTGCAATGTTGTCTTTTTAGCAACCGTTGGTCCAGGTGGCTTCCTGGTGCATAGGAGAGTACGGGGACCTGCTGGTGTCTGGTCAGTGTGAGGAGGAGGAGCCTATTCAGGTGCATTTATGAGTGGTCTAACTTTTTAACAACACATGTATGAGGGACAGAGTGAATAATTGGTATTTTGAATCCTTATAGGTGTCTGAGGATGAAGTTCTGGATGTGTTGGAAGGTCTGCTGGTGTCAAATCTGTCCACTCCAGTAACTCGGGGTTATTCACTTACAGCCATCATGAAATTGTCTACTCGCTTCAGCGGTGTAAAGTGAGTTACACAGTCCTCGTAGACTTTACAACTGCCAGTGATAACAAGCCACATTTTAAATTGTTATTTCAGCCGGATTAAGAAGGTGGTTTCCATATATGGCAGTAGCATCGATGTGGAGTTGCAACAAAGAGCGGTCGAGTACAATGCTCTGTTCAAGAAATATGACCACATGAGGTAAAGCACTAAACATGTAGCAATGCAGGCAAACGTGTGAATGTTACTTCTTCTTTTAATGATGTTCTCTTCCTCCGTCACAGGCCAGCTCTTCTCGAAAGAATGCCAATCATGGAAAAATCAGCCACTAACGGTCCTACAGAGATTGTGCAGACCAATGGAGAGACAGAGCCCACTGTTGGAGATTCAAAACATTTGCCCCCTGTTAGCCAACCAACAAACCAGGTGAACATCATTTCATGACATGTGCCACAGAATTACTACTAATCAATCTTTCCTTCTATCGTATCGTAAGGATGCCGCTCATCATTCTAACCTGAAATATCATAATATTCCTTTAACCATGTATTTGTAGTAATCATTCAGAACTCCTTTATTTCTCAGGCTAATGATTTATTAGATCTTCTGGGAGGTAATGATGTTGTACCAGTAATCCAGACCACTGTGCCGTCCAAGCCTGCATCGGCGGGAGGAGAGCTGCTAGACCTACTGGGTGACCTGTCGCTAAGCAGTAAGACTGTTTCTTTTCTCTTATTTGGAATGTAGTCCTGGTTCTTGAATAGTGTATGTGAAAAGTGCTCAGACCTTTTGTATCCTTCACTATTTCTTATTTTTTAAATAAGCATTATTTAATATTATAGTTATTAGCTTTTAAAAAAATAATCCTATGAAATACACGCATGTACTGTATATAGACAAAATTCACTAAAAACATTATCATGTATCCATAACATCCCCTATTTTTTGTACAAACACCGGATCTTTCACTCCTCTTCACATTGTCAGTTCCCAAGGTGAGAGATTAAGTACATTTATTTTATGATCGTCACTCCAATTTTGTACCTTTTTTGTTTTTGCTTCTTGGTGACATTCATGTACACGTCTAACTCAATAATATTCACCAAGAGAATCAATAGTTATTGTTTTTCAGCATCTTGCAACATTCTTGTTGCGTTTATCAGTTACAGAACTTCATGAGGATATTTGCAGTCTTGCAGTTTAGATCTGGTTCCATTCTAAGTGTCTTAAACTTAATTTCCAAGGTGGTCCAGCCCCTGCTCCTGCTCCCTCTGTGCCCGCTTCCCAACCCTCTTTTCTCCTTGATGGCCTCACATCACCGCCCCTCTTTAATGATGTTGCATCTGCAGGTGAGGTTATATTGTTGAAGCACCGGAGGAAGGCTTCCACTAAATGTCTCTCTCTGAAACATGTTTTTGTCTCCCCAGGTATCCCCACAATGACGGCCTATAACAAGAATGGTCTCAAAATAGACTTTACATTTGAGAGGGCAAATCCCAATCCAAACATTGCAGTCATCACCATCCATGCTTCCAACTCGACGGAAGTGGATATGACGGAATTTGTATTTCAGGCTGCAGTACCAAAGGTGAGTTGTGTTTGTAAATCTGATTTATTTATCAATTTTAATTTATTTTATTTATCTAATGCTACAGTCTTTGTTTGTGTCTTCATCTCCTATGGTACATAAATTAATATCCCTGGTCTCTGCTTGGCTCTGGTTAAAAAGGTTACGTTAATGTTTTCCACTGCAGTTGAAAGTGATCATCAAGGAAGTGAAGAGTTATATTAATATGACATTCAATAGAAGGATGATGCACGTCCTCACGATGCACAGAGCAAACTTTCTGTGCAAGTTTCATTTTAATTTGGCTGCTTTATGAGTCTGTTGAGTAACAACAACAATTATCATTATGATGGTGTTGATGATGCATCTCGTATTGGCTTGTAGAATTGGATGTTCTTCGACTTTGGTTTGGACTTAACAAGTCAAATATTCTATGAATATGGATGAAAATGTAACATTTTTGCACAAACCTATTCAAATATAACATTTTATTTCATCAACATGTATTTAAGAATTTAAAAATTAATAATATCCTTACTAACTCTTCGGAATGAAAATCTTAAATGAAATAATCTCAGTCAATTATATCTAAACCAGTTTTTAAATTGGAGTTTTATCACTTAGTCATGCATTTTTCTGAAGTTTATTAAAAAATGTGTAAAAGTCTGATTTTTGCCGTTTATTAAGTTCAACCTTTGTTCATATAATTATTTATGTCCATTCTTTTGTCTTTAAGACATTCCAGCTGCAGCTTCTCTCACCGAGCAGCAATGTTGTCCCAGCACTTAACCAGGGAACGGTCACGCAAGTCATCAGAGTCCTCAACCCACAAAAGGTGTGTGCACAATAGTCACTTCTCTCATATGTCTCATTTGTTTTAACATGTTCTTATCCAAATATTCTCAGCAACAGCTACGAATGAGGATCAAGCTAACGTACACCCACAAAGGCTCACCTGTGCAAGACCTGGCAGAGGTCAATAACTTCCCCCCACAGTCTTGGCAGTAGTGCACAGGTCTGGTTGGTCTTCAAAACCCTTCAAGGGAACTCTGAAAATGATTTTTTTCTTTGGCCTCCCTTCTTTCTTCCAACGGACATCCCTGTGACGTCACTACAGCTGCCCTCAAAGTTGCATGAGAGGCAGCCGAGAATCTAATGATGTAGAGAGATACAGATGTTTCTGAGACACTTGACATTGCTAGAATGACCTATCAATCAATGATTATCTTCTTTTCTCCCTTAATGACTAGTTCTAGCTTTTTGATTTTTTTCCTCCAACAATGTTTTCCCTTCACTGTCGCAAGGATAGTCGTTCTCCTCCCGATCTCTCTGGGAGATACTGCAGTTCCAAGTAACATGGCTGTTTTTAAATGAAAGTCAATAAATCGAGTTTTGATGTCCTGATGGGTTTTCAAATACACCATGGTGGCAGTAAATGAAGAAGGATTAGGTTAATGAGTCCAGCTCGAAAAGGAAATTACAATCTTTGTTTTCACAAGAACGTGTCTGAGTATTTCCTTCTTTGGTTAATTTCAACTAATCAATGGGTCTCTGGTAGAGTGACACGTGTTTCTAATGCAAGTGACGAAATTAAATTTCCTCCTAAATCAGTTACTTCCCTTCACTGTAGGACCATCAGTTTCATCTAGTCTGAATGTCGAAATATCATTTTTGAATTGTCTTAAATGTTTGTTACCTCACAGTCCAGCTTGTAACTTCAGATTAGTTGAACCTGGTTTCAATTGGTCACATTGCACATACATGTAAAATAAGCTTGTTATGAATGTAGTTACATGCACTGAATGATTTCTTCTTTTTTTTCACCTCGCCCCTTTGACTTTTTTTCTTTTCTCTATCCGCTTTGATGACACTGTCATATTGGCACTATTTTTTTTTATTTTTTTTTGTGGAAGTGTGTTTTATTTCTGCAGTAAAATGACTTGATTATTTATGCCTGATATCAAAGTGATGTGCCTTTCTGACTCAGCTAGATGAAGAGCGCCCTGAGCTTGACTGAGTTCTGTTTGAGCTTCGTTTGCAAGTCTGTGAGTGTTTGAAATCTCAGCAAAAATGGATTCCAATTACCCCTCCTAATTGAAGGATTTGATCAACTGTGCACTCACGACAACGTTTCATTAAACCATGTCTTCGTCAAACTCATTGATATTGAGATCACTCTCATGTAATAAATGTACAGCAGCTAATGGCTAGAATAATAAGTTTCAGTAACTTGCTGTGTGCATTGCATCAAATGGTTCTCTTTAACCCTTCCTGGAGCTGGTCTGTACATTAATAAACCCACAATCAAGGGAAGCGTCCACAAACCAGTTTAGCCAACCTAATTAGAACATCAACATGGTCATGATGATGATGATGATAAAAGCCTTCTGTAGGCCTCACTCACTTCTGTGACCAAATCAGAGAGAATAATAGCTTTGGAAATATTTTGTGATGTGTATATGGAGGAATGATTTCACTTTTTTCTTTGGCTTGTTTTCTGTACATATTGAGGGCTTTTACTATTTGGTCTCTTGTATCGTCTCTCATCCTTTTTTAGAAACCATTTTCTACAAATTCCGACTCTTCACCGTGTATATTGTCCACATAGAACTAGTCAGCATCATGGGTCTGTAATACCTTTCATTTCATGTCAAAGATATATAATCTGCTGCCTGTATATTGTACATAGTTGTAAAACTAAACAAAGGTTTGTCAAATTAAACCCACATGAAGACTTCAAAGATAAGATAGGAACTATAATTGTATGCATATATGTACAAATGAAAATCGTAAAAGGATGCAATTGATCTGCATTTAATTTACTATTGTTCATACTTCATGACTGGATGTGTCATCTTTGCTTATTTTACAAAGATGCTCAGTGAGTCAGTTGATGTTTGGTTTCTCTGGATGTTGAAATAAAAGTCAAGTCTGTCTGAGCAGATGTTTCCAGAATGTTGTTCCTACGGTACAATCGGAAGGAAAGAGCCTCTAGTTTCATCTGCTTCGCCGTCCCAAATCTGATCTGGCACCCTTTCCTGACCCTGTTGTTTAAAAGCCTTCACTTTCTTTTCATCTCTGATTTATTTACACATGACATTACATGACAAATGAGGCCATTCACGAGCTGAGGTATCGTTAAGTGACCAACAGGGGGCGGTGTTTAGAATGCAGCGTGTTTCTATACACCTGCTGATGTTTTGATTTACATTTAAAAGTGAGACTGATCCTACTTAAACTAAAACCTATCTAAAGTGTCACATTAATACAAAATTAAAATGATGCCTTTCACTGAAAGATTTTTATTAATAAACTATTTTTAACAGTTTCACAGCTTCCCATGACATTTTTTTTTCTTCCAAGAATCAGCTACTACACTATCATGCGTCTGTATGAGGTTCCCTTTTTATTTAAAGATGGATTCGGTGTGAAGGGCTTTGAACAATCTTCTTTGTGAAGTGACTCTGGAAAAGCGTGATCAGGCGCGATGGAAGCATGAGGCTCTTTTTAGCACCATGATGTCTGGACCTGGTCCCGTCTTGAGTGTGAATGTCAGAATGAACACATGAAGTGACTCAAGAGAAGAAGTTGTAAACTATTAAATGGGATATTTTCAATTGATGCTGTGTATTCTTGTCTTTGGGTTGGAGAAAATGAAAAATCCAATAAAAATGAAATATAAAAACATGTTGTATTTATTGTGTAAAGGATACACCTGTCATGAAATACTCTTTGTTTATAGTGTAATTCAACACTTACTTGCAGCAAAACACTCAAATTCTTATTCAACAAAAACACATGATACTGTTCTATCTAGTTCTTAATGGATCAATACGGTTGAGAGCACACGAAGAGAGTGTGGAATTAAGTGAACATATATTTATTTATATCTATAAGTTCTTTGTATCGTGTCTCTTTTATATTGGTATATGTTTTTATTAATCTTGGGCCAGATCATCACATTTAAGCAGACTCATTGTATCTTATTTCATTTTAGAAAAAAGTGATAGGAATGATGTCATCGTTTACATTCCTTACGTAATAACACAAGATGTATAAATGTGTATATATATATATATATATATATATATATATATAAGATAATCAATTTCAACATAGCTATGTCAGTAGTTGTATTTAAATATAAAAACTATAAGATCTAAAATGGTGAATGTTAGCATATCTCCACTAGCTTATGTAACATCCTTCCATCACAACATTTTCAACAACTTTCAGCCCAGATCGCACACGTCTCTCCAGAAAAGGGGCGGCGGCTGCTCGAACGCTCCGGTTCCTCCCAGTTGATGGTCATTGACGGTCCAGCAGGCCCCGCTGACAGCACCGTCAGTCCGGACATGGCGTCGCTGCTCCCGCTCACCATGAATCCTCTCTCCGGAGGAACCCGCCAGGCTTCCAGCAGGACGTTGTTTCTCGGACTGAAACATTGCTAGTCGCCGCATTATTTGGCGATGCAGGACAACAACATGGTCGTCCCGGGCACCCTCAGTCCCCCTTGTGTCAAGAAAGGAGATGCCGGGGCTTGCATCGACACGCAGCCGGACACGGTGGTCCAGCGGGCGGACCTGAGTCAGCCTGGAGGACGCGGCAACCGCATCGGTCCAGGAGCTCCCGCTAGCACCGGGATACGAGTCCTGAAGGTAAACCTCTCGGAAACACACGCACCTGAAGTTGCATTGAAGGTATCAGTGCCAGAGATGTGATCTATAGTGAGGAGCATCAATCCATCACAGTCAGGAATGAACATGTTTTGACTTCTGCTGCAAACGTCCACACCTGGCCCCTTCTACTGCTCATCTCTCTCTGACCACACATTAACAACATGCCATTCAAACGTCATTCCATTAAGTATTTCATTCTCAGATGATTGACAGTCAGAGAGACTGACAGGTGAGCAATAGTCAGAGTGATTCCACCTCCATGAATGTTGCACAGCTATTTGACTGTGTTGGACCAGAGAACTGCTCCAAGCCTGTCCTGCCTGCATGTAAACAGCCATCATGTTGACCGCAGTGAATAATATAAATTAGAAACAGCCTTAATATAATAAAGATGTATTTAATCTTCATCATATTTTCCATCATCTGTTTGATGAGAACCTTTGACAACAGGAATTAAAATCCATAATATGTTGAGATTGTATGGTTAAATAAAAATATACATGTATGATATAACAAGTGTTATCTAAGGTCAAGTCTGGAGTTGGCAGTCTCAACAAAAAAGCCGCAGACCTTTTATAGATCCAGGACATGCTGGAGAGATGGTCTCTCTGTTGACCTGTACAAGGAAGTCTGGTCTCTTTGCCTGAACTGCTTCCACCATGACCCGACCACAGAGAAGCAATAGATATGAAGGGATTATTAAGCATCACTTCTTCATAAAAGTTCTTCATTCTCGTGTTTAAAAATAACCACAAAGTCCAGGAAATATAAATAGCAACATGGCTTTTCTTCTTCAGTGAGTATATTCAGTGCTTTCATCTTGATATGACACTTATTTTCCCAAGCGTTTTCACTTCTGTGGTTGAAACCTTTTTTGGTTTGCAAAGACTTGAGCTGACTTCTTCAAATGAAGGTCATGAGCTGCATGTGTTTGATCTAAGTGCATCTATGTTAGTTTTGTGGAGTGTGTTAGAAGAGTTAATATATAATGGAATGTTGCTTCATGAGCAGGTCACAAGGTTAAGAAAGGTACTTGGTGAAGAGTATTGTTGGAGGACGAGCTGATTCTCCACACCTCCACCACCTTCTCTTGAGTCGTGATGATGAAATGATTGAACTCGTGGCTTCTTCTCTCTCTCTAGCGCAACATGAAGAGAAATGGAAGTCGCAGCTGCATGACAAGAAAGACCAGATACGGATCTCGGGAACGAGACTGGCTAAAAGGAGACACCCAGCGGGGGTGTGTGTGTCTTTATGGTGGATCCGTTGACCCCCAGCTACCTACCTCTGGACCCCAGACTTCCTCCAACCCTCAGCAGGACCTGCAGCTCGTTCTCTGCTCCACCACTACATCAGTGGAAGAGCTGTGTGCACAGAAGGAAGGACGAGGGATTTACGTTCAGCTCCACGGAGATCTAGTCAGGTAAACACGATTCATCAATGGTTCATGGGTCTGCCGCTGAGGTGACACACTCATCAGTGCAAGACAAACCCGAGCAGCTGTCTGGATCTGACCCTGTTGTTGTGCGCTCAGAAGCATCTGACGGCCCACAGTCCACTGCACAATCGGGAAATTACATGGAAGCGGAAACGATAGTCAAAGAAACAAAAAGAGGCATCCAGAGAGTCTGTGCTGAGCCACTGAAGCAGAAGCTCCTGCAGCTGGTCTAGACAGAGGTGTAGGGAACACGGCAATACACTCACACAACACTCAACCAAGGGGAATATTGAACGCATAAGCTCACTATTTGATTCACTTTATTTACTATTATGCAGTATTTATGAGTGTCTACCTTCCATGTTCAGGTTCATTTTCTTTTATCTACACACGGATAACACACACACATGCATATGCATATAAACACACACACAGCTTACTTGTAAATTTACTGTATTATTTCAATATACTGAGCAAGCACACTTATAAACGCACATGTACACAACTAAACATATACACCCAAACGCACAGCTTACTTACTTACTTGAATATACTGTACAAGCACACATGAACATGAATGCACACATATACACAAGTATACAATTCTATATACACATTTGTTCACACCTAAACATATACTTACACACCGACACTAGCTCCAAACCAGAGATCTGATGGTTTCAGTGGGGTGATGGAGGAGAAAGGTTTGATCCTGGCTGATACTTGGAGAGGTCTGGTTACTGCCTCTAGATGGATTCATGCTTCTGACGGTAACTCATAGAAATCTACCACAGCCTAAAGATGGTTGCGAATTCCATGCTCGACTCAATCACCGTGAGTGAACATCTCGGTCATTTCTTCATACTCTCGGGATCACTAAGTGACAGATGAGACATGCACTGTCGGTTGGGTCGGACTTCGGATTAGTTCCCAGTTGAAACATTCTTTCTTAATGTGGCCCATGTGACTTCTCCTGAAAGATCAAAACATTTACAACTCCGATTTGACATTTGTGGTGTGTATACTTTTCTTGGAGGGGTGTGGGCTTAAAAAATAGATCTTGTGAGATGCAAGATGGTTTTGTCGGGAGAATTGAAGCGTGAGCCTGGCAGTCATCATGTTTTTATTAGCTGTCGTGAAGGCCGTCCTGGTTGTCATAGTAATGAGTGTTGTGGCAATTTTCAAAGACCTAGATTATGATCATGCCCACCAGCTGCAGCCATAATGTGTTTAATTGATGTTGTTATAGCGAAATATAAGCTGAGTCTTCCATCATTTTATGTCACCATCACGTTAACCAACTGACATCTTGGCTGGGATCCTCTTCATTTCTCTTTGTTAATTTTATATCATTCATGTTAGAGTCTTATCTCATGTTCTTTGTTATCTTATTGTATTTTAGGGTACGTCTCTGTGTGTTTTATTGTTTTACATGGTATAAAAGGTTGTTTTCTCCTTCTCTAATCTAACAAAATAATATTTATATTGCACCATTAGGATTGCGGGTTCGATTCCAGCTCAGAGTAACTCTGGGTTTCCTGTGTACTTTCTAACTAATAACGTTTGCGCCTTGAACAAGATCCTGCTGAAAACATGCAGCTCTGTTACAAAAGCCTGTTGTCATAAACAGCCGTGTTTCCTCGAGTCGACTTCTTTACAATAAATTAGCTTCCCTGCCGAGACACTGTGAGACGCAGCACGTGCCATTTGACACCATCATGCCCTCTGTTAGTGGATTTATGAACTAAATGACATGTGCAGTGTTAGTCGGCCTGCTCTTTCCATGCACGAGCTCAGGAAGTTGTGGGAAAGTATATGGGATAATAAAGGTTAAAAGGTTTAGACTGTAGAAGAATCATCAAAGTCTATGTTGCTATCTTGCTTTATTTGAGCAAATCTACGTCATATTAAAAACTTGTCTCAGTACAACTGTGGGGTGTCATTAAGAAGAACATATTTACATCTATTTTCATCACTTCCGCAGGAGACTGGATCCAACGGAACGTCCTCTTCAGATGGTTTACGATTATCTGACCACGATGGGTTATTCCGATGCTGTTCGAGTCCAGCAAGAGGCGGCGAACTCTGACCTGAGCTGCTTGATCCGCTTCTACAGCGGTAAGACACATTGATGTGCTGAAAGATTGCAACATCCTGAATACAAATGTGTGGCAGACTTTTTTTTTATTAGATTAGATACATTAACAATCAAAATTTCTTAATAATTTCAGCAGAAAGTGTCCCTTTCCAAGTACAAAAACTTGGAGATTGTTATGGCATATATGCCATAAACACACCTTTTTTAACTAAATTGTGTCTTTATAGTTTCTTTCCTGGCAATCATCAACTGATATTTACCAACCGTTCCAAAGTTTGATTCATAGTGTTTGCAAGACATCAAGAGTCAAAGTACATGTCAACGTTTCTTTTTGTCAAGTCAGGGAAGCAAGCAGCGCTAAAACCATCCTGATCAAACTGCCACCACACACGCTCAGTGTAATGACTTTATTGGGCTGTGTAAGGCTTACGTGAGCGATGGTTTTAGATATATATTTACCTACAAGGTGAAAAGTGACTCAAAGATTTCATTTAATTCTGGATCTGATGAGGATGAGATGGGAATCTTCAGGACAATGTTCAAAGAGAAAATCAAACAAAAGTAAAATTAGAATAAACACAACAAACAAGTTCATCAATTTTTTATTTGGTACAGGCATTGTTTTAGGGTTGCTAGATAAAATTTTGACACAAATGTTGATCAGAATTTTGAGAAAAAAAATCTCATTGGAGATCAAGGACATTGAGAACAAGCGTTAAATGTAAAATAATGTTGGCTAAAAGGGATGATTGCTACTTGGTAGAGGTCTGCACTCACTGAGGGATTTTTAATTTATTTATCAGTTCACTGCACGGTCCTGTCTATTTACCTTTGTTATATTACAGTGTAAAAACACCTTTTATTATCATTTTTGGCATAGTTTATTGAAAAGATGAACGGGACGTTTAAAGGTTGGGTAGATCTTCAAAATGTTCTGAGCTAGAAACATTTTCAATTAAAAGTTAAATCCCCTCTGTTCTGTCCTTGAAACTAAAGTTTTATTGACTTATAACTATCCAATCAATCTGAATGGGCCACTAAATTGAGTTGACAGTGTTTTTACGGTACTTGCCGTTTCGCAGACTCGAATATTTAAGTTTAAATTATTGTCTGCAGGCGATTTTCAGCAAAATGGTAGAAAAAAAAATCTTTGAATGGAAGTTGAACTTATGTCCACTGAACCATGTCCTCACCTGTCCCCAGTATCACCTAAGTAAGCCAGAGCAGCTGGTTATTTATTAAACTTCTCTGGAAACTCTTCCTGAACCTTCCCTCACCCACTACCTCCCACACCGCCTCTCCCGCAGCGGCTCACACATGAGATCCAAACAAACATTTCTGCTCGTTTAATGAAAACTTCCAGTGCAAACATCTTTAGGGACTCAAGGGTTGGGTTTTCTTTCTTTTTGATTTGTTACCATTTATTTTTTGATGGATCCTGGCAGTGGGTCTGAGCCCTGAAGCTCATTTGTGATCAGCGCAGATGTCAGTGACAGAGCAGGAGGAAACAAGTGATCTCTCACCAGATTGAAGACATCAAATAGGATATTGATTTTGTCTGTGTCAATGTGTCGCAGGAAATCATCTTGTACTGATGTGTCTTGCCGTGCACATCCAGTCATTTCTCAAACCTAAACTCATTTGTGAAACAGATTTCTGAAGCATGCCTTCGAGAATTGTTGACTCAAAATTATTCATGGCTCTAAATGTGACAGTTTGACTGAATCAGTTGCTGTGTCTTATGATGGACTTTGATTTGGACAAAATAACCATTTGTCTCGTGGCAAAGTGATTCTTTTTTTATTCCAGGCATTTGTTTATTATTTTATCTGATGCAGAACAGTTATTCTACTTTCAACCATTGGTAGCGAGTCTATATAATTGGTCACTATGTAAATGGACTAATATATTTCAATCCAAGGTGTTTGGTCAGGTTATACAATCGCTGTGGAAGTCTGTTGTGTTTTTTCTTTATTTTTTTTGTATTTTTTTTGCTGCAAGCCAATGTAATGCAAGCGATTTTATTTCATTGTGAAATGAGGTCCCTTGATGTGGAGGTATGCACTACATCAATGCCTTGTAGTTATAGTTAATAGTTAATTTTCCTAGTTATAGAAGTTAAATAATTACTTTTTTTATGACAAATATCGGTTTTTCCACGTATTGATTGTTCACTGATATCGATCACACAGTCTTAGCGTACAGAGATCTTTAATTAATAAGTTATACGTAAAATATTTACGAGTCTGTCTTTTATCTCATCTTCAAGGACAGTAACTTTATGATTATTATTATGTTTTCATTATTATTAACAGATTTCCATTCGATGGACCCACAACATAAGGTGTACATTTCCGGTCAGGTGGCTTGATGATTGGTCTGGTTTTGGATTAAACACACATGTGACACATATGATGTAGAATTTGATATTTATTATCCGAACTTAAAGATGAAAAAAAAATACCCGTCAAGAGATGTTCAGTGTTAAAGTGGCTCTGATGAAAATAAGATGGCTGGTTTTAAAAGTATTTTTAAATTATATAAAAAAAGACTCTATAATTTCCTTTTTACATTGATCTGTTCATGTTTTAGAGAAGAAGGGAACTATTTTTTTTCGGATGAATAAAAAAAAAAGTTCTATATCACATTGATTCAATGTTTAAGAGGAACAACATGGAACAGAGTGAGGGATTGTTGAAGGTTTCTACCCAGACTCAAATAATTGAATGTTTCCAGTGGGAGCAAAATGTAACTGCTTAGTTTTCCAGTTTACGAAGCAGCATGGTGTGTGAGTGGGTGGCCTCAACAGCAGAAGCATTTTCCACCATATTATACTTCAGTGGCTCGTTGCTTTTCAAATCTAAACGGCACCATTCCTAAATGCTGCAGCTTTCGACCGGCAACCAGCAGTTCTCAATAGATCCACTTGTTTAATTGTGGCAGTTCAACTTCCTGCTGTGGTGTGTGATCGATCGATGCATGTGTGTAAATGAGACGAGAAGGAAGTGCGCTGAAGAAGTTTGCTCAAAACTCTGCAGGTTAAATCAGCTTATGTGATCTGATGACCTGAATGTTCTTGAAAGTTGGCAGCAGAGCCGGGCTCTGATGTGTCCTTCAGAATGTAATGGCATCATTTAATTACAGTGAGAAAACATGGCTGGTCATCGGATGTGCAATTATGCTTGACTGGAGTTTACTTTACGAAACCTGCAGAGCACAGAGCAGAAGCAGAGATGAAGGATTATACTTCCAACACCTTACAAGGCCCTCGTAACTTAAAAATCTCACTTGGTAGACATTAGCATGTTAACAACACCTTCAATTTTTATAAAAAAAACATTCATGATATGAATGGGTGAATGAATGGTTCGGTGATAACCAAATATTTTAGTCGGTCTCACTAAATATTCAGTTATTTAATGATGATGATGACAGAAGAACTTGCCACTCATCTAGATGATCCACATTCTGTGAGACAATACGGGAGTGTCCATCTTTAGAGCTGATGCAAGACGATTCCTGGAATCCCTCGGTGAAGTTGGCTGATCTTTACATGACGTCATGCTGACCTGCTTTTAGACCTCCGTCTCAGTATCAACAGTATTATCGCCAACATTTGCTATTCATCAGCCTTCGTCCAGTAATGTGTGGTCTTCCTCCAGAGCGGCCGGTCAATGCGGACCAGCAGGAGCGGATGCTGTTGAAAGGCGTGTTCAGCGTGAGGAAGGGCAAGACACAGCTGCACAAGTGGGCGGAGCGGCAGGTCATCCTCTGCGGCACCTGCCTCATCGTGGCCTCCGTCAAAGACAGCCTGACAGGGAAAATGCACATTCTGCCCCTGGTAGGAGGCAAGGTGGGTCTGAGAGCACTTTGTCCAAGGGTCAGCGAGGGCTGCTGGCCATGCCTCGCATCCAAGTGGACAAGATTTTGTTTCATAGCAGGCCATCACATTCTTGGATTTCCTTCCAACGGTGATTTAGTTTCACCGTAACACACCAGAGAAAACCACTGATGGAGAACTTGTGCTGAAACTGTTGAAAATCTCCTGCTCTCTGACCAGTCTGGTGTCCGTGAGGTTTTATCATGGAGTCTGATGTCATTGGCAATTTTCGATGTTGCTGGACACCGTCATGACAACCCAAACAAAAACACACAGACGTGCAGACTCTGTTTGGAATTGTGTGTGTAAGCAAAACTAAAAGCATCTGTGGTCGCCTGATATGACCCAAACCTTGGTCATCAGAATGCATGATCTGAATCTGTGTGTTTCGGTTCATATTTCTGGGCGTGTCAGGCACCATTTATAAACCTTCCACGAATAAAAACACGAGTCACTGTTGATGTTATTTATGTTTGACTTGAGTGAAGCGTTCATTTACAGATGTGAGAGAAACGCCCAGAAAGATGAATTGAACGTTTTCTTCGTCCTCTTTGCTTAATGTTTGTCAGGTGGAGGAAGTAAAGCGGCGTCAACACTGTCTGATGCTGAGCTCAGCCGGATCACAGGCTCAGACGTATTTCGTCAATTTCGACACGCTGGTGGATTACCAGCGGTGGCATCGCCAGGCATCAAAAGTAGGTGGATTTTCCACACGTGTGTCACTGCAAAGGTTGATTCAGATTGTGTTGAGTTCCTCCGCAACACTGTGTCAAACTCAATCACACAAGAGTTTCTGTAACATGTACAACAAATGTACAAGTCTAATGCAATATTGTCTTTTGGAGACAATCTTAAATGTGTTTGTTTTTGTCCTTCACCAACACTCACCAAGCAAGTTCTGTATAATTTTTGACCTGGAAAATCTATTGACTGTAACATCTCTTAGATAATGGCATCTGGATTTGGCCCCGGGCCTTGAGTTAGCGGTTTTTTTTTATATTATATTCATGGACCTAACTTTATATAAAGACATTTTTTGAAGACACCTTTCTGGTCTTTTCTTAAAAATTCAAACATTTGTACTAGTATTAAGATAAGCACTCGTCTCGAAACAACCTTTTTAGTTTCGGTCTAATAATCATGAACAGATGCAACAAACTTGAAATGCGTCCAGAACACTCGAGGAAAGAAACTCTCTCCTGATATTTGTGTTCAGAAAGTTGACTGAGATCGTTGAAGACGTGCTGGTCCTGGAGTTATTTAGAAACACTTTCTTAGGTGACTGTGATCTTCCACAATCGCCCTAGAAACCAGACTATTGTCCTACCATTGAAGTGTTTCTGCTGGAATGCATGGATCACTGCACAGTGTGATAAGAAAGTGGCTGAAAATAAGGAACATTAGATACATGGAATATTGTTGTCATTTTTGTGTTACTTTATAGGTAAATCCTCAGGCAGGTTTTATTTTAACCTTGTCTTTCTTTAAGCTGCTGCTGTGTTCATTTTTCTTGGGTAATAGACTCTTGTAGTTGAAGATGAGAGTTTGTTACATAAAAAATTGTGAATGGCTGCAAGAAGAAAGAGACAAAGACAAACTGAAGTGGCGACAGAACTGATGACGTAACGGGACAGCTACATCTGTTGTGTGTACCAGGTGGTGGCTCAGACCATCAGCTTGGTTGACTTGTCCTGCTACAGTCTGGAGGAGGTGTCGGAGTATCTCTTCTACAGTCAGGACGTCACACACCTCAACCTGCGGCACAACTTCATGACCCTGCAGGGGTCCGGAGGTCTGCTCAACCTGCCGAGGTAATTACAATTCTAACAGTCCACCGAGTGTATTCAGCAGAGACTACACAGGAAATGTGTGCTCATCCCTCGTCCTCTACCAGCAGTGGAAAATCACTCTCACTGCCTGAATTTTCAAGAAGTCTTTTAATGCATACATTCGGGAGCTGCTGGTGAGTGAAGGAGTCGTAACAACAGCGTGACAGTCAAATCTGAGGTTTGATTCAGGAAAAACATGAAGCATTTAGAAAGTTCTCGTAATCCTGTCATGTCTGATTTGTCCTCGGTGTCACAAATGTAAGATTTATGTCTCTCACCTCCAGGTTTTCTCAACTGAAGAGTCTGAATCTGTCTCACAACCGTCTGGGAGTCTTTCCTGAATGTGTGTGTGAGATCGTGACGCTGACGGAGCTGAACCTCTCCTGCAACAATCTTCATACAATCCCGGCGCAGATCAGAAACCTCACAAGGTGCGGCAGAGAAACGCAACAAAACTCATTTCATCTGGTATTAATATCAACATGATCAGTAATGTAGTTACTGTCACTACTTCATTCAAATTATTTCATTTACATTTTAATCTCTTTTCGCTTTCGTAATGTTTTTATTTATTCTTATTTTATAAATGACATGTATTTATATGTATTACTCTAAAGCAGAACTTCGCCTGTACTTTTCTGGACCTCATGAATTAATAGTAAGTAAATAATATTCGTAGAGCGCTTTTCTAATAGTGAAAGTTATTATATTTATAATAAAACTTGTGGAAATTATCCATTTTAGGGCTTTCATTTTGCTTCATTTTCTATCCTGTGATTTATGTTTATTTATTGAATAAAAAATGTATTTTTATGGCCATCATGAGAGTGAACGATGAAACTGATCATGAAGAAATGTTTCTGGTAGTTGTTGTAAATTGTAATACTCATGAATAGTTCTAGTCCTCATTAAGTTTTATTTCTAACTTTTTATTTCACATCTTCTCCTTGTGAGTATTTTTTGTCTTTCAAATTCAAAGAAAATGTTGTTGATTTTTATTGTTGAATATACATTAAAAACCTTTTTTTTTAAACAAATACAAATTAATTAAATTAATTAAAGTGAAGTAGAAACACAGCTCAATTAAAAAGACAATAAGTAACCATAATACAACTACAAAATATCAATGTGCAATGATATAAGCATTAAATAACAATATTCATGGTGGTATTATTAAGATAATGGTTATGACTATTATTATTATTATTATTATTATTATAGGCTTGGCTACCATATCTTGTAAAATCTGATTGTGTTTCTTCTTGTGTGGAGATGTTTGATAAGATCATTAAACCAATGCGTAAAAGTTAGTGTCTGCAGTGAAGCTTTATATTGAAGTGAAATAAGACCTAATAAATGATTTGAAATTCATTTTAGATTAATTGCTTTTACATAATATTTACATGTTTTATGTTTCATTCAAATGACAAAAGCTGTTATAAAATATTTTGCTGCTCTATGGAACTCAGTAACTTAATCAAACTTCTGTCCAAATTAAAGTTCAAATTAAAAATTTCAAGATCTCCTTATATCAACATGAACTCCCAAACTCTCAGTCTCAGTAGGTTCTGGTGGTGATGAACCTCTCAGTGCTAATCAAGAGCTAAAAAGAAAAAATTGAATTTGAACAAAACCGACCTTATATTGAGACTTTTCCCTGAAATAGCTTCTCATGGCAAACACATTTTTCGAGGCTCATATAAGAATTTTGCATATGTTGATTAATCAAAACAGATCAATCAGAAGCGTTGTCCTCATCCTAGTCTGCAGACTCTTTCTCTGGACGGGAACCACCTCAGCTGCCTGCCTGAGGAGCTGGGTAACCTCTCCCAGCTCAACAGCCTCGGCCTGTCCTTCAACATCTTCCATCACATCCCTGCTGTGCTGGAGAGACTGAGTGCTGTGGACAAACTGGCCATGGCTGGAAACAGAGTGGACACTCTGGAGTTGAGTGAGCTGGCCAACATGAGCCACCTGAAAAACATTGACCTGCGGTAAGCTAGCAAGACTCTCGGTTCACTGGATCGCAATAACTAGTTTGGTCAGTGACACGTTTTATCACTTCCAGACTCAACGGTCTCAGCTGTTTCACGAATGGGCATCTGGAGTCTGTGACTCAGGTGACCCATCTGGACTTGAGGGACAACTGCTTGGACTCTCTAGACTTGAGTGCCTTGTGCAGCCTGGAGACTCTTCACTGTCAACGCAACCACCTGAGCTCCCTCACCCTCAGTGGGTTCACTCTGCGCATGCTTCACGCCGGCAGCAACCGTGAGTCCATGAGCCCAGATTTGATTAACCCACACATGTCATCGATCCAGATGTTCCAGCGGAAGTCTCTGTGTGTTTGCAGGCCTTAATACAGTCAACATATACCCGGTTCCCCACCAGTTGACTCACATGGACCTATCACAGTGAGTCAAATATGAAACAACCATTATTACCAGTACTGAAAATAATCCATCACAACACATGTTGGTATTTTACTGATCTCGACTACCCTCTCTGTAATGTATTGGTAATGCTATACACCTCCCCTTATGCTTGGCCGCCCAGCTAACTATTTACAGATGACAACCACTTGACATTACAACATAGACGGAAGCATGATTTAAAAACAGTATTGTGCTGACCAATCAGCTGCCACTAAATGGAGCCGTGTTTAAAAAGGCATCATGGTAGTTCATTGTTTTGTTGGCACCATAAGTTAGCTAGTGCGGTAATTAGTGATTCTGCTGAAGTTTTCTGTTGTATACTTTTGAACCACGATCAACTTTAATGTTCCTGTTTGCAGCTTGTTAATGTAATATTAGAAAATGCAGGCCACTGTTACAATTTTACATTTTAAAATAAAAGTTGGCGATTTTATGCACAATGTTCAGAGTCTACTAATCAAGATGTGTCTGCTGTCCGTGTGCACGTGTGTTTTGAGACAGGAACCTTTTGGAGTACCTGCCTGACTGGGTCTGTGACTGCAGGAAAACTGAAGTTCTTGATGTCACACACAACCTCCTCACAGAGCTGCCATCCAGGTTGGTGTTTGATCTGATAAAACGACTGGCCTCGAAAACATGGGCGAAGGAGAGAGTGCAGGCAGGATGGATTGAGCGGAGATGATGTTACCAACTGTGAGAACCAGAATCTTTTTCGGGAAGGTTGTGATTCCTGCTATGATGTTCAAATTAGAGACGGGATGCAGAGCTGGAAGAGTTGGTGTAGAGATGCTCAGGTCATCAGTAACTATTATATCAGAGACGACTCATGTCGGGAAAAGTAAAGACAAGTCAGGGAGGCTCTACTCGACACAGTAACCTAAACGAAGGGGAAATGTTTACTGTAATTTGTTTATTTTCAGGTTTTGAAAATCTATTTAGAGTCTGGCTTCTCTTCTCATCCTCAACAGACTTCTCAGTAGTTTAAGTCTCAGAAAGCTTCTAGCTGGAAACAACCATTTGCAGCGAGTGCCTGACCTTCTGGACCACATCCCTCTAGAAGCTTTGGACCTTCAGCACAACAGACTCTCTGCACTACCCGAGAGTTTGTTCCATAAAGCCTTAAAGTGAGTGCCTGCAGTGTTTCTCTGGGTCATGTCTGAGTTACAGTATGTGCGGTTTGATTTGTTAAGGAGTTGATTTGTTAAGGAGGTGTGTGTGGAGAATTGGTGGTGAAGACCAGGACTGTTAGAAGGTCCACTTAGCATACATTAGCAATTCAAGTGCTCTAAAGTACACAACCTCGCAGCACTGTACTGACACTCCAGCAGTTTCCTGGTCAGTCCCAGTTTATGCTGGTAATCAAATGTGAGCGACTTCATCTTTATCATGAGTCTGCCCCCTACAGAGAGATGTGAGTAGCAATGCTAGCAGTATTGATTTAGCAACAGAATGAATGCATTATTCAGTGAGAACAAGAGAGCGCTGAAACATCTCCTGTGGTCAGTGAGAGTGAGAAGAAACGGTTCAGAAATCATTGGAGAAATGTGAGCTCCACAGTTGAGCCTTCACCTCAGCCATCCCCACAAAAATAAAACACACCAAACATACTCCACATTAAGTTTAGGGGAATAAACATAAATGTAAAATAAAAAACTATGGAAGGGCAGAATATTTATATTATATATTTAAATAATAGAATAAGCAAATGCTAATATTTCCTAAAAAATTTTTTTTTTTCAAATTAATTAGTAGCATTCTATATTAAATAAAAAAGTGCCACCGGACAATGCAATAAGAGTATCGAGCTTGATCGAATTTTCAGCACTTAGAAGCACGTCAATTCATCATGGTACATTCTAAGCGATTGTATGATGGCACTGTTATACCATCATTTTAATGTTTTAAAAGAAATTCAGAATTTCGAAATTATCGGAATTGGAAACTTAAACCGAAAAATATTTCATTTTCATTCAATAAAAACTTTCTGCATTAGAATAACTTTTTCTCCTTCAATCAATTTGGTTTTTCGTCATCCACTGCCATTTAAATTGCCCGCTCTAACCACTCTGCTAAGATGGCGTTGGTCAGACCTCATGAAGGCCAAAGGTCTTCTCATGTTAAACAAAACCTTTAAGGGTCAGTTTGCCGCAAACCCTCCAAACCAGGGTTTCATGGATTCATGAATTTGTGTTCAATTCTTAATTGATACACTTTTCTTCATTGTTTGATACATGGATGTATTCTCTTCTTCTCTCCTCTTCTCCATCTAGTCTGAAATATTTAAATGTGTCAGCCAACGTCCTGGACTGTATTCCATCCAGCAGCCAATCAGACGAGAGTCTCAGCACGCTGCAGGAACTCTATCTGACCAAGAACAACCTGAATGAGACTTGCGGTGCTTTGTTGGCGTCACACCAGAACCTGCGGGTCCTGCACATCGCCTTCAACCAGCTGACTTCCTTTCCTGCAAGGTGAGGGAAACTTCTCGGAAATAACAAAGTGAGTTTTGGTGATCCTCCTCTGCTGCGAAAAGTATAAATGTCATTATGTAGGATGCAAGAAAAAAACCCAGTCAATAATGTGGAATTCTAGACATCTGCAGCTTTTCACCATTTTCGTTGTCTACAATAACTAATAAATCAAATTTACATTTGCTGACCATAACTCCTACACACTATATTTTGATAACTTGAATAAAAATGCTTGTTAAGAAAATGTATTTCAACTAATATCAAATTAAACACCCAATTAATGGTTTTTATTTGCCTGGTTGCACTTGATATATCATTATTTGTAACTTCTAGATTAAAAAAAAGGATGTTTTATTTTTTCATCACGCCTCCTTCTGTTTCCCCTTTTGGTTTTTAGTCTTACTGTCTAAAACTAATCTCTAGAAGACGCTGGACTCACGTTTGAGCTCCAGATGTCGGGAACCAGGGATACATTTTCCAAATGTTCAAAGAGGATGTCGCCTGTTTGTACTTAAGAGGGATCAGCATGATTATTGATCCTGTCTTACTTCAGCTCAGAAGCTCATTGATGTGTCTCCAGTAAGCTGAGCAAACTGGAAATGCTGGAGGAGCTGAATCTTAGCGGGAACAAGCTGAAGACCATCCCCTCCACCGTGTCCAGCTGTAAGAGGCTGCACACCCTCGTCGCACACTCCAATCACATCAACGTCTTCCCAGAGATCCTCAACCTTCCGGAGATCAAGGTCGGGATCGTTGTTGCCGACAAGTGGTGAAACGATTTATGTTCACACTTACACATGTTTGTGCCTGCAGCTGGTCGATCTGAGCTGTAACCAGCTGACGGAGATCCAGCTGCCCGAGTCGCTGCCTCCTTCTCTGCAGGAGCTGGATTTGACAGGAAACAGCAGCCTGATGTTGGAGCACAAAACTCTCAATCTGTTCAGGTGAATCAGTAAATCCTCTGTCTTCAAGCTGCTGCTGTTAAATCCAGATGACGTCGCTGATGAAGGGACATAACTTCAACCGTTCTCAATTCTTTCCAGCCACATCACAACACTCAAGCTCGATCAGAAGTCCTCAACAACAGGCGGAGATCCACTGAGCGCCCCGCCGTCATGGACCCACGGCTTCTCTGAAATGAGTGGCCAAAGAAACAAGTGAGAGATTTCTCTGGAGTGCGTCTGACGGCAGGACGTGTGTGAACATCTGAGAATAAGAATGTTTTTGTGAGCAGGTTGTGTGTGTCGGTGCTCGCCATGGACTCTTTTGGAGACGGTACGGAAGCATGTTATGGTATCTTTGACGGCGACCGCAACGAGGAAGTGCCTCGGCTGCTGCAGTGCACCATGGGAGACGTGCTGAGTGAAGAGGTCCAGCACTCGAGTAATGACGTCGTGTACATGACAAACACCTTTCTGGCTTCACACAGGTATGGTCCACTGATCCTGTAGGGTTGTAGATGAGGAAAGACACATCTGTGAGGTTGTTGATAAAACAGGAAACTTGGAATGGCCGGGCAGAAACTGGGAGCTTCTGCACTGCTGTGTTACATTCATCACACGATGCCGGATCCAGGAGGAAACCTCAGCATCACTGTGGCAAATGTTGGAACCTGCCAGGCAGTGTTGTGTCGCCGCGGCCAGCCTGTCCCTCTCTCAAGAGTCTACAGCCTGGAGAGCTGCATGGAGGAGATGGAGAGAGTTAAACGTGGAAAAGCCATCATTACCGAGGTATAGTTAGTAGATGTATCATTTCAAACATCAATCTGAAGTGGGATTCTTTTCTTTGATCTGATTGAAAATGATCCTAGTACTTAAAAAAAAAAAAAAAGACTGAGAGAAACGACCAAACCATAAGATACGTCACATATTTTTAATTCAAATGTCAGAACTCGGGGTTAGTTTTGAAACGTTTGAGGGAGAATAACATTTCTTTTGTGTTTTAATATAATAATATTATAATTAATAATATTCAATTTAGTTGGGATGAAATAATTCTCCACTGTCTGACTACCAAATTAATATCAGAGTATTGACTGGTAGGAGCGATGCTGGAGTTTTCCAAACCTCACAGAATGTTAAGATGAATTAGAGTCAAAATGTATGATTATAAATATGACAAAAATAAGTTTTGCTCTTGAACTTTGAATTATATTCACTTGGCTTTGGACTCATTTTTTCATATTCAAAACCTCAATAAGCTCTGTGTGGGTGGCAAGACACAGGTTTAGAAACTGTGAGATAATTATAATAATTTGCACAGTTTAATCTCAGTTATGCTATTTATGTCTTGAAAAGAGTGTGACCAAGCATTGCTCAATGGTTGACAGATCTAGCTGCTTGTTTACTGAAATACACACAAGAAAACATAAAAACATTTTCTGAAATAAACCAACATTATATAGAATAGTGACCATAGATAATATTAACATATCATTTTTATTGGTGTTCAAAAAAAGCTCAATACACTCAACAAAATGTCTGGAAAGTCTGTGAAAGTTTTAGGGATTAGGTCATCCCCACCAGGTCAAGAGAAAGGGGCCACAATGAATATTATAGAGAGTAGTAGAAGTATATATAGATTATTTAGATTTCAATGAAATTCAGACCATGTACATAACCTATTGAATAAAGACGATTTAAGATCCTTTCAGCAATTGTTAGACCCACAATCCACCTGAACTTAATCTCCCTCCATCGTCTTCAGAGCTGTTTATTTTATTTTATTTTCAAATGTATTCCTTGTACATTCATTGTTGTCTATAATGAATCCTTTTTTTTCATCAGACCCTTACTAAAGCAAACTAAAGTACTTGGATAAAGCCAGGTATTCCAACTAGTACTATATATAATGTGTATCACAGGTATACAGTGGACCAGTAAAATTCCTTCATCATGTCTTCCATTGCACTCTAAATACAGCTGGTGTTTTGTGGGACTACCTCTTTGCTCTTCTGTGTATGTTTCTAATGTTCCTACAAAACTTCTCTTGGCCCATCTGTCATGGCACCAGCGGGCTCACGGACCACTTTGGGAACCACTGATGTAACCCACTGATAATAACTACAGATGAGAATAACTTGTTTTTTATCTTGTTCTTCTAGTTCTCTTCACACACACTTGCTTCATGCTGTGATGGTTTCTGTGTGCAGGACAACAAAGTCAGCGGAGTCACATGCTGCTCGCGCCTGCTGGGCTGCTCTTATCTCTCCCCGTGGGTGCTTCCGAAGCCCTGGGTGCACACTGAGGCGCTGTGTTCCCAGGATGACTTCTTGATCCTGGGGAACCGAGCGTTGTTTGAACAGGTCTCCTACCAGGAGGCGGTGAGCACGGTTCAGGCCGTGCGGGATCCTCACGCTGCTGCCAAGAAGCTGTGCTCTCTGGCCCAGAGTTACGGCTGCAAGGACAACATCGGGGCTGTGGTTCTGACTTTGAACATCAGCGGGGACGGCTGCACCTGTGAGCCCGCCGTCTGCACCAGGGAACCCAAGGGTCTTCCTCCAGTCGCCGTGTCGCCGGCTGCAAACGGTCTGTCCAGTGTCGTGGTCGTGTCTGAGGTCAACGGCGAGGCGTCGGAGGTGGGCAGCGAGGTCGGATCCACCGCCTCGGATGAGATTCCGTCGTCAGGAGGAGCCTCGCGTCTGGAGAGAAGATGCAGCCTGCACTCTGCTCCCAACGGAACCATGGCTGTCGGGTCAACTGCACCAGCGCCTCACCCCGTTCTGTTGCCGAGACAACCCAGTCCTGCAGCTTTCTCCTGCAACAAGTCCGACAACGGTCTGGACAGTGATGATGAAACGCCGCTAGAGGGCGTCATCTCCAATGGCAGCAAGTTGGAGGTGGAGGTTGACATTCACTGCTGTGCTTTCCAGCTGCGCCCTGTGGTCCCCGACAGCCCTCCAGACTCCAGTGAGCGCTCCGACTACTCAAACGGGGGAGTGCATAAGAAAAGCAGCGTCGTTGTGTCCGCCACTAACGGCTGCCTGTTGGCGGTTTGCAGCCGAGAAATCTCTGCCCTTCAGAAGTCGCCCTCCACGTCGTGTTTGTTCGGAAAGAAGTTGTCTAACGGCTCTGTGGTGGCACCAGAGGACAGTCATAACCTCATCGAGGTGGCCCTGGAGGCTCCCAAGAAGAAGTCTGGATACTTTACTGCTTCGACTCAGCAGGACCCCGAGGACCAGCTGGTTGTTCCTCCGGGTCTGGAGCAGGAAGTCCGTGAACAACTCAAAGGCCAGAACCCTTCATTACCAGTCACCTCTGCCCCATCAACACACTCTTTTATAAAAGACCCTGTGTGGGATCACCCCCTTTCTTTCTCCCCAAACCTTGTGCCAGGTCCAGGGCAGACTCCCACCTTACAGCAGGAGGTTTTTGACACTGCTCTGTAAGAAATGTAGCTCTGTAGCTCCAGATGTCATTGAGATGAAGACGGTCGTCCACAAGAACAAGGTAACGAAGCACACTTGATAAGCCATAGCAGCATGACCACGTGCCAAATATTGTCGCTCTCCTCTTTGCTTTAAAACTGCAGCTCCTCTCGCACCGGTCACTGCAGTTTAGCCGACGAAACAACAAAACATAGAGACCATGTTTCTGACCGGTGATCATCGAACGGGCCTGACTGGGAATAATACCTCACGTGTAGAAGCATGTCAGCAACATTTCCCTTTACCAGAAAAAACTCAACCACTCTGTGCTGTGTTCTCTTCAGCGCCCTCTACTGACGTTTCAGAAAAGTGCCTACTGCAGACCACTCTGCCTGGACCTCCTCCACGCCCGGCTAGTAAGAAATCCCAAGAAAAAGTAACACTTGCTTTGATGTGCTAGAATATTACAAAAGGATATTTTCATGACAAACATGCAACTTGTGGCTCATAACAGTAGAACATTTGCCAGTTATAAAAAGGTAAAGGACTAAGATGACTGTACACAGTCATGTAAGTTTGGAGAGAAGCTAACTTAACAGGAATGAATTATACTTTCAGTTCCTAAGTCAAGATCATTTGACAACATTAAATCCTTTAATAGAGATTTATAATGGAAAGAATGTGCCCAGCGATGCAATTCAAAATTCTTGGAACGTTAAGTTGGTCTATTTGTGTTAAAAGATTTTCCACTATCAGAAAAAGTTAGCATAGAATTTCTGCTAATATTTTTTAAAACTGCTGTCGTTTATTCCATCAGAAATTGTTTCTTTGTGGTCCTGCACATGTGCCACAAAAAAAATAATCAGTTTCTTTTATAACCAGTTTATGTCAAACTTGACACCTGATATGTAGTTTCTGTCTTACGATCTACCAACATGCTGGTTATTGACAACGTACGGTATGATGGCTGACGATCGGTCTATGAAAAAAAGCTATTCTTCCTCAGGATATTGAGGAGTGGCGACGATAGAAAATCCTTGAATTATACATAAAAATGGATACAGAAATGATCATCCCTATTCTAATGTAACGTCTGTGTGCAGCACAATCCGACCGAACACCAGTCAATCAATTTCAATAAAATTGTAATTATTGTTTTTACCTTCTCTGTTTTGGCATCTTTATCTACATGTAAAAAGTTGTGAGAACAGCTGATTGATGTAATTTGACAGTAGTTTTCACAACACTCAAACATGACCACATTTTAAAGATGTATGTGTTAGAACATTTAATTATTTGTGAAAGTTATTGGAAGCAAATTAAGTTCAAAATGCTAAAGAATTGTCTCACACCACCTTAAAATAGTATTTTTTTTAATAGCATAATAATGGAACTAGTGTTGTATATTAAATGTTTAACCTATGTTGTAATTATTTATTGCAATTTTCTCTTTAGGGCTTTAAATTAGTATAACAGTCAAATTTGCATTCTTGTAGCACTTGTTTATCCAGGAAGGTATAAATTCTACAATTTAAAGAGTTTCAAATAAAAGAAAACTTGTATTTGCTTCGAGAGAACACAGTGCTGCAGGTTAAAGAATGATACAGAGATGATGATCGTTACTGACAAGAGAAAATAATTTTCACTTCTTTCAGTTCTTTAAGGACAGAACTGGCTACTAAACCAGTGGACTGTGACGTATGGACAGATCGCAGGCTCAAGATTGGTCGAGCAAACAAACTCATCAGAAGAAATTCTCTGTGTAATAAATAACTGTGCAACATGTTTCAGTGAGAAATATATATAGAATCCATTTGGTTGCTGTACAGTTCAGATGTCTCCCTGGTTCTCTTTGAACTCATCCTGAATTTTTTTTTTTATATATATTAGAGCTGCTCTTGAAAATGTAATAAAAATACCTTTATACTCAGAGTTTAAATCAACATTAAAAACACATTTGATTTTGAGAATCTTATGTGAAAGTGAAAACTCAAAAACTTTCAGGAGGATGATTAAAAGGTACATCATTAAATCCCTGTAATTATACATGTATAAATCGATAAACCATTTCCTCACCTTCCTTCGTCTGTGTTGGATCACAGACAAAGTTAAAGTGCATATATATTTTGAGAACACAAGATACCTATTATGCAGCCCCACAGCCTTCAGTCCTTGTGCCGATATAGAAGCATATTTAATTTGCTATTTCAAATACCCTATGTTGTGGTGTAGCATCATGTTTTATTCAGCGTTCCCATTTAAGCCTTAAACAATCACCATCAGTATCAATAGAAAGTCATTTGACTCTCTATATGTTTGTTCTTCGCCCGTCCGTAGTTCGTCCTGGTACAGCGGCTGACCAGATGGTGATTATGCCTTATTTCGTGTCTCTCATCCTACTGTTCAAGAACTTTCTGCATCTGATGATGGAGAGTTAATGTTTGAGTTGTCAGCCTTATTAAGGACAAACTGCAACTTAAACTATCATCACGTTGATCGTTGACAAAAGGTTCTTGTTCTTGTTTCAACATAAACACTCTGTAAAGGAGATTTTGTGAACAGAACAGGATGAATAGCTGCTGTTAATGACCTTCATGTCAGACTCTTGTTCTCAGAACTGCTCTTTAAAAATCCGTTTGAATTAAAAATCAGTTTGAATTAAAAATAGGTTTGAATTAATTGAAGCATTTAACAACCCACCTCCTCCTCGACTGCTCCTGTGTCATGTACTGACTAGTAAACGTGACTGTTTTATTGTGTTGCTGCACAATAGCATTTAGAACAGCCATGAAATATCCAGAGACGGTGAGTAGAAGGTGAATTTAAACCTTAGTCAGGTAGCAAGAACACATGTTGTCTCTTCACAACACGATAGATGTCAGTGAACTTGTGTGACCATGCGCGGGGATGTGAGCTGCTTTCCTTAAATATTCCCTTTAATACCGAAAGCTTTTTGTACTTCAGATGAATTCTTATAACGGGATCGTCTCCCTTCTGCACAGCCGTGTGTGTCTCCGACTGTCTGTGAAGGTGTAAATGTCCAGTAAGTGTATGCATGCCTCTCCGTGTCAACTGACTGTTACTCTGCGTGAACATTGTACAGACACCGATCAGACGATCCACTCGTTTGTCCTGGAACAAAGTTGCCATCGATTACACATCACGCTCCTGTTTTTCTCTCAGAGACGACAACAAATATTTATTTTTGTAATGGTGTCATTTTTACAGCATTTCCATTCATGATGCATTTATTGTAAATGTGATGCATGTCCAGGACAAAACCTGGCAAAACTGATGAAACACGCCTGTTCGGTTTGCTGTCAGAAGTGTTTTCTTTACATTCAAATGTTGTTTAGCATGGCTGTGCTACGTTAAATGTTCCATTGAAATGTATTGATGATGATTTGTCACGTGAACTTGTACAAGGGAAGGTTGATGACTTCAAATGCTGCTATGATTAGTTTGAAAAGGTATTTTGTTTATTTACTTCTGCCAAGTAGCAATAAATTGTTTTATTAAGAGATGCGTTGTGCTGTATGTTTGTGTTTAGTACTCAAATATCTCACATGTTTTATTAATTCCCCATCATATTTCTAAACATTAATTTTCATCAGTACATTTTAGTTTTGCGTCCAAACACGCTAATCAATTTATTTATTTTTATTAGTAGAAGATGTGACGTCTTAGACCGATCTGCACCCGACACATTCTGACCCGGGGTCAGTCGTCTTTCACATTAATCTACGTGACCCTGAGTTCTTAAGATGTAATCAGATAGAATACGAATTTTCAAATCAAAAACCTCAGTGAAGTGATATCTTACTGTCACTAGATGACGCTGTTTCTGACTCAGCGTTTAAAGATAAAAATGCAGAATAATAAAATAGAAGAGAACAACATTTTTAGACGACATAACATGTGTCAACAATCATCATTTTTTTCACAGAAGAGGCCACACATGAGATATATAAAACATCACTGACATCTCAGTCTCCCTTCCAGCTATCGGAGCCTAATTTTAGCATAATTTTTCTTTTTTTTTAACATTCCCGCTGGTTTTTTGGCCCTTTTGAACTGAGCTTGATGGGAAACCGCGTGCTGAACCAAAAAGCACACAATAATCTTTGTGGGTCACAAGCTGCGAGATGATTTTTGTGATGATGTTTTTTTAATACACTTTATTTTTTGAATTCAAACGACCAATTTACATAACACATGTGAGTCGTGACTGCTAAAATTGCATTAATGCGTTTAATCTTTATATAGTTTTTTTTATAGACTAATAAAGATTATACTTTTAGATGACACAATGACAAAAACGAATAGAAATAGAAAGTAGTTTATTTTCAAAAGGGTAAAAAATATAAAATCCTGGTAAACTTTGTGACACAGTAAACTTTATAAAGATTTGTTCTAATCTGCCTCTCAGAGCTGATCGGCTTCATCGTTTCTCTGACGCTTCATCTCCCGAACTAGCCGGAAAGCTTTGATGGCCAACACGCCACCAAAGATGAACACCAAGACGCCGAGCGCGCCGAAAAGACCTCCTGCTATGTCAGCACCGTGAACTTTACACTCGAAGCCCTTGTGACCTTTGCTCTTGTACATCTGCTCCCTCTCCTGGCAGATGGGGTTATTGTAGGTCTCCTGCAGTTTGATAAAGTAAAACGCCAGCGCCGGGATGTAGCCCAGGCCGATCAGGAAGTTAACCAGTGCCTCTCCCAGCAGCACCGGAGGGAACCGGTACGGTACCCTGAAGACGCCCAGCGCCAGCATGGCCAGGGCGTATATCATCAGCAGTCCACCACACACCATGGCGAATATGTACGGAGGACGTTTGATCTGGTGGAATAGTTGGTCCAGTTCCTTCACCCGGTCTGCGTCAGCTCCAGAGAAGGACTGGGCACCACCGTAGTAGTAATGGTAGAGTCCACCCAGACTTGCCAGGTCCCGGTAACCACCATTGTTGCTGTAGGGCACGCCGGCACAGATGACGATGAGCAGGTTGACAAAGACTTCCATGGCCTGGCAAAGACCTGCGTGACGGAAAGAAAAACCTTAATGTATCTTCTCAGAGCGTTCAAAGTGTCACTGTTGTCTTCAACATATATGGAAACTACATTTAAAGTCAGTAAAAAACATGGGTTACCTCTAGTGGTCAGGATGTATTTCAAGTTGTAAAGAGCCCGTCTCCGTTCTGGTTCATAATATTGGGGTTCATAGGGAGCTGTTTCTCTTGACCTGAGGAGGAAAGGTCAATACATAGTTTTAATCAGCAAGTAATATTGGGTCTTTAAGCACATGATGTTTGCCAAATATATAGTTAATTATACTAAATAGGGAATTAGTTACTGTATGTGTTATCAACAAATAAAAATTTCAATTTCACGAAGGAGACCTCCTGAGGTATCAATAAAAGTTCTATCCAACATTTAAATCAATTTACTGTTTATTAAAGGGCCTATACATGTTTTAGAAAAATGTATTTCTGCCTCCCCCTTGTGTCAGAGTAGAGTAACTGCAGTTTTAAGTTTTCTGCAGGTAAATGTTTCTAGAAATTGGACATTGCACAGTATTTGAACTTTTTGGAACATTTAACCGTCACACTTTTTTTGCCAACTTTTGCTGCAGCCACAGTTCAACATTCAAATCGGGCCCTTGTGGGGAGACAATCCTACTTCTCTGCTTGAGTGTTCAGGTCACACTGGCTGACACATACGGAGTGTGTGTAAACAGTAAAAGCTCTTACAGTCTTGAGGGTTCTCGACGGTCCTGGTCTCTGTAAGCAGGTGTCTCTCTGTGAGAGGCCTGTGTCATCTCCCTATGTTCTCTTTGTTTGGGTCTTCTGTCATCAGCAGAACCTTGTCCAGCAGGATCTCTGGGCTTGTGGGTTCGGTCAGTGTGGTCTCTGCTTCTGTAGGCATCATACGCGTCGCTCCTCCCATGGTGTCTTCCTTCATTTACCATCCTCTTCAGATCTAGCAGTGGGTGGAAATGAAGCTTCAAACCACAGATCCAAAGATCAAACGCAGATTTCTATTACATTGGAACACAAGTTCAGTTGGAGTCGTTTGACTCAATTCCAACAGATTTACAAACAAGATTCTAGTTGATCTGCTGTGTACTTTACGGACAATCTCTACCTGTTTAACAACGTTGTTGAATAAGGATTTCCTACAGCTTTTTTCGGTAAATAAAAATCTGTTCGACAAAGTTTTCAATCTGACTGCAGTTTGTTAAAATCTGAGCGCGCGACCCACCTTGTACTTCTTGTTTACTTCCTGCTTAAACTGCTCACCTGTTTCAGGCCACACCCACGAGCTGCAGGAATGGTTCTTACAGTCGGAATAGAATAATAAAACAGAAAATAAAACCGCTAAAAGAGACGCATTGTTCGTCTATTTATTTATTATAACGTGCATACCTCAGTTTAACATTTGTGTCGTTTAAATACATGTTTGAAGGAATTACGTATTATTTCTTGTTTTTGAAGAATTGATTCATACTTGTTTGCATAGTTGCGTTTATTGGCCTTCATTTGATTCATCGTGATTTTCATGTTGTCAACTGAAATTTTAGCGACTCATGCCTCAACCCGGATATAACACATGGTCACGCTTCCGTCAAGCCCACGTCCTCGGTGACTAGAGCACGGTGGGTACTTCCGCCATAGTGAGAATATATTTCAAAATAAAATATTGTATAGCGTGAGGCGTTTATCCCCTGACAGTTTAAGTGTTGGCTAAATATCATTAATTCCTTCACATTTATTCCGTGAGGATGTTCAGTGGGCCAAGCATTAACACGGTTTTTAACACTTACACAATAATTTATAATTTATACATTGATCATTATTTGTTGTATGGTTTAGCCACTAGTCCATGATCTGTCTTCATATGGAAAATAAATGTATGAAATACTTCATTTGTATGGCTAATAACCTACTTCCTGTTTGAATACAAAGGCCTTTGTCGGCCTTTGTTAGTTTGACATTCTTGTGCTGTATCTCCAGATTCACCCAGCTAACAGAATCAAGGAGAGTTGGTTATTCCACCAACCCCATTTTTTCCTTGAGACACTTTATCGTATGGAACTACTGCAGACTCCACAGGATCTGTGTCAACAACTGTCAAACCACCCGACATATCTGACAACAGTGTTCGTCACGGCCCTCCTTTCTTGAATATATAGACGCCGTGACAACAGTTGTTTATTATGTACACCACTCTTAGAACAATGCAGGTCACACTCAACAGTTCTTCCTCAAGAATGTGAGTTTGTAATCCTGTGCCTGAATATTGGATTAAGAACCTTCTTTTAAGTCACATCAATAATCAATCCCTATTTAGTTGAAAAGGATGTTCTATCATCCAAAAGGGAACTCTGTTTAGAATCTTTAGTGTACTAGTTACATGTAATTTCTTCCAGCCTGACCTTGTTATTTGTTGCACTGGAAGTAAGTAAGTCATTTTTATTTGTAGAGCGCTTTTCCAGACCAGGGTCATAGTTGAAGCCCAATTGTAAGTGTCACACAAACTACAGGGGATCATAAATCTGAGTTCTCATTTTTGACTGAGGTTATAGTTTCTAATATTAAAGGATGAAGTTGTGACGATCACGTTGAAGACGATATGATTTTGTAGCGCAAACAGACTTTTGTTTTGAAGTCTTATATTTGCACCTAACCGGAAGCGACTGCCGCCACAGTGTCGCCGTCGCGCTGCCCCTGCCAGCGAGGAAGATGCTCGATAGAAATGGCGCTGACGGCGTGAAGAGCTGATGCTTTACATGGAGCCACATTTGCGACTACAAGGACAACCGTAGTTACACGACAATGGCGCCCAAGTAAGATATCGGTTCTGAGTGCCCATTCAGAGCTGCACCACGTTCCCTCTGGGAGAGTTTTCATCCTGAAAGCGAAAGAGAGCGAATCTCACCGGGAGCATGGCTTCATCCTGCAACCAGGTAGCTAAGTGGCTAATGTTAGCCTGACAAACATATCATGGTGCTTCATTCTGCACGCCGACTTACTCTCACTGACAATGACATCGAATAGTCCCTCACTGCACGTCTACTTTCTCTGTGCGGTTGTTGTCATAACAGTTCTTTGGCCTCCTGGGTGACCAAGTGTGGGAAAAGTGCTTGATAATGCCTCACTAAGCCTCATTGAATGACCAGTAGCATGGCAGCTAACAGGCCCTCTTCATTCATAGGAGCATGTCACGCGTGTCGCTGTACTTTCAACTCCAATGACAACTACATTTGTGGAGACAATATACGATCGAAACGTGGATCTAGACTCGGCGTTACTGAAGTTGAACCTCACGAGTGTCTGGGATTAATGGTAAAAGTCTGCAGCCGTTGAAAAGTGCTGCGTGTGTGTGCATGGCCCACATGCTCAGGCCCCATTCTGGACCTGAACTTATGTTCTTCTCCATCTGTAGGAACGTTTATATGGAGGATTCACGAATATTAGACATGTTATGTCAATCCGGTTGTTGGTATTTTGAATCGAACCCTCGCCGGCATGTTAGTCACGTCCAGCTTGTAGCTGGTTCGGTGGGCCTCGGCTCAAAAAAAGGTTAATTTGAGTTTTTTCATTTAAAATAAGAATTGTTTTATTTGATAGCACTGAACACTCGAGGTGTTGAGTGAAGATCCAAAGTTTCCGCAAGTGACGGATGTAAAAGAATAACTAGGTTAGTGAAACCAGCACGATAATAAACTTGGAGTAACAGTTTGTTACTTTGGTTAGCATGTTTTAAATAAGAAGGGTACCTGTGGATTCATGTACCTGTCACTATTGAAATTACAATCTTTCAATCGCCAGATGTTTTAAGATCATCTTAAATTATATGTCACTCTTGAAAAGATGCAGCGTGTGAATGTGTTAACAGTAGAAATGCATAACTAGTTTCATTGAAGCTACCACTGCTACAGGAATGATGATTATTTTAAATAAATGATCGTGAGAAACTAAATTTGAAAAAGGCTAATAAACACTTAGTGAAAATGTTCTGTCCACTTGTTGTGGTTTGTTGCGTTTTGATTTCAATCTTTGAACAAGAAGGTTAAAGATTGATTTATCTGGTAAGTGGTTCATAATGTTGCATATTATTTATAAAAAGAGTTAAATAATCCTCATGGTTTACCTGTCTATCTTGTCATTTCTTATTTTTTTCATTGTATTGGGTACAATTCATGTCTTGGATCCCAGCAACTTTATCAGTTTTTCCTGTCAGAAAATCCATACATTAAATTCTCAAACACGGTGAAGGCCTTTTGAACCCAATGAAATATCGTAATATTTGCTCAAGAGGCATGGGAAGCATGACGAATGTAATTAAGTAATATTTGCTAAAATGTCCTTATATCCAGGTTTTAGCCGCAACAAGTTAGAAACTTTGCTCCAGGCATGGCAAACAAGACCAAGTGGGGAATAAAACATTAGCCTAATATTTACAGTTTAATTAAGCACACTTATTTTAACAGGCAGAATAATGGATGTCATAGTTAAAATCATGTTACAAGATAATAATCTGGACGTTAATAAATATTTAATTCTAACATGGGTATCTAATGTTTAGTCTTCTTACCATAATGTTTTCAGTATTTTCATTTCACTCCTGTTATTGGTGTGTGTGTGTGTATGTATGTGTGTGTATATATATATATATATATATATATATATATATATATTCATTTCACTCCTGTTATTGGTGTGTGTGTGTATATATATATATATATATATACACACACACACCAATAACTGGAGTGAAATAAAAATACTGAAAACATTATGGTAAGAAGACTAAACATTAGATACCATGTTAGAATTAAATATTTATAATACTATATTTGGTTTAAACTAATCTTGCCTCTAGCGTTGAGCTGTGTCTTCCTTGAGTGAGGGGCAAATCTTTCCTTCATAACAACATATTTCAGCCTTAACAACAACATATTTTTCATCTTTTCTTTTTAAAAAAAATATCAAATACTTAAAATGTACTTGTGTGATCTTTTCGTTCCATAAACCACCATCAACAACCCTTATATAGTCATGCACAAAGTCAAGTGTGTGTTGTGTTCCCTTGGTGGTTGTGAACATGTGACATTGGACTCACTGGTGAGCAATGATGATAAAAGTTTTACCAGATCGCACCGTCAGATTTGTGAATTCAAAATTAATTTTTGTGATAAATTTGTTGTGAGAGCTCTGAGCTGTGTTAAATCATACAGATGGCTAATTTGTTATAATCCTGATCACAAACTAACCACAGAGAAAGCTTACTGAGGTACGCTGCAGAAGCTGGCAGTAAGAAGGGCACATTCATTCTGTTGTGATTGTATTAGCTGTCCTCAGGCTGCTGGATTACGACTGGCTGTCAGTCGCTTGTAGCGCAATTTCAACAATGTGGGCCCTCGTATGGGGGTTATTTGTGACGAGTTGCATATGCTTGAGGTGCACTTTCCTTTTTCTCTCGCTTCCCTTTCTTTTCCCAGTGTTTATCTCACTGTGGCCACTGGGTTCATTCCATTTAGTCTACAGAGTGTTGGCTCACCTGTAGCTTTTAGCATGTGGCACATGTCCCAGAGCTCACTCCTATATTGAATGTTGATTTAAAAGCCAAGAAGCCGCACCATTTAAAAAGTAAAATAGTCTTTTATTAATTTCCCTCCGAGTTTGATCCCTCTTAGTATGCTGCTCTGTTAGTCATTGCATGGAAATTAATCTGAACTTCAAGTTTACTTGGTTTACTCATAATCCAGCATGACACATCATTTTTAGTTGTTGATTGACTTGTTCATAGTGTCTGTTGTGCTATCAATCCTCTGAATTCCCTTGTTGATGAACTTTGATAATGATGTTACAGAAATTTTTAATTTGTTTTTTTTTTTCATAGTACATCTTTGGAGAATTCAGCGCTGATGAAATAAATCAGTTCTTTGTTTCTCCACGATGTTATGTTGAGGTAAGTATTCTGCTCCTAATGACCACCTATTTTCCTTAAACTATTCATTTTATAAGTTCTTTTTTCTCTTTACAGCTTCCTCCCTTCAATGACAAAGTCTCACGTGTCAGTCAATCCTCTGGTAAGTACAATAAACAGTCAAATTCTACTCCCCTTTAGTCTTGATATTCTCTTTAACAGTTTCACATAAGGTTGAGTTTGTTAAAATCAGCAAATGTAGACAAATATGTGTAACTCTAAAGATTGTCTGCTTTAATTGGTCTGTTTGAACTATTTTTAAGGCACCCAGCAGTAGAAGAATGTACAGCCACCATTTATGCATCTAACTTTTGCCTTACCTTGATTTGTATTGATTATTTAGGATGTTACCGCATTCCTGCTGTGCCTTATATTATGGAGTCAAATGGACTGCAGGTTTGCGGTGAGTGGATGAGTCTGACACCTTGTGTCATGACTCACTATTGTACGTTTGCTCTCAAACTCAAAATCCAGGTTTCAGAACTGGTGGCTTTCTAATTCCTGTGCCTGAATTCTTTTTCTTGCCTGTAAAATCTCTCGGAGCTCTGCATGCTCAAAGTACTGACAATTAATGTCCTACTCTTGCATATCACACATTTTCACCACTGCAAAGGAAAATGCTGATTTAAAAAATAAACCACTTCAAATGGGATCTAACAATCAAAGAAAGTTTAACAAAGGGCATAGTGGGCTTTTATTTATGCTGTTTTCATTTTAACTCTTGGATGGTGATCTCATACCAGAAGAGGAAGCAACTGTTGTTTTTTAATCTTGTCAAACAAAAAATAGAAGGGTTCATGTTCTAATACGTCTTTAAACGATGCTTTTTTTCTACTATTTTCCACTGACTAATGTGTCCTGTTTCCCCTTTTTATCTAATGCCTGCATTAATGTGCTGCGACACACTTACACTGATCTACCTGGTGTTCATACTCTTTTTCGTCTTTGATCATTGTGTGGATACTACAATGTATTGTTTACATTTTTTAATTGAAAAAAGTGCTGATTCAAGAATCATGGATGGTGAATTATATTTTTATTTATATTTTTAAATAAAAGGAAGAAAAAGTCCTTACTTTTTATAGTGTCAATGGTCTAGTTGTCTAGTTTTGTCCCGCACATTCCTTAAAGAATGAAAAATACTTCATCTAATATGTTGAATTGAGCGTCTTAAGTTTAATTTGGGCCTCTATTGTATTCATCAGTTTATGTCTGTTTGAACAAAACTCTTGAATGAGATTTTTACATTAGAAAATGTTTAAGCCCTCGCCCTTTCTAAGAAATTTACATTTGTTTTCATGATAATGGACTTACTGCATCTTGGAAAGGAAGAGTTCAATATTTGAAACGTGCGAGTCAGGAGAGTTGGGTTTTCACATTAGATCTCACTTCTCACAGGCAAATGATGCATTCAATGTTGGCGTGATTACTATGGTGCATTCAAGAGTATAGGAACATTTTAAAACTAAATGCAAAACAATTTTATTGCACAGAATTGCTTCAATTAGCAGATAACATTCAGAAAACACATGGGCTTTCTTACAACTGAAATTTGCCACATTTTTGAAGAAAACATGCCTTTATTTCAGTGGTAAGTGAAGTTTACATTGTAGGTATATTTAGTTTACTGGTGTCAACAAGTTACTTTGTTTAATTTAACACTTGAGTTTTGTATTGTCATTCATTTTACCTTATTATACCTATTTAATTTAATCAAAATACAATCCGTATCTTCCAGAGAAATGACAATACCTTTTGTTAATAAAAGTTTTTGTGATGGATAAGTAAACATTAAAAATAAGTAAACCTTGTGACACTACACAACACAATTGGCATACCACTCTTTAAAGACGGATGGTAATGGCAATAAAAAGGTCAATCTTGTATGCAGAAAGATTGCACTTTTTGTCAGAAACTGCATTGGTACATACACAACACACAGTTGTTTCACTGCTGTGAATCTATCTCAATCAAACACTAAATTATAATTAAATTGTAACAAATTTACCTTTTCTCAGACAGTCTTTATCTTTTCTCTTAATGATCTGTTTATTTTCACCTGCATTAATTGTTAAGTAAGCAGGACACTGAAGTCTGAAGGATATCCTTTTTCCAACTTTTCTAATCTTGTATCCTTTTTTTGTCCACAGCAGAGGACTACCAACACATCGAGTTTGGCGTTGATGAGGTTATTGATTCCAAAACTGGGGTTATGAACGATCCCTTCTTCAAGGTGTCCAGCACCCTCAACCCCCAGGCTCCAGAGTTCATCTTAGGCTGTCAGCCGGGACAGAAAACGCAGCAAACTACTAATCCACGTTCTGACGTGTCGGACGGAACTCTATTTAACTCCTTGGACGTACCCGACTCTGGGGACCTGGGTAATCATCAGGCCTGCCTGGACATGGACGGTCCGGGCAGTTTGGGACAACGTGAAAAAAAGAAAAAGAAAAAACGACCGCCTGGATATTACAATTACTTGGACCCTTCCACCGGCACCAACAGTACTGTTGTAGCAGATGTGGTGCAGATGACCCCTCTAGTCAATGGACATGCACTTGGTTCTGCACATCACAATGCTGATGACGTGGACATTAAAATGCTATCAGCTGAACTTTCTGCATCTAGTTTTGCCTCCCCTGCCACAGCTGCAGCCACAGAAGCACCATTTGTCCCCACACCCACTGCCAATCAGAGGACTTGTGACAGCCCTGATGATTCATCTTCGTTGTGCTTTACGAGTGGAGCTGCATCTTCGTCAGACGGCAATAACGTATCTTCCTCATCCTCATCTTCTTCTCAAAGCAGAGGGTTGGCTGAGGAACCTAGGACTGCAGAAAAGCAGCCAGACAATTTGGCTCCACAGAATTTTGAACTTTTAGATGCATCACATAGTCTCTGTTCCAGTTCGCCCCTTCCTCCTTCAGCTGCTATGACCACTCCTTGTTCCACCTCATCTGTCACGGCTGTTGAACCTGAGGTGGCAGATGCTGGGTTGGAAAGCGAGCTTGCAGAATCCAGCACTGCTGATGGACCAGATGGACAAAAAGAAGACTGTGAGAATGTGGTGCAGATAAAGCAGGTCTCCCCAGACTCTGCTGCCCCTTTACCCATGATTCCAGCCGCTGCTACTGCCAACCCCCAGAAATCTTGGGCTAGCCTGTTCCACAACTCAAAACCTTTGCCTGGAGGCCCTCAGGCCATTGTGGAGGTAAAGAATGTAGTGGAGGTGGTGACTCCCACTGTTACACAGCCAGACCAGCCTGAGAAGGTTGTGGAGGTCAAAGACAACCCTGTCCATGTATCTGAAGACCCCATGGCCCCAAAACTTGCAGGTATCAAGAAGCTTTGAAATGATTGATCTGTTTCTTCAGTTTGAATACAAGCCAATCGGTAAAACAATGAAGAAGTTGAGATGTTCAATCTGCGTTGTTTAAAAAGTTAAACACAAGGTGGTGCTGTTGTATAGAAGATCGTTATTTTATTGCTGTCGTTATTTTGGACAGTCAGATTGATTGAACAGAGAATAGACCTCGATGAATGTTTAAGTGTGTGATATAATTGTATTAAAGGGTTTAGTTAATGTTTTCGATTTAGCTGACTCTGAACTGAAATGTTTTGTTTGATAATTGTTGAGTGAACGTGAGGAATTGTAAAGATTTTATGTTTGTTCCAAAACCTTTTGAGAAGTTCTGATCCCAATTTAGAGCAGTTGCTTTTGCTATTCATCATCATAAAGGATGGAAGCGGGGCTCTTATTTCTGACGATACACCTATTAATGTAACCTGAGACTTTGCTCGACTCTCTATTTACTGTATAGAGCGAATATAAGATGCCTTCAAACACAAACGTTCGGTCCCTTCTGTAACTACTGTGTGGACGGAATTGAATGTTTAGTTGTCTTCCCAAATTGGGTTGGTTTTTTCCTCTATCAGAGCATTTTGGTTTACAAGTTTTCCTAATACATGATTAAGAAATTTTCAAAAGAGGGACTTATAGACTTGCCTTTTTCACACACTTGATGAGTATTCTCTGTTTAAAAATTTTGTCCACGTTACCATTGAAGCTCTCTATCTGGCATTCGTTCTCCTAGGCATGGTACACAAAATCCTTGTTCCGATGACCCTGGTCTCTTGAGTTATCATGAGCTGTTGGTTTGAAAACGGGGACTCTTTCTTTGCCTCTTCAAATATGTATTCCTCTGTTTTTGTTGCTGCTTTGAATGTTCTGTTTGTGCATGTTTTCAATAGTGTTTCTTTTTTGAATCCCCAGAACTAATTGAGAATGTGAAGTTGATACATAAACCAGTGTCTTTGCAGCCAAGAGGACTTATCAACAAGGGAAACTGGTGCTACATCAACGCTGTATCCTTTTTACATGTGAAGCTAGAACAGCTTGCTGGCGATCACACTTATCAAATGATGCTGGCTCAGATTTTAAAAGTTAGAGAACTCGGTGTTCTTGTCCTTTCCGTAATACAAATGCAAAAAATACAATTAAAGCCTGAACAAAAAAAGAAAAAAAATAGAATTGCAGACACGACACAAAATACAATCCAATAAATGATATGATTACTTCTTGGTACTTCTAGATCAAGAGTGGTCTGCTATCATTTAAAGTTTAACTAACGATCTAAAATGGTAAAAGAAAGGTTGCGGTATTTTTGAAGGATATATTAACAGGTTCACAGCTCTCAATGAATACTAGAAAAAAGGCAATCACGTTTCACAGGTTGCCACAGTTTATAAAATGTGATTCATGTTTTTCAAGGCAAAAATGTTTGTGACATTGTGGAGCAGACTATCAAATCTGGAGACGTATCTTGGCCAAAATCTTTAGTTAAGAAGTTTAGTTGACAGGGATTTGCTGTCCCGAGTCAAAAGAATGATCACAAGTAAGGTGTAGTTATAAAAACATTAGTGAAATACTGGATACATTTCAGTTAAATGTGAAGGCGTGAAAGAGTGCAAGAATTGAATGTGTCCTCCCTGACTCATAAGCACACAGACCTTACAGGCCCTGATCGCATGTCCCCCCATGTACCACCTAATGAAGTCCATTCCCGTGCACAGTGAAACCCAGAGACCATGCACTTCCACACCCATGATAGACAACTTGTGAGTAGCTGTTTAAAATAGACAACCATGTGTGCTGTAGATCCGTTGGTTAACAGGTGATTTTTGTGTTTTGTGGCAGTGTTCGGCTTGTCAATGAGTTCAACGGTATGCCGGGGCCAGTGAAACCCAAACAGCAAGGTAAGTTGCTGCAGCAAAACACCTTCAAACTCACCATCATGACTGACTGACTTTGGGACTGTGAATTTGCCCACAGCTGCCGGAGACAAAGTCATTAAAGATATTCGCACTGGTGTGCCATTCGAACCAACATACATTTATAGACTTCTCACTCTCATCAAATCAAGTCTCTCTGAGAAGGTGAGTCGCCATGTTTGTCAAGTCATCAAGTTTTCTCTTGTTCTGATGAGTCTCTGCTCTGGAACAAACTGTCTGTGCGACCAATGCCCTTCTTTCAAATATACGCCAATAATCAAGCAACTTTGCCTAATCTAGGGCATCAAACCAGCTGATTAATATTTTTTTAATGATGAATGAGAATCAAAGATTCCTCAGGCTGTTATCTGCTAGTATGTACATGACTAGCATTCTTGGCGTTTAATTGGAGCTTCTGTGCTGACAGGGTCGACAAGAAGATGCGGAGGAGTATCTCGGCTTCACTCTGAACGGACTGCACGAGGAAATGCTGGCATTAAAAAGGCTGATCTCCCCTCAGGAAGAGAGTAAGCACATTTTTTGTTGCTTACCCAGTTTCAGAACAGTGGAACATGAAACATGTACATTGTTTAATATACAAGATTAAGACCCTTGGAATTTCAGTTTCTCCTATATCTTCGTCTTATACTACGTTTTCGTTTCCTCGTATTAAAAAACTGTTGTAAAGCAGTTTGGTGGTATTGTGACACTCGAGGCTCTCAAGGAGGGTTGTCTAGACAAAGTTGCATGGTGAAGAACACCGTTACAAATATTAGCCGGAGAGTTCTCCTGCTTGAGTCATGACTGTTCAACATTTAACCAATCATGAATGTATGAAAGCACAACAATTGCCATCATAACCAATAAGGTATCCATCAAATATTAAAATTGCATAATGTAACTAAGTTGAAGGTCTTGAGGGCGTAAAGTCTTGACAATGTACACGCAAACTGTTTGCGTGTACATTGTCAAGAGTGCAGTCACTCTTTGGAAGGGTGTTCTTGTTAGTGTTTCAGATTGAGTCAATATCTTGTTACATTTGAAGCAATTTGAATGTACTTCTTTGTCCTTTTATCAGAGCCTGCTACAATGAACGGACCAAAGTCTCAACCTTGCTTAGAAGAAAATGCTGCTGATGAGGAAGAGGGAAGTGAGGATGAGTGGGAACAAGTCGGTCCCAGAAACAAGACTTCCATCACTCGCCAAGCTGACTTCGTCCGAACACCAATCACAGACATATTTGGAGGCCACATCAGGTAAACTATAACTAATCTTGTCCATCAAAAATCTGTGAGGCAGCAAGGTTACGACCCGCTTGATTTTTGTACACATTGTTGGTACGTATGGGATAAGTTGTTCTCCTTCCAGTCCTATTTATTAGGTTAACAAGTATTCTTAACACAGAGCTCTGTTTATTTTTACTTTTCATAAATGCCTCCTGTATTTCCACGTTACCATGGGAACTGTTTGTTTGAGTAGCAGCTTCCCTTCCTAGGCGTGGTATATCATACTCTTGTTCTAATTCATAGTATCTTGTGCAACTGTCCATAGAGCTGCTGGGTTAGAATAAGGAACAAGAAAAACTATATTTGGCTTGATGACATTTATTTGAAACTATGATGGATGTTACAGAATTTAAACTTCATATCAATCATATGTATTCATTTTGAATTCTAAACCAACCACCTGCAATGTGAGATGAATGTTAACACTTGATCATGCTTCTTGTTTATTGGAACTAGAGTAATTTATCCAGTGAGAGTAAACATGTCTCACCTGCCGTCTAGATCTGTGGTGTACCAACAGCACTCGAAGGAGTCGGCCACACTTCAGCCATTCTTCACCCTGCAGTTGGACATCCAGTCAGAGAAGATCCGCACAGTCCAGGAGGCACTGGAGACCCTGGTGGCACGAGAGTCTGTCCAGGGTTACACCACAAAAACCAAGCAGGAGGTGAAACTCAAAATGTCTCCTTTGTATGATGAGCAACATGACTGTCAGTCTTCCTTATAATATAATATAATAGCTATACTAAAATGACATGTGAATCTCTATGATCTTTACTTTTTAAAACTTCACCCATGTATTCCTTTCCTCACAACATAAACTTGATAGATTGAGTCTACTGACTCCTTCAAGAAGCATCTCAACACCCATTTTATTTGTACAAGTGTTGTAGTTAGTTATCCTGGGACTGCTGTGTTTGTCTCCACGTGTCTTGGCCTTTAAGGCATGTATTTTAATTGTGTATTATTTTGTTGTTTGAGCACCTTGTTACCTTGGTCTGAGAAAGGCGCTTTTTAAATAATAATTAATTGCTAACCTACTTACTATCTGACAATGTAATTTATGATTCAGATTGAGATCAGTCGGAGAGTGACTCTGGAGGAGCTGCCTCCGGTGCTGGTGCTCCATCTCAAGAGGTTCGTGTTTGAAAAGACGGGCGGCTGCCAGAAACTGACCAAGAACGTCGAGTACCCAGTCGACCTGGAGATAAGCAAAGGTACAAATGAGTTCACTGTCCTGTGGTCAGTCATCTGGACGGTGAAGACGGGAATTGTGGATATTAAACGTGCACATGATGGTGACACATGATGGTTGTGATTCATCTTGATGGAATCAGAATGAGGTTTTGCTTTCAGCCAGGGGAAAACATTTTCTTTTTCTTTTTATAGCAACCAATCATAGAATAGTTTATCAAGAATGTTTTCATCCAAAGGTCCTCTCAGAGAATTGTTGAACGTGTTGACCAAAAACAAAACGTGCAGTGAAGCAACACGTTGTATTTTTATTGAAGTGCTCATTGCATCTTGTTCTTATTTCCTCTTTTTCTCTTGTAGATCTTCTGTCGGCCGGAGTGCGGAGCAAAGTCGTGAAAGGCCAAAGAACTTACCGGCTGTTTGCAGGTGTGTTTGAACGTTTCACTGTGTTGTCACATGTGAGATTGCTAGTCATCGATACTTTTGTGTGCAGCTTATATAACACCTCATACAAGCCCAGTCCGATTATTGTATGTGTCCTGATAACATTTGACACTAATTCATTACTGGTTTAACAAAATCTAGATTTATTATGATGACATGACTTGGGATCCCATGCTGTTCTACAGACTGATTTTCTTTTTATGAATCAACAAGGACCAGGAAGAGAAATATGGGAGGGACAAAAGTGAACAAAGTGTGTTGAAAAAAAAAAGTTTTAGAATATTCGGAACTTCAGACATGCACGTTTTCCATTTGTCAGTGGCTAGTTTACAAAATGAATTCAGTCACGTGTATATCGGAGCTCGTCCGAACACCAATCACAGACATATTTGGAGGCCACATCAGGTAAACTTTAACTAATCTTGTCCATCAAAAATCTGTGAGGCAGCAAGGTTACGACGCGCTTGATTTTTGTACACATTGTTGGTACGTATGGGACATGTTGTGGTTTAGACCTCCAAAAGTTGTTTTCCTTGCAGTCCTATTTATTAGGTTAACAAGTATTCTTTAACAGAGAGCTCTGTTTATTTTTACTTTTCATAAATGCCTCCTGTATTTCCACGTTACCATGGGAACTGTTTGTTTGAGTAGCAGCTTCCCTTCCTAGGCGTGGTATATCATACTCTTGTTCTAATTCATAAAGTCTCTTGTGCAACTGTCCATAGAGCTGCTGGGTTAGAAGAAGGAACAAGAAAAACTATTTGGCTTGATGACATTTATTTAAAACTATGATGGATGTTAGACAGAATTTTTAAAAAGTCTTAAGTCCTATAAACTTCATATCAATCATATGTATTCATTTTGAATTCTAAACCAACCACCTGCAATGTGAGATGAATGTTAACACTTGATCATGCTTCTTGTTTATTGGAACTAGAGAAAGCAGCTGCTGCTGTTAAGCAGCAGGAAGCCCTGATCATTTTTTATAAACTGCAGTCGAGTTTCTTTAAATGGCCCTTTATTACACTAAACATTAATTAACTTGTATGTGAACCAGAAAACTTGGAACTGGGTAAATTTAAGTTTTTATTATGTATTTATAATCTGCATTTTGAATAATTCAGAAACGACTGTTTCAAAATGTATAGATTCACTGGCCTCCTGCTTTCTAGTCAACTTTGACGCCCTCTGTTGGTAGTTTAGTGTCATAACAAAATGATTGAAATTGCTACATAATTAGGCTAATGCATTTTTTCTCCTCTTGAAAGTCGTCTACCACCATGGAAACAGTGCTACTGGCGGCCACTACACCACTGACGTCTTCCACATCGGTCTGAACGGCTGGCTGCGCATCGATGACCAGGCGGTGAAGATCATCAGCCAGTTCAACGTGGTGAAGCAGACTGCAGAGCGCACCGCCTACCTGCTCTACTACCGCCGTATGGATCTGCTGTAGACGAGCAAGAGGCCCCCCCATCTACTCACCGCCCACATACATGTCCAGATTGCACGCAACACACACACACTCACACTCACACACACACACACACGCATCAAACATAAGGACAGGAACACAGCCCAACTTTTCTTGCAAGATCCTCCTCCCTCCTGCTTCTTTGAGAACTAGCCTTTTCAGCATCCTTGTCCTCGTCTCATCCAGAGAGAAGTCAAGATCTCTCTGCTCTGCCCACCACTGCTGTTTTATTTTCTTTTAGTGGCCGAACGACAGTCGGACTGGAACGGCTGCTGGCTCCACTTTGACCTCCAGCTGTGCAGCAAGAACTTCCCACTACAGACAAGTGGACTTTTCATGGAAACATCAGCGTTTGCCTTTGAGCAAGGAGAACTGTCGGCCTCCCAAATTTCCACCAGTGCATCTCAGAGGTCCAGCACCAGCATTATCACGAGTCTCTGTCACCATTTGCTTCTTTTATGATGCTTTTAAACTGAGGTACAACCAGGGCAATCAGACGGGGAATATTTTGGTGGTACAGTGACTCCTGAGTCAGACGTACAGAATAAAATCTTTTATGCGCTTTAGAATTAAAAATGTAAGCTTTTGTGCACAAAGCTGAAAGTGATGCGACAGGCAGATGCATATTCGCTAATGTTTAGAGTAAAATGTAAAAAAAAAAAAAAGATAACAATTTAATTTAGCTGACTGAAAACCTGTTTGAGTCCTGGAGGACTGCACTAGTTTTTAGACTCAGTTTTTGCACTGGAGAGATAATAACCAATCAAAGCGATTCCACTGCAAATCCGTTTACTTTCCATCCTGGTTCTTGTCCACGTGTCCAAGGTCCCCCTTGTTAAGGTGGCTCAACGGTGACGTCCATGTAACCCCACAACAGCTGAGCCAAAAGACGGGGCTGCCTTAGTTTCTCAAGAAGAAGAAGGCTCCGGACATGTGAGCAAGAGGAAGTAGTTTGCTTTTGTTGAAGATAATTTTGGATCCTTCACTGATTGTGTTGATTTTTTTTTTATTTTTATTTGTTAGATTTAATTTGTTTTCTCTTTTGTCATCCGATCATTGATTTGACGCCCTCATGCTCCCCCTGAAGTATGCTTGCATTTGAGTTGGTGTTAAGAAAAGATATCAGAGGCTGAAGCACAGCGCTAAATAAAAATGATCTCGTCCTTTTCTTTGATATTTATTTTGTCATTATTTCTGCCCTCGACATTCCCACACAGTTTAGTTACTGACCTAGTTTTCTTTCAAATTTAATATCCAGCTGAGTCGTAAATGTGGTTAATGCCTTTGCAAAGATTTATTTAAAATCTGTAATTTGTTACATGATTATTTTTGTTTAAACTATGGTATTGGTTTCCCAGATAAAACGACTTGCTCCACACGGGAAGTTTCCAAATGCTCGTCACACACCTGAATTGTGCTGCTGGCTTTGTAATCTGCACAAGTTTCCTGCACCTCTGTAGAAGGTTCAATTGTCGGAATGTTCGCTTCACGACGTGACCTTTCTGTTGACCGTTTCTCGTGACTGCTGGACGCTCCAGAATCCTTCACGCACTGAAACTGTCGGCTGGGGATTGTAGGGATGTTGACCCAATGAAATCCTGTCTTTTAATTTGAAGCTGCCAGAGTTCTACTTTTGTTTATTGTTGAAATAAAGACTTGTGCAAAATGTGTTTGTTAATGAACCGAGGTCTGACGCGACTGTGTGGGTCTTATTTTAACATCCGCTGACTCGGCATGTCCGTCTGGCCTTCAAAGCCATGTAGACAATGAAGCAGAAGAGAGCGAGAAGCCAATGTTGGTTTACACACCACACTAATTGGCTGATTTTCAGTGTCGACACATGCCATGTTTTGTATCTGTGGTGCTGTGGTCTTGGCCAGCGTCTTCGTGGTGAGGCTGCTTGTGCTCTCGATTAAAACGGAGGCTGCCTTCGTTTAAGAAATCTGCCTAGTCTGCATTTTTCTTAGCCTGTTCAAAAATGCTTAGAAGGACTCACTCTGGCAGAGTTTGAACATCTATATCTCTTGTTACGACAACACAACCTATCTGCTCATAAATCGTCCGGTTTAGCTGCTTCATGTCAAAGAAGTTGTTGGAGGGAAGCAGTTAAGTTCCTACAGCGACAAGCAGATGAAGGTCGGACTGTCCTCTGGCGATGGACCAAATGAATAAACTTTCTGGATGTAAAATTGAAAGCTGAATGTTCTGTCACTACTCAGTCAAAGATGAGGCTGAGATAGTTGCTAAGCTGCCACACACTAGACATCAGTTTATGATTTTCTTTCTTTTACATCACCCAACTACACACTAATTCTCAATGTATAGAAATTATCAATTTCACTTCTGACATTGTATTATGTTTTGTTTATCCATTGAAATAGTAAACATTTAACTTTTGATCTTTTCATCATTTCTTGTCAATGATATTAGTTATATGATAAATAGAATACAAATTGTAATTGTAAATTAAGAAATGTACAGTATATAAAATATATATATTTTAAAGTATTCAAATATATAAACGTTCTTTTAGATTTCCATGTATAATAATTTCATATAATTGTGGTCGTAACAAGTAATTTTTTTTTCTCCTATCATTTGAGCCATTCGATGGTAATGAGGCCCAGGCAAGTGTTGGTGTGTTAGACTCTTGTCTGCCAGGCAGTGTGGTTCTTAAAATCCTCTTTTTGTTGGGATTCTTCGAAAAGACTTAAGTCAAACCGGCCTGAACTACATTTGTTTTCAGTCAGAATTAAAGCCATTAGAGGCCATTTTTAGCATGACTGTGCCACTCACTGCTGCTTTTACACATGTGGCAGATAAAAACATCTTAAACGTGCTTAGAAAATAGTTCAATACGTGTCAGGTTCCACCAATGCCAGGTGAGAAACGAGTAAAATGACTGTAGTTCTTTCAAATGTGTTGGTCTTTTACTGAAGCTGAAGTTAAAGTTTTTTAACAGAACAGAAAAAATAATTTATATGGTCACAAGTGTAAATAGGGATCTTTTTTTATATAATCACAGGGTTAAAGGTTAAAGTGGCTCTTCTTCAGGTGCTGTGAGCATTGAGAGGTGATGCTAAAAATAAATAAATCGTGTGAACTAATGAAAAACTAAACCTGATATAGATTAAGATGTGAATGTTGAACCTCGATCTATCAAATGGAATAAATGGTGGAAAATAGTTTCCAATGTGGTGATGCTTTGACAGCAGTGACGCCTGACGGTCCAGACTTCCTGTCAGACACGAGTCCCTCTGATGACATTCCTCCTCTCGAGTCTCTGACATGTTTTACAGACTAATCAAGCACAACCTAGGATAAAATGTGAACTATTTGGGTCACGACACATCGTATCGCCCTCTAGAGTCACAGAGGAGACACGTCACTAAGACAAGAATAAATACTTTCATGTCTCTGATCAATGTTTTATAGACCTTATTAAGATTCAGTCCTTCACCGGCATGTGTCCTTCAAAATAAAGGTCAAGGTCGTCACTCAGTCAGTCTCCCTGATGTTAACCATGTGAACAGTCACCAGTGATGCCTCTGCTGTAGTTTCCTGCCGCTAATCCTGATAAATGTGCTTGAACCAGAGTGCACACTTACCTCTGAGGTGGACAGTAAACAGGCTGTTCAAGAGGGACTGTCAAAAAAGTCCTTTACTAAGATAAATATAGTTAATTTAATAGCTTATCTCATTGAACTATATGGGAAACAAAACAAACATGTTGGGCAACTATTAGAGATACAATCATTTATCAGTTCATAGTTATAATCTAGAAGAGTAATGTGATGTCCATTTGATCTAATTCTATTCATTTTTATGTGATCTGAGGTGTCAAATCATAGCTTTACACTTAAATAACCTCCCAAAAAAACAGGTCCCAGTGCATTATAGTGAGTGACATTGGCGAGGAAAAACACTCGAGCAAAACACTTAACAGCATTTGAAAAAAAGGGAACTACAAGAATAAAATAAAACTTGTTTTCGTATCTTTTCTCTTCATTTGTTTCGAAATTAGGTTGAAATCACTTCATGTTATACATTGGTGCCAGAGAAGTACCTGCTCTATCATGTTTTCTCCATCCTGGACAATCCCACATTCAATATGGGCATACAGTAACATAAATTATATGTTCCAGTGCAGGTCCTTGGGCAAGACCCTTAGCGCTACCGCCTACCTCATCACAACATGAGAGACGCAGAATCAGACATCATGACGATGAATGGACTACTGGAACAATACAAAGCTGGAAATTAACACAAGATGACAAGGTCTTGTTAGAATGCTGGGATACATGGGTACTTTAAAACCCAAGTCAAAGTTTCTTACCCGAGTCAACTAGTCCCATCATTGCTTTCACAACTGAAGATGCAGGAGCTTCAACATGTGAATGCTGCAGAAAGCGGAAGCCAGGACAACAGTTGGGAGAGTTGACAGTGACTCCCTCAGAGATCGTCTACTAAGCCCCATTATGGAGAAGAACAGAGGGAAGAACTAACTGACCTGTGAGATAAGATCATCGCTTAGATGACCGTCGGTCAACTCCGACAAAGATTAGTGAGGTAAGTGATGTGATCCTAGCCAATGTAAATGCCGTGACAGAAACTTCAAACATCTCAGACCAATAAGCTGATGTACAGTACAGTGATCCTTGCGATGCCTTAACACCTGATGAGCAATGTGATGGAGAACCTGAACCCTGGGATGTCTGAAACTGTACTACTGGCAATTAACATCTATGCCCTACCATTGGTCAGATACCCTGCTGAAATAACAAGCCATCATACCATCAGGGGGCTGAAAATGAATGTTTGTTTATATTGATCTGAATCCCATAAGTTTGACTCAATTGCTTGAGGATGATGATTTTTTCAGAGCGAGTTTGGGAAAACAAGTATATTATATATATATTTTTCCTCACAAACGACATAAAGTTATCATTGTGAAGATTTAAATACATTTCCCTGGTGAGTTCAAGTCAAAAAAGAATCTTATAAAGATGTATGTTCATGTCTTGGTTTACCTGTAGAGAACATCTGGATCAACAGGAGTGACCAAAACAAAGTGGGTTCGAGCGACCAGAGCCAGTGATTCACCTTCTGCTGTCACTCTCATGACGTGGACAGTGCGCACTCGGTGCAGCGAGTGCCAAGAACTCAGTCTGCCGTGGGAGGTTGGCGAGTCATTTTTTCCTCTTCTCCCGAGGGTTCCCTTCTCTATATAAGGCAGTGAGAGCAGCCTGGGCCACAGTTCCTCTGAGCTCCACGGACCAGCGACAGAAGGAGAGGGAAAGCGAGAGAAAGATAGAGAGTCAGAGAGAAGGAGAGACAGAGCGAGACTGGAATAAAACACATTTATTGATTAAGCACACACATTTTCCAGATTAAAGAAAAGGTGAGTTTTATTTTTTTCAATATTTCGAAATTCTGCATTTTTATTATTAAATCAAACAAACACATTATCTCCAGAATAGTAGTGGTGTGTTTAAGAAAAAAAGCTGGGACGATAAAAACCCTGATCTAAATCAAAGGTCTATTAAGGATGTTCCCTGGTCAGTCAGGAATACCTTATGTTTTATTCTCTATAACTGTTGAAACCATGTTTTTTACTGATGTACGACTCTTCTGCTGCTTCTATATATTCAGATGCACGTGAACTGTTGTGTTCACGTGCATCTGAGGTGATTTTCCGGGTCAGGTGTGTGCAGTAAAGTCCGGCACGTGGATCAATGTCACTCAGGTATTAAAAAAAAGTCCAGTTGAAAGAAAGTTGTGCTCGAGAAACTGGTCTAGGGCTCGGTGTGGAGGTGAGCAGGGTGCGGGTCTGACACTGTCCAGTCACAGCTCCTCTCTGAGTCTTCCCTCGTGCTGGAATGGTTCTGTTCTGAGTTCATGCCGGGTCACAGACAGATTATTGTCCTTGGACGGGTCAGGAATGTTCAGAGAAGCCAGATCCACCTTTTTAGTTTGGTGAGAAAATAATGGCTCTGTGATGGTGGTGTCTGAGGAGCTGCTGCACACAAGCTCTGTTTTCATATGAACCAGACCGCAACAGCTGACCACTGGTCTAGCTGGTCCAGGGCCAGGACCCAAGAACCATGATGACAGGTGACCGTATTGATGTGCAAGGATGGAAGGAGAAGATCCTCTCAAGGATCACACCCACAGTTTTTACCTGAGTGGAGGTGGAAGGAGTTATTGATGGTGAAGGTGCGACTGTTAGTCAGCTGATGCAAGGATGAATTTAGAACCAATGACAAACCAAGATGAAGGCAGACACAGAGGGAGCTGGGTGTGAGGGTGGTTTTGGCTGAGAGGTACAACTGGGTGCCATCTGTATACCAATGGCACATTAAATGTTACATTACATCTGTAAATAATGGGACAAGGGGGAGGAGGTAAATGATGAAGGGAATGGGACCTTGTGGGACTAGCTGAGATGGGGGATGGCTGGGAGGTGATTGATTTAAACTGAACAAATGGGGAAGGGCCAGATAGATCTGATCAGGTGAGTCTCAGGAGGCCACAGAAGTGCGGTGAAGATGAACAAATGCAGTAGTAGTGTGGCGGCAGCCTGATGTAAACACTAACAAGATAACACATCTGTCATTTCTTCGTTTTTGTCGTATAAACTTATATCCAGGAATTCTTTGGATCTTGAAAAAACATTCTTGTAGATGACAGTGTTCTGTCCTCTCCTCAGGTTCTGTCTGGATAACAGGAACACCACAACTCCGGGTCAGGATGTTCTCAGCAGTCATAGTTTGGATCTCGCTCCTCCTGTGCTTCAAGGACGCATCTTCCCTTTTCCTGCCGGACTCCACAGAGCTCAGGCAGCTGCTCAGTCGCTACGAGGGGGCTCAAGGAACCGGCAGTAACAGAACCAGACGGGCCATCCGCTGGTCGGACCGCGAGGAAATCCTCCAGCTGCACAACAAGTTGCGAGGCAACGTCTACCCAACGGCTTCCAACATGGAACACATGGTGAGCGGCGTGCTGGAACCTTCAATGGTTCCACATCATTAGCACCAGTCTTGGCTGAGAGCTCAAACACAAAGTGGTTTTCTAGTGTCAGCACTAAACTCAAGGCTGATTAGGGCGTTTAACAGCCTTGTTGCTCCAATAAATCCTTTTCTCTTCGCTGGAAACATGCAGTCATGACGACCAGCCTGCTGTGCCGCTCTTTAACAAGCAGCACCATAATGCTGACTCTGTCCAACACTTCCCGACTAGTCAAGACCAGCGTGCCATCAGGCATAAAGGACAGCAAGAACGAGTCCAGTGGGTTGTTTAGAGACGTGGCAAGACTGGTGTGGAGCAGGTTCTCCGGAGTTCAGTGTGGTAGGAAAGTGTGTGAAGATTGACTCTCTCAGATTCCAGGGAACAGCGCGGTGTGTGTTGTTGTCAATGCACGGGTGTCCTGGTGCACAGTGGTGGCTGTGTGCACCAAAAGGCTGGAAATTTACTGAGCAGAAGGACATGGAGAGCTTTGGTGTGAGTCAGGTGTGAGTCAGGTGTGAACATGTGTGGCGGAGTCAAAGTCACGGACGCATCAGTGAAGCAGGTGGATTCTTCTGACTGCCGACCTCTGTCATGTGTGCAGGTTTGGGATGACGAACTGGAGAAGTCCGCCACCTACTGGTCGGAGCAGTGCCAGTGGGACCACGGACCGCAGGACCTGCTCATGTCTATTGGACAGAACCTGGCTGTTCACTGGGGAAGGTGAGGCAGATCAAAGGACTTGAGATTGACTTGTCAAGGGATGCAGAATTCATCAAGAATTCAAGAGGCCTAATGTGAAGAAGAGATTTGAATGGAGCGACAGGCAGCATCAACATTTTCTTCAAACTTACATACATTACAGGCTACAATTGAACCTTAGTAGACAATATTTTGACATTCAAATAACTTCAGCAGATTGACCTACTTCCTTAGATTCACTTAACATACAGTTTTTTCAGGTACAACAATTTTACCAGCTTTAAATGTACTCTGAGAAGACACTACGCGATACAAAAGAAAACAAAAGACAGGACCAACATTTTCATATGCAGTGTGTGTGTGTTTGTGTGTGTGTGGAGTCACATTAGGTGCAATTCCAGGAATCTTTCTCCTCTCCCTGGTTTTGACTTCTTTTCATCTTTACTCCCTTTTTGTGCCATGAAAAAATATATTGAGAGCCAGAGAAGCACCTGGCTGCATACTGAAACTTTGTGTATGTCTGTGTGTCTGTGTGTGTGTCTGTGTGTGTGTATGTGTGTGTGTGTGTGTGTGTACAGATACCGCTCCCCTGCCTTCCACATCCAGGCGTGGTACGATGAGGTGAAGGACTACACATACCCGTACCCCCAAGAGTGTAACCCCTGGTGCCCTGAACGCTGCTCTGGACCCATGTGCACTCACTACACACAGGTAAGACATGAGGGGCTCAAGAAAACACACTTAAAGACTGTGATGAAACTCATTTGGAAAGTTTGTGATTTCATCAGGCCATGCATGTAAGACAAAATGATTATTCCATTAAAAAACCCTGAACAAATATTGTGTGAACTAAAAAGGAAACATACATCTTGTTTAAGCATGTATAGCATACATGTCAGGAAACCAGTGTTTACATTTGTCGCATTACAGATACTTAAGTTTCTGCAGCAATGAAATATCTGAAATTCTTATTTTAAAGCGGCACAACATAACTTTTCTTCATATTCTGTAATGATGTGTTTTCTGAAAAGTGTCAGTCATACAAGTTCAGAGTGAGATCACACAGGGTTCCCATAGATGACTCCGTCCTCAGCCTGAAAGCAAATCGTGGCAACTGGAAGTCATTTTCAGACATCCCTGACTGACTGACCTGGATTCTTTCGAGCATCATGGTCTTGTCTGTCTACTGTAATGTCAGTCAGAGCTGTCGGTGGTTTGCAGTGACACGGAGCACTAAGCATTTCAGACCTGTGAGTGCTGACTTTCAACAGCAGCAGGGGAAAAAAAGAACATTCCTGAGGAGGCAGAGGCAGCCGGAGTTTTGGGAACACACAGGTATTTGCCATCAGATGGCACATAATTCACCAGAAGCACCGCAGACACTTGTAATGAGGCTTCGCTGCAGTTCTCAGTGAGAACTTCATAAGTGATTATAAGATTCCGAGTTACCGAAACTGAGCGTCCCTGAGGTGCCATTAGCTCTGCCTGCCCGTAAGGAAGTGACTTATTGACCCTGAGAGAAGTCTGTTTTATTAGGGCTGAACTGCTGTGCTTCAAGTTCTGCCGAATTCTTTATTAAAACTCTCTGCAAACTTTGTCTTTTCACAGCTGGTCTGGGCAACCACGAGCAGAGTCGGCTGTGCCGTGCATGTGTGTCCACGGATGAACGTGTGGGGGGAAATATGGGAGAACGCCGTCTACCTTGTGTGCAACTATTCCCCAAAGTAAGACAAATATCCCATTTTACTTCAACACCTTGGCTCCCCGACTTCTTGTTTACATTCTAGAAGTAAGACAGATGCTTCAGTGTGTTGCTCACAGAGCTGCAGAGAAATGTGGAAGCTATTGAGCTTCAGTTGTCAGAGACGCTTCCTGACATTTTAGGAGCTGTTCAAATTCCTCCTGTCCAAACACACTCAGCCGTAATATAAAATCAGACCGAGAGGAAAATAGAGTTTTTAACCAAGAGAGAAGAAGAGATTAGCTTTTTGCTGCCAATTAGGTCTTGTTTTATTTGTGTTTGTCTGATCTCCAGACAGGTGATTACATTTTCTTGGTGTTCTGAATGTCTTTCTGGATCCTCACATTCTCTGAAGTTTCTTTCTTTCTACCACCCTCTCTCTTCTTCTATCTCTCCCTGACTGTATTCTATCTTCCCCCTTTCTTTATTGATCTCCTCCTATCTCTCCTTTTCCGTGCTCTCTCTCTCTCTCTCTCTCCCTCGTCTACATCTGTTTCCCTCGTCCAATAATGTTCGATAAATGTTATTCTTAACAGATATGTGCGTCACTTGATGCAGTGCACTATGGTACTGTCTGTGGTGGTCGTCTTTGATTAACCCTTGCTTCCCTTTCGCAGAGGGAACTGGATCGGTGAGGCCCCTTACCAACATGGCCGACCATGTTCTCAATGTCCTCCCAGTTTCGGAGGAGGTTGCCGAAATAATCTTTGCTTCAAAGGTGAGCAACGCCGCTGTGCACCTCATCCACTCTTCTAACCCCCTGTCTCTCCGCTCAGTGGATTCTCAGCGCTCGGAGACAGAAGACATGAACGAGGTGGAGAAGCCCCAGGCTCCCATCGTCCCCCGCACCACTGCCAAACCTGCTCCCAAACCTAAACCTTCTCCGCCCAAGAAGCCGGCCTCCAAGCCCAGCACTCCTAAAGTCACCAGCTCCAAGTCCCCCAGCACCTTCCTTGGTGAGTTCTGTCCTTGTTTCTTATTTTGCTCAGTCTAAGTAATGCTATCTGTGACCTCACAGCTCAAAATATCAAGTGTGAGACGAGACTCCGAGACAAGTGTCGAGGATCCACCTGTAACCGGTCAGTTTAGGTCTAAAGATCAGCCACTGGAAACAAATAGAAGGTGTTTCATTTATGGTATTCTGCGTCGTCTGTACAGATTCAAATGTCCGGCCGACTGCGCCAACAAAAAAGGCAAAGTTTGGGGAAATCTCTTTTACGATGTGGTAAGTGACTTAAACAATCCACCTTTGAAACTCTCTGATGACGACTTCTTTTTCATTGTCAGCAATCCAGCATCTGCAGAGCTGCGATTCACTTCGGTGTGCTGGACAACAGAGGAGGACTTGTGGACGTCACAAGGATGGAGAAGTTTCCGTTCTTCGTCAAAGCAAGCAAAAACGGTGTCGAGTCTTTAAGGTCTGTTTTTACTCTTTCAACTTCTCAAGTCTCAGCTTTTAAATTAGAGTTTATTTCACAGCAAATACAAACCTGGCAACGCCTTTGTCATGGCTAAGGTAGAAGGTGAGTCATGATGAGTTTCTTCTCACCAACATGCCTTTATAAACGTTCCTTGCTTCCTTCATCAGAAATATCTGCTGACTGCTACACCACAGTTGCCGAAATATGCCCCTTCAAGAAGCCCTTCTCTCACTGTCCCAGGTACGTGTTGCCAGATGCTTCTGTTTGTACTGGAGGAAACAGTTGCTATGGAAAAAGGTTCAAATAGTGCCTGGAAACTTAGCTGAAGCAGATAACTACGTCTTTTTCTCTAATGAGGTCTAATGCTCTTGCCTTTGGTCGCTGTTTTCAGCTTTGTTTTTGCAAACTCTAAATATTACTGGCTTACTTGTTTTATTTAGGATTTTCTCCTCTTTTTACCTATTTTATTTCATTGAATATAAGGATTCAGATCCATGCTTTTAATAAAAGGTTAACAAATATTTGTTTGCCATATTCAGATTTATTTAACGTAGAGCCTTTTCCTTTTTTGATTTAAGTTATTCCATGCTATTTTGAGGAACTGTAATTACTCGTAACAGGTGGAATTCCATTTGATCTGATCCAACAAAAAGGAATGAAAAGTGTGAAACTCACACCAAACAATAAACCCCAGGTCACAGGTCAAGGGATCTTGCACTGTAGTTGTAGTGCATCATAGGATTTATTATAGATGTAATGAAGCTGTCATATAAAGCGGAGCTTTGAGTTTGTGATACGCGTCTCTCACTAATTAAACAGACAATAATGCAACTTACTTCCTCAGGGTCTTCTGTCCAGCAGACTGCAAACAGCAGCCATCTTACTGGTCGCCTGTGATCGGGAACAGCATCTACACAGACGTAAGTGCAGCATCTGATTCCTATTCCTGACTCAAAGCTGTTTGGCAACAATCTCCTGGTAGGAAAAAGGGAGTCGACAGCACTGTTGTGATGAGTCGTGGAGATGAATTTGTGTTCCCCTGGATGACGAGTGTCAAACCTTCCTCCTTTCACTTCTCCCCATCCATCTGCTTGTCCTCCCATCATGAGTCTGTGATAATGTTCCACCGGGGAGCCTTGAATCACTCCGTCCTGTTGTGAAATTGTACCAACTGGCTCGATGATGGAAACACCAGATGAAGCTGAGAAATGAATGTTGAAACTGGACGTGAGACATGGACACACATGTTTAACCGACTTGATAAAATCAAACCTTTATTAAATATACATCACAGATATGTTCACTGAATCCAAGCCCACAGTGAGTTAAGTGTTTATACCAAACACACATGCTGGCCAGCTCAGCCGGAGCTGCTCGCTGCCGTTAAAGCTCTTTGTGTCTGTGTGCTGCTCAATCTCGTTGACATGGACCGACTCCAGACTAAACCTTGTGCGCACCTTGACTAAGTCTCTCCGTTGGAGTTTCCAGTTAGTCACATTCTGAGGTTTGACCAAGTCGGACATGAGCCTCAGGTTTCCAGCACTCCTTCAACAGCATTTAGCTACAGTCCAGAAGAGTCTAATAAGAGATGTTAACACTTTGACCAGTACAACGTTTGTTTAGGTGACCGAAGGAAGATTTTTTGCCTGAGACAGTGGAACAAACTTGTTCTTCGCCACATACATGTCACTTGACTTGTTTTTTCTTCTGACTATGACAGAACTCCAGTATCTGTAAATCTGCCATCCACGCTGGCGTGATCAAGGCCGACGGCGGCCTGTTGGACGTTCTTCCGCTGGACAAGAGAAAGAGTTACGTCGGCGTCTTGAAAAATGGTATCCAGTCTGAAAGGTAATATTTTGCACTTACACAACACTAGTTGTAGATCTACATCGTGTTTTGACCTGTAATACAAAAGACTTATAAAAGAAGTCTTGATAAAAAAAATGAGTCAACAGGACACAATATATACTACGTAGATATCAAATGATGTGTATGACGATACTAAATATCATGTAATTGACATTATTAAAATGCTTGATTGATTGTTAACTATTTAACTTTATATACCTGTCAGGGATTTTCTCCCGGACAATCGGAATAGGAACAGAGACAAGTGTTAGAATAACGACAAAGTTAGAATCTAGATTTACTACCAGCGAAGAGTGGAGGCGCTTCTTATGGCTCGTCCCAAACCACAGTTGTTCTCCACTTCTTGCTGCCTTTTTATTCGATAGCTCAGATCATTACAAACTCAGATACAAACATTTGGTTCTCTTGTTGCTGGACGCAGCCAGCTAGAACCGTTTTTTTTTGTATGAGTCAGTGAGCGCAGTATAACAGCTTGCATCGAAAGATAAGCTCATATATCCTGGTGCGGTCACTATATCTTAAGCACAAACTGTCATTTCTTGATAAACGAAACTCTAACTGGGTAACTTTCCTTTAAGCTTATTGTGAGCTGCAGTAAGCATGATTATATGTTTATTTTGATAAGACTATAAATGCATTATTCATTCTTTAACAATACTGTAATTTAATTCTGGGTAATACATTGAAAAGGAAGTATATATATGTAAAATGTGTTCATTATCTAAATTAATTATTTATTTGTTTAACTTTTTAATACAAAGGACTATGGATAGTTATGGAGAAAATAGAGGGTCAAATTTGAAAGAAAATTAAAGGAAAAAAACATTAATCCTTAAACAGGACATAAAACCACAGAATAAAAGAAGTTGTAAAGATAGATAAACTTTATTAATCCCTTTGGAGATCTCCTTCAGGAAATTGGGTATAAAATGAATACATTCAGTCAACATTAGCAGTAGAAAACACCATTATCCCCAAACACTTCTTGATCCACCTCACCTCGGTTTAAAGCGAAGAATGATTTAATTTTTTTATTTATTATTACATTTATTTAAACAGAGGCAGTGTTCATTTGTGTCAGAGCTATGAGCTAACATAATCCCTGGTCAGGACAATCAACACATACAAAAATATTTTAAGCATCTGCACATAAAAAGCTATAAACACATCATAGATACATTGACATTACATTTTCAAGTAGACCCTCTGATTTAATTCAGTTGTTTACATTCTGTACTTAAGATAAGTCATAGATACTCACTTGAATCTGTGATGGAACACGTCCTCCAGGAACATCCTGTGCAGCAGGCTGCTCACATCATCATGTTTTATAATATAACTAACACGTCTGTGGTTCTATCTGAAGCTGAAGAGGTCCTGCGGTGTTTCTGCTGGCATGTAGGCTTGTTAGAGTAATGGTGTGGTTTGACGTTAGGTTGCCCACACCTGGGGTCTATGCTTTCCCTACCAAGGCTTCTCCAGTCAGTGCGCTGGATGGTTGAAAAAAATAAAAGAATCTCTAACGCAGCAAAAGGCCCATGAAGGGAGTTCTGCGAGAAGGTCAATAAAGTCGTAACACTTCAGAGAACACAGTCCAGAGTTGGTCGGCGGCTGAGGAGGCGATCTCACGCTATCCCATAACTGACGGTGGAAACTCTCTGAGTTGGCCTTTCCTGTTGCCATAATGAAGCGTGGTTTGATCCCACTCACCGAGACAATCAGGAGTATTGATCATGGCAGAGTTCCAGCCTGGCCTCTCGCGCTATGAACTAATTATAAAGTCATCAACTCGGAGAACATGAACGTCATAGCCAGTAAAACAGCAACAGAGAGTCATAACTCCTTTGATGGATGTTTGCTTTATTTTGCATTCCATAACTAAAACATTTCTAGCCAATAAGGCTTTAGACATTAACCATTATCTTTCTGACACACTTGCAGCAAGAGCAACGCAGACGGAGGATCCTTCCGTGTCTTCGCCGCAAGAGGATGAATCAAATCTTTACTGGAGGAGCTGATCAAGACTCACTGACTTTCTTTTGTTTATTTAATTTAGCAACTATTCAGTAGGTCCTTCACCAAATGTTTCAAAAAAGTGCTTAATATGTGAAGATACACTATTTTTATACTCTTGTTCAGTGAACTGCTGAGGCTGGATCTCAAAATTGGCTTTGATTTTTATGATGTTCCCTAAATAAGTTCACTGAAATGTTCACACTGTATTTAATCCATTTGTACATAGAATTATATTTGTGAAGAAAATTTCATTTTATTATGTCTCTGTTCCTTCATGCAGCTTTTAAGTGTCAAATATGATTTTACAAGTATAAATACAGGGGTTTAATAGCAGCAGGTTGGGTTATAAGAGTTTCCAACACTCCATATATGTTTATATTTGTATTTGTATTTATATTTATTTCATATGTCTTCTTCCTTTGCCACCCAAGACAACTGAATGTGTCCCACTCTACAATGGAAATTACATCTGATTCAAGAAGCTTTCCTTTCACCTTCGGTTCAATGAAATGCACTTTCTCGACATCACGACACAAATGAAACAAACATCTTTAAATACACCACACAGAGAGAAAAATCACAACGATAAGAACAAAAGAGACCCCTAGAGTCTCTTCTTGCTCTACCTCATTCTGCTCTTCATGGTCCTGACTCACAAATGGGAAGTCGTTTTGTAAACAAACTGTAGATACATGTTTGAGCTTAAATATATTATGATTTTAACATTAGATTTTTTTAAATAGCGTTTGTATCATATGTTTGTATTTATGTTATTGTTTTTGCACAAATAAAATATGAAAACATATTTGTCAAAATGAGGCCTGATGTTCAATGTTTAACATTCACCAGAAACTACATATTCTAAATACTTGTTGATATCACGGGCTATGATACAGTGTTGTTAAGCACTTTCGTTTTAGATCATTAAAGTCAAAAATTCATTTGTAAGTTAAGGACTAGTAGCGTAGTCGTAGTAGTTGATCATTTGCATGTGTTCAAGAAAGCAGTTGGACATATATAAAGCTCCCAGCATATTATGTGGCCCACTCCTGCTCTGGGGCCTACAGGCCTTCACACACAGGGTGTAAGTTTGACTCTTGCTCAGGCAACATTGAGAGAAAAGTTATTTTATTGATTCTGTTTATTGTTATTTTTAAAATGTATAATTTCATGTGAAATTAGCTCCATGGCAGAGATTTGTGCTGTCTCGGAAATAAGAGATAAAAGCCAGTTTGATCAATTTATTAGCAATACTAGCTACAAGAGTTGTGGCTGGACCAAAGTAACATCAAGGCTTGAACTAGTATTTGATGTCAGAGCAACAGAGAACTTACAGTAACTGTCACTTGTGAACGGAATACAGACGTTTAAGGTACATCAAGTGAAGTTCAGCAACAGGACTGAAAGTCTGCAGGACTCAATAACCCTGTACCAAATGAAGAGGAGGAAACAAGCATAGAGGTCCCACAGGCCCAACCAGCTACAGCCTAAAACTAAGAAGATCTATGGTGAAAAACACAAATCAGGGAGCCAAAAATGTGTGATAAAAAGAAGTGGGAGGTCATCTACAGACCTGATCAACAATTTCAAAGGCTTTTGCAAGTGAGGTAGCAAGTGACAACAAAAACAATTTAAAGACCCTTTCAAGTTGTCAAAAATGCCTTATCACACAAAACATCTTAAAGCTTTCTTGAACACTCGCAAGATGCTTAGTGGGCTGCACGGTCGGACATCCTTGAGCTCGGTATGTTTACAGAACAGCTCAAGTCAACTCAACTCAACTTTATTTATTAACAGTCGATAAAAAGTGCCATTCAGTGACATGAAATAAACAGCTTCTACCTTAGTGACTGGTAAAAAATGGTGGAGCTACTCATACAGGCTCATGAGAGTTTATCTGAGAAGGTGCAGAGACAGTCAAGTTCCGTGGAACATCAGCCAGGTCGAGCTGGCTTGTGACTGGAAGTTGGCAGCAGATCTCAAACAAAGGCTCTGCTTTCCATCCGAGATCAACACAACAAACCTTCACACCAGACCTAGTTCTCTGGTCCTCCACACGCGCTGTATACATCATTGATCACACAGTTCCCTTTGAGTATCGAGTGCTGAAGGCATTTAAACGCAAGAAGCTAAACTACTCAAGCTGTCGCTGAGCCATGTGGAAGGAAAGCCAAGATATGCCAATTGGAAGTCTGCTGCAGAGACTACGTGGGCAAGTTAACTGTCAGGCTACCGAAGGACTTGGGAATTCGAGGCCAAACCCTGCATCAAACGATCAAAGTCTCGGGCAGCAAAAGGTGGTTTTCGGGTGAAGAGGCAAGATAGCACCTGAGCTGTGTCTCAAATCGCATACTAATCTTAGTATGCTAGAAGTTAGTATGCATCAGTTTAGTATGCATACTAACTAGTACGCAAATTCTCCGCAGATAGTATGTCTCAAATCAAACCCTGAAGCTACACACTAACCGGAAATCACATGACAGCTTCTTCTTCTACTTCTATTTAACGATGTTTCAAGCAGCTGTTTGAACGCTATCGCCGACACCTGCTGGCAGCACGTATTGCAACTTTGGAAAAAGAAATAAAGAAAAAATATGAGAATCTAAATAATCGCGAGATATTTAAGCTGGTATCAGCAGCGAAGACGTGTTTATCCTCCTACTGCTGCTGAAAATACACATTTAAGTATATGCATATATATGCATTTATATATGACGTAACTTCCATTTAAAACGTCACTAAAATGGCGGCTGTTTAGTATGGTTAGTATCCATCGAACCATGCTAGTTTTGTGGGCGTGTTAGTATGCCAATTTAGTATGCATGGCGCACTAAATTTCGCATACTAAGAATTGAGACGCACTAACGTACTAAAAATACTAACTTTTAGTACGCTAGTATGCGATTTGAGACACAGCACTGGACTTCTACAAACACCTGCGAGAGTGATGGTTAAAAGCAGAGGGGTGCACACCTGTTTCTGATGAGTTGTCTGGAGGTGTTCATTGAAACACCAGCGAAGGAGGAGGCTTTAGACAGAATCTACTGTTTGACATGAGTCGTTCACCCTGCACAGGACAGTTGTGTACAGGATTTAGCTTGAGGTCAACCAGAATGTTCGTTGTCCTTTTATTGTCATGAACACTTCGTTCAATGATGGAACTTCTGATCAGAACGTCAAAGACAAATAAATCAAGAGAAGCGAGTGAAGTTTGATTATAAAATGAAGTTCACAAAACAAGTTTCCATAAAGTACAAAAGGATCCCAGAAGGTCTTCACTGGAAAGACCATTTTGTTTCAGACATAGACAGAAGATGAAGAGTTAAAAGATGAGAGTAAAGTTCACAATGTGGTTAAGAAGTGACAGTGAGAAGTAGAAGACGCCATCGCTGATATCCTGCAGCACAAATTAATTAAACATTTTCCACACGTCATTTTTCCAAATAAAAAAGAGGCAAGTTCACTCTGGGTCCTTGACCTTAAGAAAACATTTGCAGAACCATGAATAAAATTTAAATAGAGGCCACCCAGACTTTGACCGCCGTCCTTGGAAGACTATCTGACCACGCTGCTCCCTCGTGCACGCTTGTATTCTAAATCTAATTGTACAATATACTGAGGTAATCCAATTCCTTATCCAAACCAGAACTGCCAAATACAACGAATGGTTAAAAGAAAAAGAATCAACTTGGCAAATCGACTCCAAGGATCATGACCTTTAATCTCATTTCTCTCTCAAGTGGACGTTCTTGCTCGATTATAAACATCTGTTTGCTACACTGGTCCAGATAGGTTCATGGAGTTTTAGAAGGCAATCAAAGATGAAACACATGTTTAGTTTAGGCAGACGTTCAGTTACAGTTAATCCCTGATCAGCTCATCTCGCTGATATACAGCCGATGCTCTGATGTTTCACCTCCTTTCTGGTGGAAATTAAGTTTTGGAATCATCTCTCAGGTCAGTTATTCTTGAGTGTATGTGCTAACATTTACTTACACAATGGAAATACCAGAAAAGACTTAAAGGCAGGAAAGGAGAATTTCTTTTGAGCACCATATCAAATCAGAAAGAGGATGATCTTTTATGAAGAACTTCAGATCACTCTGTGGTATCTTTATTCTCAGTTTTTAAAATGACCTGAAAAAAATTTGAAGAATAGAAGAAATATGGTTTAAAAACAATCAACCTTTAGGAGGTTAATGGAATGCACTCTTTAAACTTACAGTGGCCTAAAGCGACGAATAAACTGTTGTTCTTCTGAATTAGTTTGTACACATAACTTCCTTATGATATCAACAAGAAATTTTCAGTTAATTTGCGAGACACAGAGATTGTACTTCAGTGGTGCTCAATGGTGCCTTGTGAGCAGAATTCAACCAGACATAGCATTTCTTCACTCTTGCTACTGACTCCTTGGCAGTTGAAACTTACAGAAACTTATTTAGATGAGGATTTTTCCTCATCGGGCTGATTCATTGCTTGTGGAACAGAAATGTAATGCAATAACGACCACGTCATCAAGAAAGACACTTCCTCTAAATAACTCACAAAACAAACATGTGGTCCTTCTAGAACCTGCATCAGTGTTCTCATAACAAGTGGGTTCTTGAACATTTCAACGCTTCTTCAGGGCGGGGTCGTCAAACTTACCAACCTGGTGAGATTCAGGTTTAGTAAGTGTATCATACTTTTAATGTTAGGAACCAGTACATTTCAGGAAAAACGTACCTTTATTTGTCAGAAACCTCAAGTGGAACCAGAACCACGAGGGTAATGGAACATAATGCGGGATAGAAGGGTTAGGGTTAGAGTTAGGGTTAGGGTAATCCTATTTATAACCTATAGGCACCCGGACAGAGGCCGGTCTTTGGTCCCACAGCCGAGGATCTTGAAAACTGAATTCCCAGGGCTCCATAACTACATAGATCTGTATGAGTTTAAGGATTGTAACATCCTAGAAGGCTGATACGTTTGGATTAGATCTGTGATGTATGTTGGTGCTGGACCATGTAAAGCTTAGTAATTCGAGAAGAGGATCAAGAAAAGAGAGTTTTTGGACACACATTGCTAACCATAGTGTGTGTTAGTGAGAGAGGATTGACATGTACATAATGCTTTCCCTCTGAAAGATAAAATTTTAACCATTTTAAAGCAGTTTCTATTTGGTGTTCTAGTCTTTGTAGAAGAATGTGGTGGTCAACAGTGTCCAATGCAGCACTGAGTATTGAAATACGGCCCTGATCAGAGGCCATCAGCAGGTCATTGCTAACTTTTACCAGAGCGGTCTCTTTGCTGCGGTATTAAGTGTTGTTGGATTGTTGTGGATTAAGAGAAGTAAATAATAGAAGACTGTTGAGCACTTGCTGTTAAAAAATTGTCAAAGTATAAATCAGGCTAAGCGTCTATATCCAGTGAAGATGCAACAATTCTGGTATGGGATACTAGGAGGTTTGGATGTTGGTTTATATTGTTGCTACAATATGATTTGTGGATTTCATGTTGTTCTAGATGATATTAAAACTCTTGGGGTCATCTAACTGTGATCTACAATAAACACTTTGATTGAAGCATTTTTCAAGCAGAGTTACACAAGTAAAACTGGTTTATTTTGATGCCCCACTGGAATCTCAAAAACGATTCATGCTGCGATGCTTTCTGTGATGATGGACCCTCTCGGGTAATTCGTTTATTCAGCCTTCTTGGTGTCTTGGCATGAACCACCAAAGTGAATACCTGGCTCCAGTCCCTCTGGACTCTGTGGGGATCCCTCACCAGAGGAAACAAAGGCTGTTTGTCAAAGCAATGATAATTCAGAGTTGGTGCTGATGGTGTTCAGTCAAGCGGTACTCACTGGAGCGGCTCAACAAAGCTTTGATGAACATCTATAGGCTCTGTGTTCGAGTCTGCCAACTAAAAGATGAAAACGAGGTTCCTGTAAACACAAGTGTCACAGCCCTTTGATCAACTCTCAACTGTATCCTGCTGCAGACGACTGTACTCGGCCAGCAATACAATAGTTCAGCTGTTTCTCTCCGATGTCCTTGTTATATAAATCTTTAATTGACGTTGTCTAAATATAGTCACCCTTGTTACAGGAACGCTCACAAAGGACACACTCACAACCCTATTTGGTTGTCCAACTTCAGACAGAAAAGCTGAAGCAGACAAACAATGGCTGATGGCTTCTTTTGAAGCTCTTTTACTAATTGCTTTGCTTAGTTGAGCAACATGGATCCAACTACTCTGTGGGTTTATCACCACTTAGCTGGACCAGTTGAGTTTGATCAAACACCATAGCAGGACATGAGAGAAAACACATTTTTCACCATACTTCAGCGATAGCCTTCAAAGAGTAAGCAGAGACTAGTCCAAAACTGTATTTAGTCGGATTACTCTTTTTTCTTTACATATGTCACCTTAGATCTGTCAGTATATGATTATTTTCTTTCCTGCTCCGACACATCTCTTTAATTTGATCAGCAAACAGTTTCAAATTCAATTTCTATAAATGAATGTAAAAAGGCACCGTGTGGTATCACAGCTGCCAAACAGCCATTAGGCAAATGCATTGACCAGTAGACCATCACAGAATGCACATAGTACTCACATTCCTGTCTTTGTTACTCTGAACTGATCCCAAACTTCCACAACTACCCGCTAGTTACGACACAGTGAAGCCTTCCCACCGGATCATTTCATCAGATTCATTTTAACATATATTATTTTCAAATCACCTAATATTATTCTTATAAGAAGAATCAGATTAAAAACATGATTTAAACACAGTGTCAATATTCTACTGTTTTACAATAACATTCCTCGATCAATCAAGTTCTGTGGAGATGCCAGTTAGTTTCCCTTCATTTGCTCTAATATTACGTAACCTCCGCAGCCTCACAGCCGGCGATTCTTTTTCTGCCGAGTACAAAATGTGTTAGATCCAGAAGCTGGACATAAATCTTCCCGGCAACTACTACTGCCTCCAACAAGATCTTCGCAAGAACTTGAAGCAAAAAGTGGCTGCAGTCGTGGTGTTTCCACCTGATATGGACACCATCCTAAGCAAAGTTTGATCCTCACTTTCTATGATAACTTTGGAAAAAGTAATGGAAGAAAAATGTTGCCAGAATTTTATACTTGAAGATGAAGATGAGTTACGTATCTCCCAAATTTTTTTTTTAATATTTAAGGCAGAAGCCAGATGAAAACTGAGCATGTGTGTAAGTGGTCTTGGCGTTGACCTTGTCAGGAAAAAGAAGAGGCAAGAAAAAGGTTTGGATCATATATCTGTTTGAAAAATGAAAAAAAAAAATGTTGAGGTCATAAGCGAAAAGGTAGACAAATAGAAGAAGGTGATATCTATTAAATCTTTGATTATGGTGGTTGGGACATGACCAGGGACATGTTTGGCACTAATCTGTTGTGGCAATGGTTGTGTATAATCTCAGTCTGAGGAGGACAAAATAACACATGAGGAGGTTGGGAAGGACCACATGATGTGTATGGCTGGGGTTGGCAGGGAGATCACTGGGCAGGTGAAAAATGATCAACATCTTGGTGGCATCATGGGTCTGTGGTGATGTTTGATACTAAAGTGTTGGTGTAGGAACATCAATTGGACATGATGTCTCCAGATCATGATATAATAGAGTTGTGTAGCCCACTCATCACTGTAATGCTGACTTTTTCAGGAGTTATTTGGGATAGGTACTGACATAATAACCAAAACCAAAAGAAAACAGACAGATGTTCATTTCAGGTTTTGTGGGCAGCCTTGATGTGGTTTAGAAACAGAAGAAAGTAGGTCAAAACATTCACTTGGTAGAAGTCACAGTCGCAGCAGTTTAAAAGGAAATGCTAGCACGCCCACCCTGCTGAACACAATCCTTGAATGTAGCCACCAACTGACAGAACAACATAGCACCCCCGCATAAACTAAAATATATTCTGAAGTCTGCTCCCCGTCTGCTCATCCACACCCATCCTACAAACCAGATCACCCCCATCCTAAAAGAACACCACTGTCCTGTACGGCATATAACACAATTTAACACTTACAAGCCCCTCAATAACCTGCCCCTCATATCTCACTAACCTTCTCCACCTACATTGTCCCAACCACTGCTTCACATCTGTTGACTCCAACCTCCTCAAGGCCCTCAGGACAAAGCACCGAACCCTTGTGCCTTCTCAGCTGCCGCCCCAACTCTCTGGAACTCACTCACTCAACTCAAACTCACTTCTTAATCTCTCCAGCCACTAGTTTAAAATAAATGTTAATTTTACCTTTTGTTCTCTATACTTGTACGTTTACTTTATTTTGTAAAGCGTATTTGCATGTCCAAAAAGCGCTCTAAATAACGATGTATTATTATTATCCATTATTTATTATTAACGTAGCTCATGTTCAAACTGTATTTCAAATACGTCTTGCTTATGAAAAGGTCTTTGGACGAAGAGTATTGTTTTTATTCTTGATGAGGACATCCATGTCCAGATTTTAAACTCTTCAAAACCTCAACTTATCTCAGGTGTTTTAGTTTTCTATCATTGATCCATCCACGCAGGGGTTGCTTGGAATATTTCTAGTTACACAACATTGCAGGGCACATAGTGGTTATTTGGCTGAATGACTCGAACATTACACCAGAAAAGTCTTTTACTATTTTAAAACATCAAAATTAAACATTTTGATGATGATACGGTTTTAACAACTTTTTCAATATTTTGATTCAGATTTTTTGTGTAACAATTATCTCCCAGTTATCTATGGGTCAAGCAAGGTGACCCAAAGGCCCGAAAACCCAGAGAAAACATGGCAGAGAGATGTGGAATATTTAGTGATGTAATTTCAATATCTGCCAGTTTAATATTAATAACACTTTTGATAAGTGCAACAAATAAAATCCAGATAACTCTGATACAACTTTAAGGTCACAGTTGACATGTTTCTGATGTCAGTGAGAGATCAACTTTTGCATTGGCAGGCTCTTGCCAAGATAAATGCCACAGCCTGGGACTCCTCGTCTGAGTCCCAGGCTGTGGCATTTATTATTCTTTTAGAAATCCCTTGCCTTCCGCGCAGTGGTACCGCGGGGCTCTGGGAAAACGTTCAGTTCCCAGACAGAAAAGTTCTTCCAGGATTCTTCTTTTATATCTTCTTGAATCCTTACAAGAAACATTCAGTCCCAGAAATTGCTCTCAGACGTGTGGCACATTTACAAATATCTTAACGGCATCATCCTTCGCTTCATATCACAGTAACAAGTGTCAACTTTGTGTGTCAGGCTGCTGTAGTCTATGTCAACTTGATGACGCAAGACAGACACTGTTATCATGGTGTAAGACACAATCCATGTGGGTCTCTTTTTATAAACCTTGTGCAAGTTATAGTCACTCATTATCACTGTGGCTGGACGTCTGTATTTACAAGTGCAGTTCTATTTAAAACAACTTTCAAACAAGGCGTCTGAGGGTGAGACGACAGAAAAACATTGTTGCTCGTGTCTATCCAGGAACCATAAATGATGTTTTAGGAACGGTGGTTGACTTTGACGTTTGTCTTTACGCACTCAGTCACTCATTGTGGCGGAGTGTCTTCGTAGTGTGTAGTTGCAGAAGATCGGCCTGTGGACGTGTGTGTCGATCCTGACGGGCCCGCTGACGCACGCTCGCCTCAAGACGACAGATGGAGGCTTCTCTGGCCAAGACACTGGTGGATGTGGAGCCTTGGAAATGGAGCCAAGCGTCTCCAGAGATGAATGTTTTTATTGTAATGTTTGATAGTCTGTCATCAATCACATCATTGATCACATTTGATACTGTTTGTTTCGGACATCTTCTTGATGTCACATCTGCTTTCTTAAATCACTCCTTTTATCACATGAAGAAATCATTCCTACTACATGAAGGAATGTTTGATCCTGTTTGACACCAGATCCATATTTCTTATCACCATAGATCAACTCTGTTGCTGCCTGTTAAGTAATTTATGTTTGAATGAATGTCTGCATTTGTCCTATACTTTGACTTTGTACTGCTAACTGCTGTGAGGAGATTCAATTATGTCGAAACTTCTGAGAGAATAAATTCCATTTTCTCTTCTAAAAGTATTTATCAAATGTTCCAGTGTGTTGACACCCCCATTAGAGTCAGTTTTCTGTCTATACATTTTCAGCCACATATCTACAGACTTCATGTACAGCGTGACCACATATTTAAGAATCTCATTAACGTATGCTTAATAACAAGCTCCAGCCTCACTAGTCTGAGTGCTCCTGAAAACATTGTCCTTCACTTTTGTTTTCCAGTTGCTGCACAGATGTGAGTAGAAAATTCCCGTGAGATCCAAGTACCTTAATTTATCTTTGGAGTATCATGTGCTCCAGAGGATTCTTTTGTTGTGAAAGAGTTCTGTCACGCTGCCATTAATCAGCGTCCTCCTCTCGATATTCTCTGAAGTGATTATGTAAGATGGAACTCGAGGACATAAACACTTCTACTGCGAGACTATTAAGCTCATTGTAAAAGCGCCACGTTTGGCTCTGGATATCTTAACCAGGTGTATTTTACCTAGATTTGACTGGCACTCCAGCGCTACTTGAAGAGTTATGGGTTTTTAACACTGCTACAACTGCATAAGTGGAAGATCATAAAAAACTAAGTTTAAATTCAAATTGAAATCAGTTGAGCAACTTATTGTTCCAGTATTGCACTCATTTCTTCAACTGTATCCTCACAGTTCTCATGCTCTCTGATGAGAAGATATGGTGGTGCTTCCTCATGTGATGAAAGTCTATAAAATACATTGTTGTCAAAAAAGTCCTTTATGTTGCGTTTATTGACTCGCTTCTATAATTACATGCTTTGTGTGTGACCAGGGAGGTGCTAAACATGGTTATAGCGGTTTGTACACAAAAAACGTGTATTATTTCATTTGTGAGTTTCTAAATATGGAACTTGTAAAACATGATTGTTGAAGATGAGACAGAGAGAATGACTCACTCTAGACTGGGTTCAGCGCTGAGGCCCACATGGAAAAACATCTGATTGACAATTACGGTTTGGCCACATGGAAAGTTTTCTCCCAAACTGAGGACTGGATGTCAAGCGAAGGTCTCTGTGAGGGCAATTGGAGAGAGACACAAGAGACAGAAAATACTTTCCATCTCATCTGCACAGCAATCTACACCAAAATCTCTGGTGTGTCGCCACATTATCAGAAGCAGATGTGCCAAAATGTAAGATCTCTTCATGAGCAGAACGTACTTATGTCGACTACTGTGTCCTAAAGTTAGATGACTATCTGTCTGTCGTTCCGTTCAACTTGAGCAAGGCTTCTCTCTTTCTCATCCCTCTAAAATAAATCAAGTAAAATTAGCTGAAAACACCATCAACATTATCTGTTTTATTCTAGTAGATTTAATACCTGGAAGAAAGATGTCCCATCCTAACATCCTGTCGTAGGATTAGCCTCCAGGAGGAGAATATAGAAAGCAGGTGTAGAAATGAGAGCCATGTTTGTCGTTCCTGTCCAACATCAGCTTCTTGCCTCACATGACTCTCCCACCTACCATAGCAGGTGGAGGGTCTGGTCCGACTTTAGAGTCGGTTGAGTCGAAGAAAATGAATGGTCCAGAAACTCTAGTAGTTATTTTTTTTATTGAATCTGGGCTAGTCTCTATAAAGTTTGTGTTTCACTCATTTATTATAGTTTGCACTTTTTTCAGTGAATGTTTAATATTTCACTATAAATAAAGCTCAGACAATCTGAAAACTTTTATACAACCTCAAGACTGACATTTTTGTAGTGGAAACATAAAATGACATGAATATAAACAAAAAAACATTCAATTTAATTAAACCATATTCATTTAATAAAACAATATTCAATATTAGTTAATAAACCGTGATGTTCTGGTCCGTATCGATCTCAGTTTCCTGCTGGACGGGAGCAGTAGGGGTGTCTTTGTTTAGAGGGGTCAGGTACGATCCTGCCTGCACGCCATGATGTCCTGGTGACGTACAGTTCCTGCAGAGATGTTGCTTTAATATGTTAAAAATCAGTTCAAAAGAATCTATCTTTTTTTAAATTCTGTGTGGAGGAGGACTCCTTCATGTTATCTTTGGTTTAGTAACCTTAAATTATTTTGCTCTAATGATCTGGTCAGCCGTGAATTGCTTCTCGAGATACTTCTCTAGAACCGGCCTTCTCTAGATACTGAGGAGCCTTGGTTAACTCTGACGCTCTCACTACTCACTGAGCTTTTTCCCATGATTTCTCAGGAATAATTTATGTGTTAAAATATTTGGTAAAATTAATTTAAGTGGTAGCTTCAGATCTTTTGTCTTTGCTCGTTCTTCACAACACCATCTCTGTTAAATTGGGTAGGACATTCCACCATCGCACCAACCGGTACCATGGTCTTGGAGTTCAAGAATGAGATTGTAACTTCATTGGATTGAGAATATGGTCCAGAAGTTTTAATGACATGATTCTTTAATTGACATATTATTGGATTGTGCGTAAATGGTGGTTTTCAATCATCCAGTTATTGTTGAGGAAGAACACATGCGACCGATGCTGAAGTGTGAAATTGCTAGAATTAGATTCCAAAACTGACCCGCTTCATTAAGTCATGATTCCAATGACTCAGCAGAACTTCTGACGAGAGTGGCCAAGAATGTGACTCACAGAAGCTCTTAGTTTATTTCCCCGTTTAGTTTCTTACACAGAAATTTGACTCAAAGAACCATCAGCGGAGTGCCTGCTCTCCATCTGTATTCCTGATGAGCCCAGACCACATTTCAATACGCTTATATCTGACATGCAATACCTCCAGTGCCAGCCACCACACTGGAAGGACTCCCAAACCGCGATATAAATTTACATGACACGTAGGTTAAGGAAGACTAATGTGCACATACAAGGAGGCCAGGCTGCCAGTCGATATCACGACCTGACTATTAACTGTGTTATTCCTCTGGTCATGCAGTGCAAACGGAGGATTGTGAAGATATGTTGCTTCCAGGTGCTGTCAAGGATGCTCAAAAGACCGCAAGTGACCTCCAATTAAAGAATGCGTTACATAATACTTGACGATGGCGTGCGGAAAACAAATGGAATATCGTCGGAAAGATATGTGATGGTAATGATTTCCACATTGAGATGATGACATGTTTTGTTGCCTTTTTATGTGCATTTTTACGCATGATAATGCTACTTAAAGTTTTAAGTGCTCTTTTTTAGGTTCTGGGTTCCTCTCCTGCATACCACTGGGATGTTAAAGTGGAGCATAAATATCACTAATGCTCCAACGCTGCTGTCATTCTCTCGCTTAATGTTTTCTCTGCTGTAGTTGATGAGATCTTTGTCGTTTTGAGCTATCTTGTGCAGTACAGTGGAATGCACCTAAAGCTATTTTGGTTGTGTTAAAAAGAGCACAAGTATTCAGTTGAACCATTTTGCTCTTCCTTCCTGTCAGGTAACTGCAATCATTTCTGCCAACACCTCGACATCGGATTGTTGTCTGTATGATCCACATCAGTTTCCCTTCACTGGTGGTCCTTTAAACAAGTAAAAACCTTCGATATCTTAAGAGGCCCTTTCTTTCCCCAAGAAAACCACACCCAATGTCAAAGGCTGAGATTTTAATCAACAAAAGTTGTTCATATTAAACAACATCAAACCAGGAAGTCTCACACACCACAGGTTCTTTCCATCCTTTGGAGGAAAAACTGAGAAAATTCACTATTTTCCTGAACAAAGTGCAGATAAATAAAGTGCACATAAGTTGGCTACCTCACGTATAACGGTGGTCTCGGAGGTAGGAAACTAATAAATTAAGTCAGATAGTCGATGTGCTACAAAAGAAAATACTGGTTGTTGTGGAAAACATTTTTACTTAATGTGTGGCTTCATCAACTGTCGACGCCTTGTGTGTCATGTGCACACGGGCTGGATACGTAAGTCTGTATTGAAGGCTTCCAGAGTTGCTGCTGGAACTTGATGACAGCCTGGACAACCATGACTGCAGCTTTTAGCTCTTTTGCCCAACGTCAGAAATTGTGTAACTGAAGTTTTAGCGTCTCAACGTCAATGGAGGGGTCCATTCTGAAAGATGGCTCCCTGCCCTCAGATGATTCACGTAGGGTCGCGGTGTTGACAGGTCGTGCCGCGTCTGTTGATGAGACATGTTTTTATTTTTTAACTTTAACCAGCCAGTATGTTGCAGCAGGATAACGATTCAAGCTCTCGGCGTGATTACTCACTTTACTGACACATTTCATCGAACGATACAGAGGCTTTCAACTCACATCCTACGCCATCACCAGCTCCAACACGCAACTGCTCCTCTTTACTTTCAATACCTACTTTCTTGAAAACCTGACATGTGCTTTGGGAACAGTTTGAATGTCAAAACTAACTTCTGCCGATAATGCTGCTGTATGTAATATAATCTGTAACATCCCATAGTGAAACTAATGCTTACCAAAATATCTTGTAATCACAACGAGAAAACAAAAGTACAGTGTTGTAAAAAGCAAGATTTATTTACTGTATTATGGTTTGTGACTATTTGTTTCACAATCATACATATTCAGTTAATGCCTAAATAATCTGAATTTGCAAATAAATAAGTTTATTTAGTTTTATATGCTTCAAATACTGGACTAAATCATCATCCAGTGGGTAAAACAAGCTCTTGTCTTTGACTTGCTCAAGGGCATTTTGGCCTCTACTTGTGTTGTCTCGCTCCTGATCCAAGTCCTCATGGACTGAGCCTGTGTCATCCATATTCTCAGAATAATGTTTTGATTTGGTCATATGTTTATAGTCGGAGGGTTAGACGGAGGGTTTGAGCCTCTCAGAAATGTGTTTGTGTTATTATTTATTTTACATCTTCACAACTTGACAACACGTTTGGCTCTGTTGACTGCTAGAGGAGTAAATTGAGCCTTGATGCTCGTATGTTTTCTGACATTTCTCCGCCAGCGCCTGACTTGTCCCCAAACCACCTCCCTCTGAACTCCTTCTACGCCAAAGTCCATTCGACAAACACAGCTTTCTTTTAGCTTCTTAAGAAAAAGCAAAGTAGAATCATTTTAAGGAATGTTATTTACTCAGTCTGGACGAATGGCTGATATAATAACATCATGAGAAGTATTGTTGCTATTAGAACTAGTGTTTTCCACATCACCTACTCATAGTCTTGGTCTTGGGTTCTCTCTGTCTCGCCTGGTCACAGGCTGTAATAGTGACCTGGAAAAAAAAAATATGGACATGAATATTTTTACTTCAATGACAGAGAACTTGACAGGCTTCCTCATAGCCACACACACAGATCAACTGAAAGGATGTCGTCAACATCAACTCTACCATGATGCTAATGCTCTTCAAATCCAGACACGTGTGTTATGTGTTCTGTTTTATATTTTTCCGTGACTCAGTGTGGAAACTTTCTGGTCCTGGTAGCATCTTGGTCTCGCCTGAGTTGAGAAGTCGAATTACTTACTATTGTCCTTGTTGATTCTTTTTTTCTAGTGTGAGCTGCTATAAAAGTCTTCTGCTGATGTTCTTGACATCTTGTTTTCACTTAAATTAATGAAGTTTAGTAGGAAATGTGTAACGTGTTCAAATGGGATGTTAGAATTACGAATGAAGAACATTCAAGTCAAATGTGTCTGCTCATACCTGTGTCCATCAGAAGATATATTATCACGAACAAGTGAATATATATGATTCATTATTATTATTAATATTATTAATAACAGCTGTAGTTTGCTTTGGTACTTTTCCAACTAACCACTGGCTCCATCACTTGTAAGACATGACTTGTGGTTGACTTCTGAGAAACATCGTCAGTTTCCTGTCATTAACAACTGAACTGATTCACGCTTCCTCTAGTTGTGCCACAGGACAAAAACAACAGTTTTCCCAAACTGTCCGAAATGCTTTTTGGCGTGAGAAGAATCTAACTGACTGAAACATCGTAAAATAGGCCTGTTAAGAAACTGTAAACTCCGACTTCAATTGCTCATAAAAATGAACTTAAAAGTTTGTTTGAAAGTGGTTTATAAAATACCTCAAAGCTTGTGCACTTCAGCAGCTCTCTCTGCCAAGTGTGGAATGTCATTTATTAGATACACTGAAGACGAAAGACGCGCTTTTTCAGTGAAGGGTGGAAGAATGAGCAACCTACATGAGGAGCCTTAACCAGTCCCAACTTGAGCAATAATCAGTCTTTTTTTTTTTAAAAGTTATTTTTCTTCAATACAGTTCAAGTGAGGTCCGTCAGGTTTCTAGTGCAGCGCTGTGATTTGCTGCAGAAAAACAGCACAAAGGAGACTTGTTCCTCTTCCTCTACCTCAGCTGTTAGAAAGTTCTGTGTGATCGAGCTCAGCTGACAAGACTCTCTGTTTTCATCAAATTTAGAGGAGAATCAGTTTTTGTAGGATGTTTGTACTTCCACAGTGAAAATGTAAACTTCTTCATCAGCCAGATGGTTGTTTGTAAATACAACGTATTTATTTAGCTTCATAATTGAGTCGTGTCAAGATGAACCTGTTGGGACGTTTGAAGTTGTCAGATGTTTTGATACAAGTTTATTTCCAGCATCTGGGTGAACTATGCAATTGCTACTGCTTGAGCCTTGTAGGGAGAGGATGAGGGAAGTTCAAGGTACAGAAAGGATTTCATCAAAGGTCCCATGATACTGGTTTGAAGATGGATGTAAAGTCATCACGAGCAGTCAAGAAATGATGCAACAGGCTTGGGAGATGTTGACCCACACATACACACACACCTACACCAACTCACACACACGCACGCAAGCACACACACGCATACATACAGCTGGTTATCATTACAATAATGACTTTTCACTTCCAATCTAGGGGCGCAGCGTTCCAGGTCACACTTCTAAAGCTGCTGAGAACTCAGAGGCCTGTCTGTAGCTTGATGTGCTTGTGTGCTGGTCGACTTAGTCAAACTATGTGGAATATTATATACGATTTATTTATATTATATTTAAGCATATTCAGAAGGCTTTCGTGTCTGACTTGTGCCACGTCTATAACCTGGTGCAGATCCAACACTGGTAGATTGAATCCATTTTTGGATTATCTGAGAGTCCCGCCCTCTTCGTCGTCGCCACCTGCCGGCACTCACCTGAGGGTACAAGCAGTGGCTCAGTTCACCAGTCTTAGCCTGACCTGCCTTTCTTCATCTCAGGATCTCCTGCTTGCCTTCCACTGCCACAACTTTAAGACCACGCAGGCTGTCGAAACCTGCATCTCACCCTGGACAAAACTGTTTCTGTCAGACGAGAATTGCCGTGTTGCTGCAACCGAGTTCTCCTGTGAGGTCACATGTTCAAACTACTCTAATGAATGTGGAAAACAACCTATTGAAATTAAAAACATAACCAGCAATAACTCTTAGAGGCATAGATGGGACTTGAAAAATAGAATAATACTCATAAATATATAGACCATGAAAGAGATTAGAAATGCACTTTAGTGATAAATTACATTTAAAGACACCTCATAATAAAAGTGACGCATCAACATATTCATAACATAGACCTTACATAAAGTGAAAAGTATAATACACAACAGAATAACATCATAACAACAAGTTAAACACGGTCGGTCTTGAATGAAACTAAAATGAAACATTAAGTATAACACCATTATAAATCACATGATATGACAGGAGCAAAATGATTGTACAAAACACACAAAACTGTATGAACACATGCCACACAATGATCACACATCACGGATAAAGGCAGCATTCAGTAGCATATGAAGTAGATATTCTCTCCAGTGAAATAGAATAAAAAAAAGAATCAGAAATGACAATACATTCTCTTCTCTCTGCTCTTTCTAATTCTTTAAAATATTTGAATTTTGATTTGTCAAATGTCAATAAAAGACAAACTATAACATATATCAGACTAACAAATCCAATAAGCTGCCAAAAGTACATTTCTCTGCTCCAGTGGACTCAGCCTGAGCTCTCTCTAGTCAAGAATATACTGACTCTGAAATGTAAACATTGAGATTTTAAACATCTGCGGCAGCAAACCTTGACAGCGTTATATAATGTTATAGAAACAAATGGCTTGTGTTTCTCTGCCTGTGGGGCAGATCTGATATTGGGCTCAAACTGGAAGAAAAGACGTCATTATTTACACAACCTGATTACTGTAATGTTTGTTAAGACAATATGCGTCTTCTGTGCAAACGTTTTAGCATGTTGTTTAAATTATCTTCCAATCTTCGTGAATGTAGACATAAATGATCTTCAATTCCATATTCTTCTTCCAAATCTCTCCTTCGTAATTGGATTTAATTCTGGTGGTCTGATAACTTGATTGCGAGCAGATGGTGAAGAAGAAGACCCGTTTTTCTTTCTTAGCCTTTGGGTTTAAATTGAACAAGAAATAAAGCAAAAAATAAACAATCAAAATTGATTATCTGAAATTATTTTATTCCTTCATTGTTGACATTTTAGGCTCAATACAGGTTTTTTTTCATTATTTATCACAAAAGTGTCTTGTTCATATTTGTTTTCTCACATAAATATATTTCTGTACTTTCACAGACAACGAGAAAACGAATATAAAATATAACCTACTAAAACTTAATTAAAATGCCAGAACAAAGGAAAAAATCTAAATAAGTTTTCCACAAATTATTGGGTCAAAAGGAGTTTGAATTAATGTAAAGAAACTTTTTGTGTGAGTTTAAAAGAGTTGTATTATTATAAAGAGCAGGACCGGAATAAATTGAAGCAATGAAATGTCTTCAAATAATAATAAAACAAAATCGTTCTAGATTTATCACAGTGAGCAACATATTGATAAATAAATGTAAAAACTGTATATGGTTCTTTGGAAACATTATCGCCCATTCTTATTCAAAGCATGTTTTTATTTGTTTTGTTTTTTTAAGATGCGAACAAGACTAAAAGGTGTTGTTTGTTTGAGGCGTATATAGGGAGTATTTGAGTATAAACACTGGAAGGCAAGATTAGATAAGAAGGGAATATCACTCTAGAGTACACACGGGAAACATGCAGTCACAGTGCCGAAAATCCGTATCCTGATACAGGCAAAGCTTAGAGCGTTTCACTGAGACCCTCCGAAAACTTGCATTTTTCTGCCCTCTGCTGGCCATTCTTGTAACTACAAATTAAATGCCCCAGCTCTAAAACAAAGTATAAACACATAACATCCAACTATTGAGTTTACAAATGAATTTAGTTTAAGCAAAATAAATTAATCGAAGTCGAGTTTTCAAGACAATATCAAATGACGCACATGATTCTAAAATCATGTGCGTCTTTGTGAAATCTTTCCACACTTAACAGATGTTGCGCAAACAAACCGACATACATGCAACCGATTCTTTACACTAGCCCGGGGAGTAACGGTGGACTGGTGTTAATCAGTACCCAACAACGCCACTTTAGGCCTTGCACCTAAAGATAGACCCACGACCCTACGCGTACCTCCGACAAATGAATACAGGCACAAACACAAGTACCAGAAAATATAATTTATTGTTTAGCCAGATAGGGCAGCGAATGCCTTACAACTGACGTAGTCCCCAAATAATCATAATTGCAATCAATAAAACACAGTTAGTAATTATAACAGAAATAGAGGGAAAACCAAAAACACATTAGTATTCAACAAAAACCACACATTGACTGGACAGAAATGACAATTATGAACACTACTTCAGTTGAACACATCGCTACTCTGAAAAACTGAAACAAAGTGTTAAACCCAAACAAAAGAACCACAGGAAATAAACACAACACAATATACACATCTCAAAGTTGAACCAAACCTAAATAACTGTATAGCAAACAGAATAACTAATCCAAACACAAAGAGGCAAGGCAGGGCATAGTATCTGCACATCCCTAAAACAAAAGAAAGAACCAAATTGTGAAGAGAAAACAATAACTAATTTAGATCGCTGTGCTGGACTATGAGTCAATGGAATACCATACCCAATAGCGGAGAACAGGACCACGCACGTCCCAGAACGCTGACCGTCACGACACAGGAGAGGGGAAGACTGAGTGACTCATCCCTTTATAGTTAGAGCCCGCCCTCATTAACTAATTGGCCTCACCTGCATATGGAGTGGAGACCAAGAGAATGTAAACAATCATTTCAATAACAAACCAAAAATAACCATCCGGTTACAATCCTCCCCCCCTCGTTTCATCGGTGGGGCACCGATGAGCTATGCAACTATGACCAGGGTCTAAAAATTGGCTGCAGCAATACTACTTGAACCCAACACCTGAGGAGTAGTCGTCCCTGATGCCTCTACCCTGATGGTCCTTGGGAGGTGATGGATGTTAGAGTGCTGCCCTGCATGGACCCGTGAAGACTTCCTGAGAGGGGCTGGACTCCTGCTGGCAGGTTGGTTTTCTAGCCTGGGAGGAAGGCAAGGAGGAACCCTTTCCCTGGGGGATGTCATGGATTGTCTTCTGGGCATGGAACGAAACCTCAAAGAATTGGAGGGACCTTGATCAGGCCCACTTACAACCACCCATGGACCTTCATCATCCTCTGACAGCTTCAGCCTCACTTTTTAACTCAATGTAGGCAATTCCTCGGGATCCATTTTGTCCTTGTAGGAGACGCACATCAATGGCATTTTCAAACAGCTCCTTCAGGTCTTCGGCGGTAACAGAAAAGGGGAGGTTCTTGACAAAAAGTGTCCTTGCGTCCCTCTCTTTCTTGTCAGTGTCTGTGTTGTCCTTGCTCTTGGCCCTCTCCAACTTCACTTCCATTCCAAGGATCTTCTTGCCACTGAGCTCAACTGCCTTCAGCATGTCCTCCTCTGTGGAAAACTCCACGTAACCAAAACGCTTGGATCCTCCCAGTCTGATGTCGGCGACCTCCAGCTCGTTCTTTGAGAAGAAATTCTTCATGCCGGCTTTGAGTTCGTCAAAGTCCTTGTTGAAGTTGAGGTTTCCGGCAAACAAGCAATACTCTCCAAATTCACCCTTTGACTTCTTGGAAGGCGGTGTGTCCTTCTGCTTCTCTGCCTTCCTCTTTGCAGGAGTGGGTGACTCATCGTCATCATCTTCCTCCTCAGACTCTTCCTTAGCTTTCACCATGCCAGCCTTCTTGGCCTTGGCAGGAGCCGGAGCTGTGTCCATTTCCTCTTCATCATCATCATCTTCGTCATCGTCTTCCTCATCATCGTCCTCCTCTTCAGATTCCACTTTCTTTGCTGCAGGCTTGGGTGTGGACTTGGCTGCCTTCTTTGGGGTTGGGGCTTCTTCCTCATCATCGTCAGCCTTCGCAGCTTTTTTGGGTGTTTTTTTTGGCGGGTGTTGCTTTCACAGGTGTCTTTTTTGGAGGGGGTGCCTCTTCTTCAGACTCCTCATCATCGTCATCGTCATCGTCCTCCTCTTTGTTGACCTTTCCTGCCATTCCCTGGCAGATTCATGGGCTACACCAAGGCGACGTCGGTGCTCTGCTACCCATTCATCCACACGGCCTGCCGTTGGTGTCGGGAGATGACCAAGGAGCGAATCTACAGGCAAATGGGGTTCTTGTCCAAACATGAGCAGGTGTGGCGATTCACCCGTCGACTGGTGTGGGGTTGTATTGTAGCTGAAAGTCAACTGGGGAAGGTGGCTGGGCCAAGACCACTTCTGGTCAGGGGGAAAAGTGCGCAGCAGGTTGTGCATTGTTCTATTGAACCTCTCACATTGTCCATTTCCCTGAGGATGGTAAGGGGCGGTGCGGGTCTTCTGTACACCATACAAGTCGCACAGCTGCCTTACCAGGGTACTTTCAAAGTTCCTCCCCTGGTCTGAATGGATACGGGCAGGAACACCATAGCGGAAAAAACATTCCTTAACAAGCACTTCGGCTACTGTGGAGGCCTTCTGGTCCCGGGTGGGTATAGCCTGGGTGAACTTTGAAAACACATCAGTCATTACCATCACCAGCTCTCTACCATCCTCTGCGCGCTCTAAAAGAGTGAAGTCAATGGCAAGAATCTGATTTGGCCGATCCGCTAAGAGGTGACCCATGGGGGCTTGGATCCTGGGCTGGGTAGACTTGGCTAAAGAACAACACTCACACTGTTGGCACCAATCTCGGATTTCTTTGCCCATACGGGGCCAGTAGCAACGCTGCCTCACCAGCTCTGATGTCCGCTCAATACCCTGATGTCCATGATTTTGGTGTAGCTGCTGGAGAACCTCTTCTTTAAGACACTCTGGCAGAAGGAGCTGGAGAATATTTTCCTCACCATCTGGACGCTTAAGTTGGCGATACAGCAGGTCATCTTTCATCACTATACAGTCCCACTGCTGTAACAGCCCACGTACCTGGGGGCTCAGTTGTTCCTTTTCTGCTTGGCTGGGCAACCTTCTATCCAGCCAGAAGTGGCGGAAGGCTCCAATTATTGAATCGGCTGCCTGAAGTGACTGGATGTCGTTCGGCGACCAGGACGGAAGGGCTGCCACAGCTGCTTGCAACCCCACATAGAGATGTTCTCTAGCCGCCCCATGGACAACGGTGTGTACTTTGATTCCTGGCATCATCTTCCCTAGGTTCTGGACCATACCGGAGGGCTTCCTAGATAAGGCGTCTGCATTCGTGTTGGTGCGCCCTGGCCGATAGCGTACCCTGGAGGCAGTAAACGTAGAGACAGTATTGGGAAGGACACGCTCATTTTCACAGTGGCTAGCATAGTGACCAGGCCGTTGACACCGTCTACAAATCACACGAGTGTGCCTAGAATGAGGGACAGGAGGCCTTTTCATCTCAGCCAATGTCTGGGTAATCTGGTCAAGCTGTTCCTGTTGCTTTTTAACCAAAGCAGTAAGGGCTGAAAGCTGTTCAGAAGTAGAGTCCACGATTACAGGGTTAACATCAGTATGTCTAGTCACAGTTTGAGGGGCACAAAAAGCAGACATGGTGGGCTGACTACCCTCTGTTCCTCCCTCGCTTTCCCATCGTATAGCCTCAGCTCTGATGTCCAGCAGAGTCAGTTCAGGGTGGTTACGAACAAGTCCCTTCAATTCTCTGCACAAATCAGAACTGGTTACATGCTCTACAAAATGATCACGAAGTAAGAGTGCAGCATTAGGGACACTCATTGGAGAGCAGGCAACTATCTTTTTCATTAGGCAGTTCAATGAATGGGAAAACTCTAGAAGAGACTCACCCTCCAGCTGTGTCCTATTGAAAAATTCCTGCTGTAGCACAATATAGGACTTTGCACAACCATACAAGTCTTTCAGGATCTCAAAGACCCGTTCCGGATTCTCCCCTTCAGCACGTGGTCTGTACTTGATCTCGTCCCGAGCCTCGCCCTCCAAATGGCCATAAATAAACCAAATCTGATCACTTGGTCCCAAGTGTCTGGTCTTCATACTGAGTTCCACTTCCTCAATCCCGATGCCATGACTGCCCCTGAAAACAGGGCATCGTCGCTCTCGTGGGAGGTACACCACTCTCTCCAAAACAGCAGCGCTCTCGTACGTCCTCGGAAACTTGGGCCCGCCTCGCTGGCATCACGCTCGACGGAACTGATTGTTCTCAGCTTGCAGGTTCTCCACCTGCTCCCGCAGATCCTGGAGCTCTTCCGCCATTGGAGTATTGCCAACGTGGTTACCAAGGGCAGCCAGAAGGGGCTGTCGGCTACCGGACCCTGCCTTGCCTCAAAATAAAAACTCTATTCACCATAAGCCAACACAGAAACCAAGCTGACTTGTAAACAACACAACCAACTATTCCTGTGGTTCTGACACACAACAGATACTTAATGAAACTATAAAAGGTACATTTGCCTGATTGCCAGATCCTGCCAACAACGCCAGAAAGTATGTAACCGATTCTTTACACTAGCCCGGGGAGTAACGGTGGACTGGTGTTAATCAGTACCCAACAACGCCACTTTAGGCCTTGCACCTAAAGATATAGACCCACGACCCTACGTGTAGAAACCTCCGACAAATGAATACAGGCACAAACACAAGTACCAGAAAATATAATTTATTGTTTAGCCAGATAGGGCAGCGAATGCCTTACAACTGACGTAGTCCCCAAATAATCATATTTGCAATCAACAAAACACAGTTAGTAATTATAACAGAAATAGAGGGAAAACCAAAAACACATTAGTATTCAACAAAAACCACACATTGACTGGACAGAAATGACAATTATGAACACTACTTCAGTTGAACACATCGCTACTCTGAAAAACTGAAACAAAGTGTTAACCCCAAACAAAAGAACCACAGGAAATAAACACAATATACAAGTCTCAAAGTTGAACCAAACCAAACCTAAATAACTGTATAGCGAACAGAATAACTAATCCAAACACAAAGAGGCAAGGCAGGGCATAGTATCTGCACATCCCTAAAACAAAAGAAAGAACCAAATTGTGAAGAGAAAACAATAACTAATTTAGATCGCTGTGCTGGACTATGAGTCAATGGAATACCATACCCAATAGCGGAGAACAGGACCACGCACGTCCCAGAACGCTGACCGTCACGACACAGGAGAGGGGAAGACTGAGTGACTCATCCCTTTATAGTTAGAGCCCGCCCTCATTAACTAATTGGCCTCACCTGCATATGGAGTGGAGACCAAGAGAATGTAAACAATCATTTCAATAACAAACCAAAAATAACCATCCGGTAACATAAACAAAAATTGTAAATAAAGTGAAAGAATAGGTCTATCAAACAATCATCTTTTATTTATTTTCATAATCTAAGACACAATAGTTAGGTCACCAATAGCGTTTAAAGAGTGACTGCAGTCATAAATCAAATCATCGCCCCATGAATAAGTTCTCAAGTGGATTCCTGGTGTGAAATGCAACCTCTGAATTCCTGCACCCTGACATCAGTGCACTTTGATGCTCTTCTCACTTCGATTTCCTACAGCATATTCCATAAATAATGGATGAATAAAAGCGTCCATCTGTGGACGTTATTTCACATGGTTATGAGGTTCATGACCTCCTGCCTGGCCGAGCTCAGTTCTTCCATCCAGGTGTTAATGAAGTTTATTCAAGACTCAGGTATCTGTGTGAGCTTTGATGGACTCTCAACATGTCACTGAATGAAGGAAGGAAATCATGATTGGATATTTTGTTCACTGTTCAAAACATGAGAATGTGTTATCACAGTTGACCAGCAGGAGGAGTTGGTGTCTCACACACCGAGTGTATGTGACAAAAAGAAAGATGGAATCAGGAAGTCTATGTGCGATAGAAAACTATGTCAGCAACCATGAGCAGAGTAGAAATTAGGCACGACATAACATTTGAAAGTGTAAATAAATACACTGTGGTGTGCATTACAGGAACACCTCAGGGGACAGTACTGGCCCCTCTCCTCTTCATCATCTACTCTTCAGACTTCTGCTACAACTCAGAGCTGAGTCTCGTCCAGAAGTATGCTGACGACACTGCCATTGTTGGATACATCAGGGACAACAGCAAGGACGAGTATAGCATACGTGACTTTGTGGACTGGAGTGAGAGGAACCACTTGCAGCTGAACACCTCAAAGACCAAGGAGCTGGTCTTGGACTTGGGGTCCAGGACAAGCCACGTCCAGTGTCCATTAGAGGCGACGAGGTGGAGACAGTTTACAACCATACCTCGGTACCTCGGTGTGTGGCTGGACAGTAAACTGGACTGGTCCTGTAACACAGACCATGTATATAACAAAGTTCAGAGTAGACTGTACTTTCTGAGGAGGCTCCGATCATTTAACATCTGCAGGAAACTCCTTTGCATGTTCTACCAGTTTGTGGTGGCCAGTGTCCTGTTCTATGCTGTGGATGTGTTGGGGTGGGAATGTGTCCAAGAGGAGTGTCAACAGGTTGGACAGGTTGATCAGGAGGGCTGGCTTTGTGGTTGGCATGAAGCTGGACTCACTGGTGACAGTTGCTGAGAGGAGATCACTGGACAAACTACCGTCCATCATGGATGATGACAGTCATCCTCTCAACACTGTCATCAGTGAGCAGAGAATCAGATGGAGCACGAATGCTCCTCCCCAGATGCAAAACTAATAGACTTAGGTACTCATTCATTCCTCGTGCTATTACATGAGTTTGAAGGGAGTAGTGGAGTGAAAGTATCTTGACATCTATTCTATGTTAATCTTTGTATCCTTTGTCATTGTTATTTGTCTTTTATCTTTAGACTAAGATTGTTTCATCTTGTTCTTTCTTTTTATTTCTCTTTGTTCTTGTTCTTATTTTTATGAATAATCGTCTGTATTGCTGTGTCTAATTGTAAAAACAATTTCCCGAAAGAAAAGACCTGCTGAGGGATCAATAAAGTCCTACCTAACCTAACCTAACCTAACAATTGTGTAAAGAACCTACGGTCACGTCACAGTCTAAGAGTGTGATAATGTCCATGGAAATATTATACTTAAATGTTACACAAACAGAAAGTACTGCAGCATTATGATCATGACATCAGGTTCTTATTATGCACACCATCACAGGCGCGCCATTCCAGACCTAACAGTGCAATTAAACAGGCTATTATTAAGTGGGGTCCCTGGGCACTTTAGTCATTTCTGAAGAGTAACTGAATCCAGCCTACAGCTAGAACCTCAATTTGAAGGCTAAATATAAACGAGTCCCCCCCCCCCACATCCCTGGTCCTCATCTGTGTGATTCTAATAACATACAGCAGGGACATCCCCACTCTTCTGTTTGTGTCGGTCCTGGTACGTCTGCCTGCAGCTACGCAGTGATGGACAGGAATCCCACTTAGGGTCCCTTTGCTCTGTGGCCCCTGATGCGGCTTCACTTATTCGGAACAGCCACAAGTTCAAGAGATGTAAGACGGCCTTTCCTTCCCTCCAACATTCCTCCTCCTCTATTTCCAAACTGCATCACAGCTTTTGCAACAAGAATGTTGGCCTCCATCACACTGTTATTGATTTACTACACTCTCTATCAGTATGGATTGTAAAACATTTGAGTATTATTTACATTTTCTGTAATAAAAAATTCTTCAATAATTCAATCAAGCAACAATTTTTAATTTTCATCGTGAGTAACATCACAATGTCTGCTCAGCAAGTATTGGGGCTGAATAAAAACAGACTTCTCAATGCACACTGAAAAAATATGTAATTTTTATGAATGCTTGACATTATCGCTAGCTCAGGGGTGGGAAATTACGTTTCGTTGGGGGACACAAAAGAATAAAGGGATGGATAGATCATAGAGCTCAATACGGAAAAGAGATTTAATGTAGAATATACATATACACACACACACAAGAAATGCTTCCTAAATGGATAAATGAAAATATAAAAAGAACAAAGAAAAAGCTTTATTAACATGCTGTTCAAGTGACTTCTGGAATGCTACTATCTCCTGCATATCAGTTGAGCCTATTGCTATTGTCTTCAAATGCTAATATAAGCATTTCAGGTAATGGTAAACTACCATATAATATATATAGATCTATGAAATTATGCATGAAAGTGTCGGTGAGCTGCTTGGAGGAGGTCTGTCAATGATCATGACACAGTGAAAACTCACTTGATTGTCATTGGTCAGCTGAAATCACTCCTCCAGGTGAGCAGACCTGTAACTCTTGAGAAGGCCTTCAGTGATTGAATCTAGCCAGGATGGATTATTGCTGCTTCTCTACCTTCAGAGCTGGTGCTTGGTGGGTGAGCAGCACCGACGCTCATCGTCTGCACCCCCGGGCTCTAATTTATGTAAATTACACACTTAGTTTAGGAAGATGGGCCAGCTAGGGATTAGACTTTAACAAGGAAACTGCTTTCTGCGGTCAAAGATCAGTGAGATTGAATTAAGAGATTGAAATACTTTTGCCTCGCAGTTATCAGCCTGTTGGGGAAACTTCTTCATTTGCAATGAACTGGCGAGTGAATTCAACTGCGAGCACTAATTATAATGATGACAGAAGGAAATTAGTGAGGAAATTAAATCAGAGATGTGGGCAGAGTGGAAACGTATCGGTCAGCGTGACTCAATAAATGCCATTAAAAAATGTGTTTTAGAAAGATAGTCACATGGTTTGTCAAGAGGAGATACCAAAGCATAAGGTCCGTTTATGGTGGATCAGGAAAGATACATTTATTAAGATGCAACAGATTTATAAAAACACACAAAGCAGAATCAAAAATCCACAAAACTATTGGATGAAAGATTTCAGAAAAAAAGGCCTTTTTTTAAAACTTTTTTTGTTGAATCGGCTCCTCCACATTTCAGTAAGTTGCAGATCCCCCCATCCTCTCGCTGTACAGCTTGACTACAAAACACATACACAAGTGTGAGCGTGTGAAACGTGTCCTCACTTTAAATGAACATCTGGACTGGATGCAAATGCCTGAACAACACATGATTTAAAAGGTGTACCATGAGACAGAGTACACTCCAAGTTTCGTAAAGTGAAAGAAAAAGTATAAAGGTGACCAATCACCGCTCCCCAAATTATAACAAATTATATGTCAGACCGCACATGAGTTTACCAGGAGTGAGATCCATCATGCTTTGCTGTAATGGGATTTCCTGGGTGAGTCGCACCCAGTCTTGAATGTCACGCAGGGCCGCAGGTCAGACCTCCCCGCCACCTCGTCGCTGACACCAGCTTTGTTTCAGTGATTGATGGGTCAAGAAAAAACTATAGGTGGGAACATATACGACAGATTCTTCGAGGAATTGTAGCTGCAGTACCATCTATCCCCACTAGGGTGAGACAGAGTCAAGGCAATCTACACTGGTTCCTTGGTAATGAGTTTGTTCTGATCATTTGCAGACATGTTATAAAAGCTCTGGAATGACCAGAACATACTTACATTTAACAAAATGGAGACTGTTTATTGTTTCTGTTCTATTGTTCTTTGAATAAGAGTTGATCCAATTTTCATTGTTCAAGAAAACAAGACATTTCGGTAATTCATAACATCTGCCGGGTTTTCTTTCTTTCTTTTGTCTGATTTCGCAGTCTGGCCTTCCTCGGCACATTGTGTACCTGCCAGTCTCACTGACCTTGGGCTCACCAAATCCAAGTGTGACCCTCGCTCACATAAATTATTTATTTCTTTTATTCTGCACGATAATACAAACGCTCCTGTCACTGACTGTCCTTGAAAAACATTTAGACTAAGAATGTGTGATGAAAGTCAGCTCAGAAATTGAATGAAGTTTGTATCAACGCTTTAAAGTCCGCTGAACACTGATTAATGTGACATATGAAGATGAAATAATTGTCTTTTGTGGTGTCTAAAGACAACAGTCGTTCAGTGGAACAAAGCAAGAGAATTGTCCATAAATAGCAGAGTAAGTGCATGATTTAGTGGTGCGATGGAGAGAGGAGAGGTGGTCATTCATCATGTAGGCTTGCTCACCAGGAGAGCAGGTCTGTCACAGTCACCACCAGATCTGGGAGTCATTTCAGAAGAAAGAAGGCCACAGTTGCTCCAGCAGCATGTTTGCTTGAACGTCTTTTCCACATGAATACTTCAAGCCACAGAGGGATGACAAATGCTTTCTGTCTGCCTCTACGCAGCTCAATTGTTGCAGCTGGATTTAGGACTGGATTAAGTTAACTGCATTGAAAGAAGAGGGGTTTAGTAGAGCTGCACAGCCAGATGCTAACTTTTAACATCACTCACACTCATTTAGCCAAACTGAGAGCTGCAGAGCCAGAAGTGAACTTACCCATGATGCATTCCCGACAACACTGACCAGATCAGCTGTGTATGTCAATGCAGGTCACACGGCAAAAGGTTTCAACTTGAGCTGAACTTGTGTCCTGCGTGGGTTTTTCTCTGGGCAAAGTGGCCTATGATACCCCAAAAACACACTTGCTTGTGGTTACTCTCAACGCATCTTAATGTGCAGCGTGAGGGTCAAGTTCAGGTTGTTGTCACTGTAACAAAAAAAACATGCTTGAAAACTACTTACTACTCCATGTTCGGCTGGATGAATTCGTCTTGAGTGGAACGTGTGACTTTTATATCTTTGTGACTCCAGAGGTGTGTGCACGTGTGCACGTGTGCACGTGTGTGGGTACTTGTCTACATAACAACTTGGCAAAGTGTGGCTCTTTGTCTCTGTTCTCCGAAACAATTCCGAGTCCGACAGCAAACTTTTAAATCCTACTACGTATTATTATGAGGATTTCACCTTTTCTTCCATGTTTATTTTGTCTGTCTCTCTTTCCACACAGTTATCAATGTTCATATGAGGTGTTGTCCAGATCTCCGGAGGGATTACTAAAGTTTAACTATCTATGTCTAATATGAGAATAAAGTCTTCTGGCTAATAAGCAACAAACGTTTTAAAAGAGAAACTTTTTTTTTTTTAAGATGAGGATCACTAAGAGAAAAAGCCTGACCAGATGGGTACGTAACTCAAGTAAGCTACTTTCAGTCATGACCCAGTGTTGGCGCCATCAGGTGGTTATTATTATTTAGTAGATATCGGGAGTCTTCATGTCCATGAGTGGACGCACACATATGCATAGGAGTTCATTTCAGTGTAAACTACCATCTAAGTTTGGGATCATGGTTGGTGAGTACGTTTAGGTCATAAGTGCTGGTAGGGGTTCATTGTTAGTTATGCTTCAGTGTGTGAAAAGATCGTCTTCTAAAACATCTCCGTCATGATCAAAGAGCAGATCCCGACTAGTGTACATTTCAGATGTTCAATGGTGAACTATTCCATAAGTGGACTCTGAAGGCGATTATGTTATTTTATGGTCTCCTTTCAAGTTTCACGGTCACTGACTGTTGATGAAGTCGTTTAAGATGATGGTTCAGCAGTACACCACCAGCTCAGGTTCAAGAAGAGATCAAGTGGAGAGAGATTTTCTTTCTCTTGGCCCTTTTTCCTTGTCAGAGTTAATAATGACATTTTTGTGTGGCCATCTCGACACACTCCATGTGCCACACATCTGTTCTGTACTTTTTCCTTTTGTCATGTTAGCTGTGTATGATTTTTTTTGTTTGTATTAGGTTGACATACCTGTTTTTTAATCATGATTATTAATTCTAAAATTCCCATTTACTAGTAAATTCTTTCTTTTTCGTCATCGTAATTAAGCAGCCAGTAAATGAAGAAACGTTTTTAATTAATATCTTGTGGGCGACACGTGGATAAATGTAAGGGAATCTCCTATTTCAGCATCTACATTTGGTTACAGAACTGAAAAAATGAAGTATGTGGTTGTGTCTTGTTTCTAGTTCTATCTTCTGCTAAGTTGAAAATTTACTTCATATAAAAACCCTGTCTCTGACCCACTGTTGGTGGTCACATGACCCTCACTCACTCGGCAGGGCGTACAGACAAAGTTACGTAACATTGTTATAAATATGGTCATTAACTAAATATATTCTCATATATTTCAAAACATACTGTATTATATCAAGGTAATCATTGTAGTGTAATTCATGCAAATTAAATTAAATTAAAAATAAAATTTTCACATTGTTTTCTAAAATCCCGCTCCTCATATTTATTTTATTTGGGGAAAAGGGAAATATTTCAGTGACACAGGTGTGAGTGTAACTTGGTTTCAGGATTTTGGAATATTTATGGTGCATTTCTTGTATGAGCGGATCTTTTATGTTGCTCACGGAGAGTATTGTTCATATCAAGCCGTAGGCATCGTCAGGTGATCGCGACCCTGCAGCAGAAAGGCTACAAAAGCAAACGTGAGTCAGAGTCTGGTGTCTCAGTATACATAATTATAGAAGCTGGTGATGAATGTATGTCCCAAAAAACCTTGTGTTAAAAAGCCTGAGGCAACCGCCCACAGGGGCACTAGGAAGTCTGGTGTGATGCAATAACTTCATCCAAAAACTGCAGCCAGAGAAGCAAGGAAGGAAGTGACTCGATTTAAGAATAAATGATTGCGATTATTACTTCATCTTGATTTCTTCAAATACATCTTTATCTAAATGACAAGACATTTAGTTCCACAGCGTAAAAATGAAGCGATCAAAACTGATATGAAAAGTTGATCCAAGGACACAACAACCATGATTCTTGGAACATAGCAAGGCGTTGAAAGCAACGTTCAGCTGGATGATGAAAAGTAGCAGTCAAGTAGTAAGACGTACCAGTTCTGTCTTTGGCTCTCACAACAGCATCAATGTTGGAGGCAGATCGACCTACACTATGCTGTTGATAGTCAGATGTATCCCAAATCAATTTCCAGATGAGAAAATGATGGTTTATATATATGGTTAATAGTTATGTGGCTTAATGAGAATGAATGTGAGGAAAAATCTCTTAACAAAAGTCTTTCCACCGACTCAAGGAGCTGACTCTGTCTTTTATTACATTCAGTCAAATGTGAAATAAATAAAGGAATGGGGAAAATGGCTGCTCTCATGGCTGTGCCCCTGGTCCCCGGCTCTTTGTTAAAACCATATCTCTGCTGCTCCATTGCCCCCAGCTACATTAAATCCCATTAAATTCACCTTCATTAAAGCAGCCTCTGTGCTCCTGCAGCCGCCCGGCGCGGGCCTCTCAAGGACAGCGTGGTAATGAGGGTGGACTGGATTTAACCTTGAAGAGGTTTTCATTTCCAAATCAATAACTTATGGTCGAAAACTGCCACAAAGATCCATCCATCATTTTCAAGCATTAATTGAAGCGATTAGGTTTCCACAGCTAAAACATTTTTAACGTTCATTGTGTACATGCTACAAAGGATATTCAATATATAAATATTTATTTCATCTTGTGCCAAAGGAAACAGAGAGTTTGCTCATTTCCTTTGTTTAAGTTAAAGTTTGACCGTCACTTATTGTCTCCCAGATGGTGTTATTTAGATTCAGATTAGATGTCTAATTCTTCTTTGATGTCTCACAACTGCACATCAGTGAGACAGGCTCTGTAAGTGAGATTTATTAGGTTTTGAGCTCAGTGTCAATATTCAGTTCAAATTAATCAACCACTTTAGGAAGAATCAAACTATGCTTTTAACTACGTCAGCTTGACACTGGAAGACCAAAAAGAAATGCAACATAAATTCTTATTTGATTCTTTATAATTTGTTTTATATACATTTTATATTAAAGAAACAATACGTAAAATTGTCAAGAAGGTTTCTGGCTCCCACCAGTGTCCTAAGAGTGTTACTACAGGAAACTGTACCGCATGTAAAAGACAAAGGCTCTTGTTTTGTCAGTTTGTGGTTCCAACGCCTGGTAATTTTGAAAAATATTCTGCTGTGAAGATTATAAAAATGGATCTGGCTTTAAAGCAAATTGAAGGGACGTGACAGACCTGACTGTTCAAACTTAAACATGAAGCACATACTGAAAATATGAAGAAGATATCGCTATGGTGCTGCTTCAACAGAGACCATGGAAATGGTAATAAAATAATTCGACAAAATAGTGTAAATATGATGAGTTATTTTGACCCACTCCCCATTTTCTTGATTACAAAAAGAAGAAGCGCAAGGAGCCGGAATGACAAAGTCAAAAAGCCAGATGGATATCCATGAATCAATGGAAATCTAACTGTTCAATAAAATTACTTATATAAGTAAATGTTTTAATGTTTTAATGTCAAAAATCTAAACTAAATGAAACACTTGAAATTGGTAAAAAAAGAAAAATGTCTGAGGATCCAAAATGTAAAAGTTATTTTTCATGACCATCATTGTGTTAATGGTTCCCTCCCTCATAACAATGGCCAACATATTCCTAATTAAAACTATTGGCTGCAGCAATCACTGAACCTTCATCCTATCTTAAATGAAGCTTACCAAATTACAAAGATAACACAGCGGGAGATTGTCACCAGCAGAGACGGCTCATATTAAAAATGTTCTTTTTTGGGTTAATTAAATCAAATTAAAAATGAAAAACCCATCCATGGTGCTATAATGAACAAAATGCAAATGAGGAGTCATTTTCGTGATCTGCTTTTCTTCTTTGCTCCTCATTAGAGTCTCAAGAAATGTAACATGCAGTATTAGAAAAAGAAGATTAGGATCAAAAGACGGTATTATATTGACACATGGGAACTGTGACATTGTTTTAAAGTCTTCATGCACACAAGTCAAATCAGATGTCGTTAAAAGTGAAGTATCAATGATATAAGATATAAGAGTAAATCCCCACAACAATAAGGACAATTTTATCACTTAATATTTTTGATCATCAAGATACAGGAGGAAATGTTTTTAGTTGTAAAATGATGTTTACATTTGTGACATTGTGAGCTTAAAAGGGATGCAAGTCAATTTAATTGAGAAATTCTCATTTATAGAACTTCAATCTTCAATCTTCAATGTCTTCTGTCATAAGCTTGTAAGGTATTTTAAAATGACACAGATAAATCATTGTTTACCCTTATTAGGTGTACATCAATCGTTTTCAACAACTACACATGAGATCGATACAAACTGTCAATAAATAGATAAAACTTTTTCGGTTTCTGCCAGAATGTCTCAACACAATATCAATATAATACGTAAGAAGTATTTAAAATGTTGCAGATTTCACACAGAGGCAGAACATCACATTACATACATCTAGAGCTGGTAACAAACTGGAAACCTCACAGTCATAAGGCCCAGGAAAATAGATAATAATTTAACTTCCATCTGACCAAACAAGTCTTTGTTTGTGCAACAAGAAAAAGTTTGTCATCATTGATCCATGCTGTGGGTGAACGTGTTTTGAACCACTTTAGTCTCCAATATTTCACTTATTGTATAGATATGGTGTTTTTTCTGCTGGAAAAATATACCTGACACGCCTCCTATGCTCCTTGGTTCAGCTGCAGGGTCATCATCCGCTTATCACCTAATGTTTCTCTCTTAGGCCGGGACGCGAAGCGGTGACAGTGACGTCTCACTGTCACCCCCTATGGCTGACCCATTGTATCTTCTTGAACCCCAATTCTTGTCCCTCTTTCTCAACCACAGCCAGAAGCTTTCTTTTTCTGCTTCTTCAGAATGGGCCTTGATTTCCCTTCTGAGCTTACTTCCAGTTGTTCCCACATCTCAAAGCAAACTTGTTGATGAAGTGTTGCAAAGCTTCTAAAGGGTAGATGGTAGAGGACAAGCCCTGCTTTTCTGTACTGAGCAGCCACGCCAGATTACTCTTGCAGCTTTATGTTCATAGGCGGCTTGGATTTACTCCTCCCAGGGGATGGTGGGCTCTGTGAGCATGGCAGAATTGGTAGCAGCAGATGAAAGCACAAAGTATGACCGGAGTGAAGTGGTGGTATTCTCGCCAAAGAAGGTTCCCCCTGGCGCTTTGTAAGCTGGTGTTACCCTTTGTCTTACCCTGGTCTTAGAAACTGGTGAGGAAGCAGTTTGGCTATTGGTTGGTTAGTGGCCTCTTGTCTGCAGCTATCTAGGACTTTTCAGGAGTTGATTGTACCGCCATCGGTATCAACCCTGTGTCAGAGCATCTTTGCAGCTTGACAACGGGCGCTGTAGGCCGGCTTAGGTGGGCTGCAGTGGGAAGAGATCTCCCCCTTGCCAAACGACTGGTGGAGGTTTCTGGGACATTGCAAGGTGTCATAGGTTTCCCTGCAGGAAAGATGAGTCTGGCCTGGGGCGTCTTCCACAGGTCGGCTTAGCTGATGAGTCTCCTGAGGGTTCCTTCCCAAGTGGTTCATTTTTCTTGGCGACCTTGTTACACGGACTTGATGGAATACTGCGTCTTGTTCTCTTTTGACACCACTTCCACAACCATGGCTTTGTGTTGCCTTGGACAAAAGAGGCGTGGAGGATTGTCCAAGGCTTTTCCTGCTTATAGTCCAGAGTAATATACTGGATCGGCAGCTGCAGCGAAGTTGCCAGCAAAGTTGCCGTCCTACCTTGCCTGCGTGCTTGTCCACATTGCACTGCTTCCCTATGCTTTGCATGTGCTGGTTGGCCAGTAAGGGGATTTGCTCACTTCCTGCAACAAAGAATGTACTGTCATGTCTTGTGCCTTTTCACTGTGTAGAGAAACATAAACAGGTGAAATTATATTTTCTCTCAGCACCTCTGATTTCATCCTTGTCTGTAAATGTGTCGTTTGATACAGAATATCAACAGTTCCTGTTTTTCATTTTTCACCCCCATTTTAGGCCCTCTACAGGTCAGCACCTTGAACAGAAGACGGGGTATAACCAAGATTCCTCGACACCAACAAGATAATTCAGAAATGATGGACAAAAACGTACTGCACATTAACATGTTAGCTACGACAGCGCTATTTTGGAAAAGAAGAGCATGAACCAGGACGGACCTGCCGGAATCCACACCTGCACGAAAAATGCTCAATCTTGAAGCAAAACATACAGTAGCTGCCGAATAGTGCCTGTGCTCTCTCCAAGGTGCTGATCACAAAGCCGTCCAACCCTGTGGTAAGCTTGGCATCTTGCACTCACCACTGGACAAGCTCTTCAGCAGACAGGGAGCAAAGTCTGTTTGGCGTAGAGCCATAGTTAGGTGCAGAAATATCCTCGGCTTTCCGACATAAGATGAACCAGGTCCGGGAACCAGTCAGCAGCTAGAGCTTCCAGTGCCACAATAGTGAAGATCAACCCCTGGCAACACAGAATGATGCAGGACGTCCACCCAAAAGAGAAGAATTGTCTGTTTTGTTTGACACAGGGAGAGACACTGGGGACTGGGAATGATATCACTGCTTGCAAACAATTCTGTGATGGGTTATCTTTATCCGCAAGTTATTCACTGTCACACCCACCCTCTTGGTGAGGGACTCCATATCCCTTGTGTTACCTCAGGGTCAAGATGACAAGGTAAAATGAACAACGACCTCCCTGGCTGCCAGAAATACATAGGCAGTGGTGGGGCGTTTCTGTACTCTGTGTGGTCCGTTTTGACCCAATGCAAAGAAACTGGTTGAGGCGGAAAAAGAAAAGTAAGTAAGTAAGTAAGTAATATTTATTTATATAGCGCTTTTCGAGACCAGGGTCACAAAGCGCTTAAACAATCAAAACAATACTCAAAAAAAAAGTACATACTTTAAAGATCAAGATAATACTGAGAACAACAAAGGAGTTTGAGAAATTCAAGGAAAAGCCTGAACAAATAGAAACGTCTTAAGATGTTTCTTAAAGGAGTCAGTAGACTCCATCAAGCGCAAAGAGAGAGGAAGATCGTTCCAAAGCTTAGGAGCAACAGCCTGAAAAGATTTCTCTCCTCTGGTCCTGAGCCGTGTGCGTGGAACCATAAGTAGATTCTGATCCACAGACCTCAGAGCCCGAGCTGGGGTGTAAGGCTGGATCAGATCAGTGATGTAAGGAGGAGCCTGACCATGAATAGCTCTGAAAGTAAGAACCAGAATTTTAAAGTTGATCCTGAAAGAAACTGGAAGCCAGTGAAGAGTTTTAAGGATGGGAGAAATGTGAGTTCTTCTACTTGAGCGGGTCAGAATTCTCGCTGCAGAGTTTTGAATCAACTGCAGACGAGACAGCTCCTTCTTGTTAAGACATGAAGACAAACTGTTACAATAGTCCAGACGAGAAGAAACAAACGCATGGATTACAAGCTCCAGATCATGTTCCGACAACATTTTCCTAAGTTTAGAGATTTTTCTCAGTTGAAGGAAACAGTTTCTGGTCAGTTTTCTGCAATGTCGAACAAGAGACATGTCTTTATCAAATACAACACCCAGGTTTCTCAGGCTCAGTTTGACAGACTGACCTAAGTCACCCAAGTACTGACTCAACCCTGGAACCTTATCATCAGGAGCAATCACCAGAGTTTCAGTTTTGTCCACATTTAGCTGTAAAGTGTTTTCACTCAGCCATTGTTTGATTTCTAGCAAACAATTGACTAAGCTGTTCAGCCTCTGGGGCTCAGTTGGATCAAAAGAGCAGTAGAGCTGGATGTCATCAGCAAAAATGTGATAAGAAACATCTGGAAATCTCTGAATGATTTTACCGAGGGGAATCAAGTACAGCAAAAACAATAAAGGACCCAGAACAGAACCTTGAGGGACTCCACACAACAGATCTGCCGATTCAGACCTCATTTGATTGGCAGATACACTAAAACTGCGCCCAGAAAGGTAAGATGAGAACCATTCTAACACAGACCCAGACAGTCCCACTTCATCCCTCAGTCTTCTCAGCAGGATCTGGTGATCAACTGTGTCAAAGGCTGAGGACAGATCCAAGAGAACCAGAACAGTGAATTTACCAGAGTCAGCCGACAACATGATGTCACTGGACACTTTCAATAAAGCTGTCTCCGTAGAGTGATGTTTACGGAAGCCAGACTGAAACTTCTCATGGATGTCGCTCTGATCCAGGAACAAAGACAGCTGCTCAGACACCACCTTCTCCAAGATCTTGGACAAGAAAGGGAGCTTAGAAATATGCCTGAAATTACTGAGGTCAGTTGGGTCTAAGCCTGGTTTTTTGAGCAGAGGCTCCACAATGGCATGTTTAAATGCATTGGGAAAAACCCCTGTTAAAAGGGAGAGGTTCACCATATTGGTAACCCAGGGGCCAATTACATCAAATACTTTGATAAAAAGCCTACAAGGAAGGACGCTAGAGGATGACTGTTCATCTGGGTCCGGGTCCGCCTGGCCATGCTGGCCACATGTTATGTCTTAACATCAGGGGCGTGACCACGGAGATGTAGTGGAGCTAACAGCCCAAATGCACTGCCTGTCTGAAGTGGATCTGAAACAGACCTTTTATAGATCTTGGTCAGGGAAGAGTGGACAGTGTCCTGGACCCACACTAGACCATCTCTGATTCCTCGTCATTTCAAATAGACCAAGTTTGACCAGTGGGTTGTCTGTTGACAAGGAACAAAGGAGTCTCAGCTGTCACCATCACTGTCTGCCAAGGTGCCATAATAATGGGCGTCCAGCGCTTCACCGGCCACAACAGCTTCTTGGTGGATCAAACTCAAAGGTTCACCAAGCTATGATAGGGAAGCCACACCATCAAACTTTAAAAACAATAAACGTATGTCGGGGGCTTCTCATAAACTGTATTTATGTGAGATTTAAATGGATTAACTTGATTATATAATAACTGATCATAGTCAATGCATCTTTAAATGATCACATCTGTTAACACCACTGGTTTGATTTGTTTGTTTTGTTTAGTATTTGGAAAGTATTTTCCTTAATTATGGACGTTTACATATATCAGACGTGTTTAGTCGAGCATTTGATTTATTAAATGTTCCGACAATACACGTTAACTTCAGCCCTCATTATTCACAAATAACATTACAACTTGTGGTGACTAATATCTATGAATGACAATGTTTATGTCAAATTATTTTTCTCTGATTTCCCTACTAAAGAAGGGGGACTTAGTTGGAGAATACATTTTCAGAGCACATGTGCCATATCTTCAGAAGTAGTGCTTTCATTTTTTTTAATGAAAGTACTTTATTTTTTTTAAATAAAAGTACCCTGTGCAGCCAGTCATAGTTAAAAGACACATTGTAAAGGTAGTAAACAAGTTAAAATACTTTATTTATTGATTGCAACCTAAATTTTAATTAAAAAAACAATGTTTTAAGATATATATTTAGATTGAATGGAGATCATTGTGATGGGTCTATAAAGATATTTGCTCTTCAATTAAACAGTTTTTCAGGTTTTCATTTTGTGGAGTGGTTGAAATAAACACAGTTCCACTGATGGACCACTGTTGCCTAAATGACACAACACACAACAAGAAAGTTAAAGGAATTTTAAACCATCGATTTAATGTAGCTGCCAGAAGGTGCTAGAAGGTATTTTAAAGACGAGTGACTTTTAAAAGTATTGTGTTCAACTTTGTTTGTTTGAGATTTTTTTTAACACACTTCAAAAGAAGTGAAAAAGGCTGTTAAGCTTCTAACTTGTTATAAAATCCAGCGGCTTGTTTAATTTCTCCCAAATTGTTTGTACTTATCTCAGAGAATCCATGTATCTACATTCTGTCTGGTGTATTGAAGCATGGTGTAAAATGTGTCAAACCTTCATGAGCCATGTTCACGTTACCCGAGGGATCGTGGACAAAGTTTAAACCCTCCTTCCGGACGTAGCCCAACATCATTAGTTAAAGTTTTTGAAGTGCCTGGCCTTTTTGATGTCCCAATATTCTCTTTAGGCTGCCTGGCCTGAAGGCTTTTAATATCACTCTTCCAAATTTCAGGCAGGGAATAATTTGAAGTGAGCATCTGTCAAAGAAACAGCCATTTAAATACATTGGTCATGGTTAAAGAGGCATAAAATGAGGAAGATTAGACGGAGTACCTTTCTCTGATGCCTGAGTCTGGGCGAGTCCAAGACTCAGCCCGGGCACCAGGACCGCCTGTTTTCATCAAGATTTAACATCTTTTCTTCATTTTATACTTTTAGATTGTGTGCAACAATCCACATATATTTATCAACATATAAATCAGAAAAGTTGAAAGATGATTTCGAGGAGGTTTCGTACTTTTGTTGTTTCTTAGCTGGTGTTAAAAGGATGTCTTAGAAAGATGAGGAATTTTCATGGTGTCAGGTTTCATTAGTCCAAACCATCTTAATCTCTAGAGATTTTTGGAATGTCCTTTAAATCTAATCTTCTGCACCATATGCATGTCTCGTCACGTCCACTCTGTCCTTTTTGAGACTCTATCAAACCCATCATGGTATAAGATCTTTGCATAGATGTGTGACAAAGACTAGTCATAGACGTACGGAGCTGATGAAAGCAACGAGGTTTCAGTAAGAAGTAGATACTAAAAAAAAACTGAGGGATAAAAGAGAAAATATATTACAACCACTAACTTGGTTGTTTCAACAGTCTACGTGACTCTCCAAATAGATTTTCTGATACCAAACAACATGCAGATCTTGTGGGAGGACCAGGAAATGGGGAGGAGGTGAAAGACCAGGTTAATGCAATTAGGAAGGCAAAGCTTTGTTGCTGGAGGCGATTTTTAATTGAACACTCCCCTATTTCTGCAGGCACTCACTGATCTTCCATTAATAAGAATCATTATTTCATCCTGCCTGAACGTTGATTAGAAGAATAGACAACTGCAGACTCTTGACTTGACTCTTGATTTTTTTTAGTTGGTTTTCTAGTTTTGATAAACAGGAGTTAAAGTGTAACCCAATAGAACTTTAAACTCAAGTTCATCAATTTGAGCATAAAAACACCAGCCAGTTATTAACGCACAAACACGCACAGACACAAACATGGTCACACACACAAACAGACAAACGCTGTCATAGACACACGAACACACATGTTCACACACACATGGTCACACACATACAGACACATAAACATGGACACACACAACAGACAAACACTTGTCTGTGTTAGAATGGTTCTCATCTTACCTTACCTTTCTGGGCGCAGTTTTAGTGTATCTGCCAATCAAATGAGGTCTGAATCGGCAGATCTGTTGTGTGGAGTCCCTCAAGGTTCTGTTCTGGGTCCTTTATTGTTTTTGCTGTACTTGATTCCCCTTGGTAAAATCATTCAGAGATTTCCAGATGTTTCTTATCACATTTTTGCTGATGACATCCAGCTCTACTGCTCTTTTGACCCAACTGAGCCCCAAAGGCTGAACAGCTTAGTCAATTGTTTGCTAGAAATCAAACAATGGCTGAGTGAAAACACTTTACAGCTTAATGTGGACAAAACTGAAACTCTGGTGATTGCTCCTGATGATACGATTCCAGGGTTGAGTCAGTACTTGGGTGACTTAGGTCAGTCTGTCAAACTGAGCCTGAGAAACCTGGGTGTTGTATTTGATAAAGACATGTCTCTTGTTCAACACTGTAGAAAACTGACCAGAAACTGTTTCCTTCAACTGAGAAAAATCTCTAAACTTAGGAAAATGCTGTCACAACATGATCTGGAGCTTGTAATCCATGCGTTTGTTTCTTCTCGTCTGGACTATTGTAACAGTTTGTTTTCATGTCTAAACAAGAAGGATGTGTCTCGCCTGCAGTTGATTCAGAACTCTGCAGCGAGAATTCTGACCCGCTCTAGTAGAAGAACTCACATTTCTCCTGTCCTTAAAACTCTTCATTGGCTTCCAGTTTCTTTCAGGATCAACTTTAAAATTCTGGTTCTTACTTTCAGAGCTATTCATGGTCAGGCTCCTCCTTACATCACTGATCTGATCCAGCCTTACACCCCAGCTCGGGCTCTGAGGTCTGTGGATCAGAATCTACTTATGGTTCCACGCACACGGCTCAGGACCAGAGGAGAGAAATCTTTTCAGGCTGTTGCTCCTAAGCTTTGGAACAATCTTCCTCTCTCTTTGCGCTTGATGGAGTCTACTGACTCCTTTAAGAAACATCTTAAGACGTTTCTATTTGTGCAGGCTTTTCCTTGAATTTCTCGAACTCCTGTGTTGTTCTCGGTGTTGTCTTGATCTTTGAAGTATGTACTGTTTTGAGTATTGTTTTGATTGTTAAAGCGCTTTGTGACCCTGGTCTCGAAAAGCGCTATATAAATATATATTACTTACTTACACTGTCATAGACCCACAAACACCCATGGTCACACACATGCATGGAAACACAGACACAGGGACTCAAATACAAACATGGTCACACACACATACACACACACAGATACAAACATGCACAGACACACACAAAACATACTCACTCTTCCTTCCTTGAGAGGTTTTATGTTGGTGGATTTAACATTTATTTTAGTAAGTTTAAGTCAGAGCTCAGTATTTCAGCTCCAGGATTATGTGGGTGAGCAAAAGGGCACAACGCAAAAAAAGGTTTTTTTTTGTGTGTGATAATTGATGTTTTATTAGTACAGCGAAGAGAATCAAACTCTTGTCCACACAAATGTTGTAGTTACTACTGACCTCATTTAGGGTTCTAATGTGTCTTGTTATGTCTGACTCAAATCATAGACCCAAGTTTCCTTCTGTAGACATGGAGGTGCAATACATTTCCTCTGAGGACACATTAAAAACTTTAATGTTGAGCAGTCCTTTATATTGATACTGCAGTGTGTGCTACACCAGTGCCCCACCCCCCGTTCGCACACTTGGACTTGGCCTGGTATATTCTGAGGCAATTGACCTCTGGTGCCTTCCAAGAAAAGGTTGAGCCTTCTCTGTACCCTTGTCCCTGTCTTGGCCAAAATACTTGCCCTCCCCTGCACCCCTCTCTCAGGAGACTCTGGGGGTAATGCTTATATCTAGGTGCTGAAAGAACTCAACCCTCCTTTTTCTCTATTGAGTTTGCATTCATTTGATCCAAGGAAGAGGGACATTTAGAATTAAAACAATTAATTTATTTAAGGTTAAAAAATTATTATATAAATAGGCCATGCAAGACCTCAATATAATTACATAAATCAAGATACAAAGTTACCAGGAGTTCGAGTGCTCGGTCCAGTCTCCGACAAATCTTGGTGCATCCACCAGATTCTATCAGAGAATGGCCCAGAACCTCCGAATTGTCTTCCTTACATACACCCCTTGAGCCCCCCTCCTTCAGGTGATTTATGACCATGACGCTATAGATGGGTAAGAGAGGATACCTTCTCTGATCTGGATCCGTCTCTAAATAAAATAAAGATGTTATTATTTTCCTCTGTACATGTTTCTTGTCTGTTCACTTCTTATGAAATTATTAGACTTTACCTGAATACAATTCTAATCTCTCACAACACTGATCTTTTTGTCCCATCACTTGAAAATAAAGACCATGATTCCTAAGCTTTTGATAAAGTTTACATGTCCCCTCAGCTCCAGAGAAGTCAGCTTCCACACGCACAAACACACTCAAACTTTGGTCGACTCGCGTGCAGATCAGACATCGTCACTGACTGTGGACTGAATCAGCGTTACTAATTGTTCTCATTTGTCTCTGAGTGAATGTGTAACAGAGAGGCTTGAAGAGCCTTCCTACCTCAGATGTGTCACTTGCTATGTTGGTTAAGGATGGAAGTGCCTCAGGACAGTGTAACATGTCCGCTTGTGCCACCAGCCCCCCCACCCTCCGACACAATTACCCACTCATGTCTAATTGGCATTTAGGGCCTCTGCTTGATCGACCATGGCCACATCAGCATGAAGTGGAGGCCAGCGTTTGCCAAGCTGTGACTTAACTGGTCTCACGCTTTGTTACACTCGGAGCTGCTTACATAATTTGTTGACACAAATGTACGCCGCCTAATTAACGTCGCCAGCCTCTCGTTTAATGCGAACAGACACGCCATGCATCTGGTGCCGCCGTCCAATTTGCTGACTTTGGAGCCGCACAGCGCAGAAGCTGATGTGACGTGAACGCACAACCTGACCTTGGCATGTTGATACCAGCGCGAGTGAGTTGGCAAACAAACTTTCTCGAATGAAATAAAAGAATTGCTCTCAGAGCTCTGCTTCAGAACGGTGGCTGGACCTAAATCTGTGTGACAGGCCTGGGTCTGAGGGGAAGCTCAGTGATATCTGAGGACAACAGGTCATCATCCTCTCAATTAAAGCCACTTTTGTTGCTTCATCACCAGCTAACACGCAGCCACAGTTACTGCTCCATAGTTAGTGGTAACAATGTCATGTTTATTAAGACATGGAAAACAGCAAATAAAGTAAATTCTGAAAAAACAAAATGATATAGCTAAGACTCAAATTTAATACAGGGTATAAGCAATAACAAACATTTTTTAGCATGTGTGGTCTGAAGAAACAATGTAAAAATAATTAACTTTTGAGTTATTACCTGCAGGAGTTATTCAGTCGAGACCTTCAGGCCAGCGTTGCCTGGTATGATCCGCGACTCATTAGAAGTTGTTAAAAAGACTGGTGTGATGGTGGCTGGGTCACTGAGCATCTCATTCACCAACGCTGGATTCCTTGTCGCACTGCAGGGTAATCAGGACAGAGATACTTCATGAGGGAGGACAAGGATTTACACAAAGAGTGGATTTAATTCATCGTTCCAGTTGAGTGGGAGTTCATGAAGTTACCCTACTGGGTCACACTTTATATTGTCATTGTAAATTTACAAATGAGTCGCCTGCATTTTCTTATTGTCACACAATTGAAGCTCATGTTCGGGTCTTAATGGACCCAAAAAATAAACTACTTAAACCAGCAAAGGATCTCACATGACTGAAAATACAATTAATTCAATATAAAATGTTATTATAGTATAAAGTTGACATTTTCCCACACACTTGCATAAATTTAATCTCACCCTGACTACTTATGTTGGACCAGCATGTTTCCTGAGTGGTCCTATAGCTAAGAATCTTATTCATCACCTAAACCAAAGGTGTCAATCCCGTCTAGAAAAGGGCTGAGATGGCACATATAGTTGAACCAATCAGGTGCCTGAAGACAGTAAACAATTAATTGTCAATCAGGTGCTGCTTGTTTAAGATGACACCTGATTGGTTAATTAATGTGTGATTGATTGGTTGTAACAAAAACCTGCACCATCTCTGCCTCTGGACGGGTTTGACACCCCTGACCTAAAACAATGTTGAACGGCCCATTTTTCTGGAGATGAGCTCTTGTTAACCATAACCACACCAACTCTGCTGTGATTGGTCAATCATTGAGATTTGTCGCCGTGCTTCATCAAACCCGGAAGTCTCCACCTCCAAAGGACTCGTTGTATAAACAAAGCGGGTTTGATTACAGCTGGCTGGAGGAGGAGTGAAGCTATTGATACATCACAATGGATTCCTTGTAACCACTCATTCGCAAATATTTCAGACGGTGGAGAACTTTATATAGTATTAACTTTAAAACATCATCATGATGAGAGACCTACTGCATCTTGGAGAGGAAGACTTCCGCATTTGAAACATGTGAGTGAGTCAGGAGAGTTGGGTTAAGAAATTGAATTTAGAGCCAGGACGATAACCCTTAAATCAAGTTAAGTTAAGCCTATCAAAAGACCAGCCATATTTGCTCATGGTTTGTAATTTATGTTTTTTATTGTGTCGTCTAGCTACTTCTTTCATGGATTGTTCTGATCAAGAAAGCTTCTTGTCTAAATCTACTTCATAAGTAGGTCAGTTGGAGAAAAATGAGTTGTATTGTCATTAGTGTTTCCACTTCAATAAGTCACAAAAGATGGTCAAATTTTAAACATGTTGATATTTCTTAGAGCCTGACAGTTGTTTTTGATATAAAAGATGTTTAATGGAGACCTCGTGGTTCAAAGTTTATCTTGACATATCAACAAACATTACATTATTTTAAGGCTCAAAAACATCTCCCCTCAAAAGATTTCTATTGTATAGAAGGGTGGTTTCAAGTTCTTCTTTGAAGATCTGTAAGAGCTTCTGCTTAGATTTGGACAGTAATAAATAGGATCTCCCTCAGGGCGAGGCTCACTGACGCCGTCGAGGTTGACCAATGGAACAGCAGCCGGAAAACCAGATGAGCAGCACAGTTAGATTGTGGCAGGTGGGATGTAGGCTTCAAAGACCAAAAGATAATCTTCTGGAAAAATTTTAAAGCCTGGGTCTGAGATGTGCTGAACATCTCCGAGCTTCTGCTCATAAAGTCACAGGCTCATCTTGTGTTTTGAGCTGGTCCAGGAATGCTTTGATGCTGATGATCCCCTAACTTTTGTTAGTTTATTTGGCTTCATTTTTGTGTTTAATATGTACCTGAAATGCTGCCTCTTCTTTATATAATATTATCGGATATCTGGAAGAAATAACTTTGGAGTTGAAGGATTGAGCCAAAGCATGAGAAGATTCAGAGGCTCAATCTCAAAGTCCTTCACGATACAGATGGAAGAGCGCCGGGTCAATCGCTGGATAAATTGTTGCAAAAATGGTTTGACATAAGCACAGGAGATTTTGTCTTATTTGACTTTTATCTTTTTAATTTTCAGAGCAGAATAAGTGAAACATTGCGCTTTATATTTGGCAAATCCCTGGAAAATTGAGCCCCGTGTGGACACGCAAACAAGCAGATTTGTTTTGTCGGAATGTCACTTTGACATAATTGTGAGTGTAAATAGAAGCAGAAGCCCTCTTTTTCATTTTATAAGTTGCAACCTTGTGTGCAGAACGAATTTGTACTCTTGGCTCTCAGTCGGCCCCGTGCTCACCTCGGACTAAAACCTGACTGCATTTGACACAGTTCTGACCTGTACAAGTTCATTGAAATGCTCTTTTATTCCGTGCAGGGAAAGAAACAATGGTCGTGTGGGAATCAGTTCTAATAATAAAATTGAATATGAAAAATATTTAGTAATGATGAGTCCATGATCTTGGAAATTTGCTTGATATAAACAGAAATATGGGCAGACATTTAAATAGTGTCGGCCTTTAGTTTTTCCTGGCCTGCAGAGGGGGGTGTTGTCCTGGTCTTGAGCCCCTGTGTGCCGTTGACTCGGTGGTCTTTTTCACTGCCCTCAGTGGCTGGTAAACGTTTCAGAATTGTCGGTTAGCGTCAAATCAATGTTAATTTTTAACCTCAAATCTAGTTCTTTATGTCATAAAACTGTCAATTTAAATCTGGATTATTAACCTTTCATTGTTTAAATTTCTAAATATTAAAGATAAAAGATTGCACGTTTGAAATATATACATGAAATATTATTCAAGGTATTTCATTTGGGTTTCGCTTTCAAATTATTATCCATCGTGACGACAGAAGAATAGTACATCTCCCCCTTTGTGTCAAAAGTAGCCATTTTGTGGTGTGTGTATTGTTGCGGTAGAGATGAGATGGTTAACACCCTTCTGCGGAATAACCAACATTCTCTCTCCTTTTCTCTCCCTCGCTCTTTCGCTCAGTCGACTATGAAGACACTTCATCTTCCCTGACAGTATGACCACTGCTGCGTGTTCTGATGCATTCAGCATACCTTTATTGCATCATAAATAAATCAGAGAAATGACATTTTCTTTCTCTTCTACTCACATGTTCCTGTTATCTCAAGGTGTAGTTGGAAAACAGGAAACGGCATGTCGCTGGATATCCTGTCTTCTCCACTTCCAGATGCTTATTGCGTGTGTGTAGGTTTCATTTTTCTTATGGGAAATGCGTTATGTCTCCTCCATCGTGAACTTCACTAGTCTCAACCAACTGTCTGCACTTGATCAGTAGAAAAACACTATTTAAGGTCAACAAATGATGATGCAAATGTTTCATAAGTACAAATGGGCTGAAGATTACAGCAGAAGAGTGGGCTGGGATTCAGGGGTAGGAATCTCCCCCACCCCTATGTGACTCCATGTTGCCATTCCCTCCTCCCGTTCCTGTAATCTCTACTCCTCCATGGGTAGTCTCAAACCTTGTGTTCGTCCACCACCAACCAATTACCTGGCAACTCTGCCCTTATCCCCAGCACAGGCGTGATGCTGTTGCATGATGGGGTTTTTGTATATTGAATTCCATCTCCTGGTGAGATAAAGGGTGTAGGAACAGGGCTCTGACGCTGTGCTAGATAAGTGTTTCTCACAAACTGTTCCTCGCCGCTTCTTCTGACACTGATTGTGGTGAAAGGAGACATTGGGGAAGGCAGGGGGGAAATGCACTGGGGTGGGGGGTCGTTGGAGCAAGATGGGACCCAATTTTAGCATGAATCTTCCGTTGTTATTCATTTTCTTTGGGGAGGTTTACAAAGAGAAGTTGGATTCAGCTTCTAAAAAGCTCTTCTTGTGTTCTAATGTTGACTTCTAGAACCAAAAGATTTTCCATGCTTCTCATTGTAAACTTGGAGAAGACGCCAGATATTACTCTTTGAATGGATACTTTATCTTCGTTTGGGGGGGGGGGCTGTTCAATCTGGAGGGGTGACAGTTATGGGTTGAGTAACTCTGTGGAGCATCAGCTTTTATTCAGACTCATCTCTTCCATTTGTAAGCTATCCTGAGCAGCATCCCTATGGCCTGAGCCCATCCCATCCATCCGTCTTTGTCTGGCCCCGCTGCACAGTACCACACACTCATTGGTTGCCCTGGGGAACAATGGAGTGATGGACCACTATCCATACATCAAACCTGCAGGCCTCTGACAGTTTAGGACAGAAACATTGAAAATAATGACCACAGCAATATTTATCAGTTAAAAATAGAACACTGCTGAGAAGTGCTGACACTTTTGAACTGCAGGCCCGCAAGTGTTCTCAAGGATCACCTGCACCAGTTATCTTGACGGATCACGGAAACTACAGTTACGTATATCACCTTTGTGTTAAATATTTGACCAACTTACGCTGATGTTCAAAGTGTTCTTTTGTCTATTTACATCAGCATTTGACTTCTCTAGTGCTGACGCTGCTCACTAATGAATCATGTGCACCTGTGACATACACATACGTCCGACACACATGCACACACACACACATGCTTACACACCCATTCACACGCGCAACAGCTACTTTAATTTTAATTTTTTAATGTTTTATTTATTGAATAAATTTATTTTTTTCTTGTTCTTATTTTTGTCTGTTTTTTACTCACACCTGCACTTCATACAGATCGTGACACCTGGATGTTTAAAGAATTGGCTCAAGTAGCTTCAATGGAGCCTCTCTGTTGTTCCTATCATGTCCCTTCAGCAGGTGTCACTCACATTAAACCTCTTTCAATGACAACTCACTGCCTGAGTGAGAAAATCAATATGGTGTTCAAAAATATTGGGTATCGTCTCTGTGCTGATCACTTAGGGTAATTTTGTGATAGTGGGGTCGGTGTTCAACCTATCTTCGACTCCATCTACAGATGGTGATAAACGTTTTACAACACCATCATCGACCCTCGTACCTGTGTTGTGTTCCAGGGTTCCTCTCTCACCTCCTCAAGTGTGCGGCTATTTCAATGCCGCGTGGCCTGAGGCGTTGGAATATAGCCGACCATCAGTGTGTTTAAGGGAAGCCCCCCCCGAACACTGGGTTCTTCATGTATAATGTATGGAACCGAGGCTCATCATCAGCTGTAACAGGTTATCTATTGCTGATCACCAGGGAGTCCTATAGTTCTCTCTTCATACAGGAGAAACACCTTCTTGCTTCTGCTACATTTATGTTTGAAAAAAAATCAGCAACGAAGGGGAGCAGCTGATGTCCTGTCATGTGATAACACGTAGTGATGGAGAGAAGTGAATAAAAAAAACGTATGATGGTGTGAATCCCTGCACCTTCGGTGTCTGTGTGTCTCAGCAGGGACAGACAATTAATTCTCTCAGACTCAAACGGTTAGAACTCCGCAGCAGCTTGGATACGCACCAACAGTAATCACCTGTTTCTGATTTATTAGATAGTGAAGGAAATGAATTTTGTAGCAGAATGAATGATTTGAAATTAGATGAATAAAGTGCGCACGCCTGTGATTGTTTCCTCCTCGCTGTCTCTGCCGAGATGGAGCTGATCTCAGTAGTTGATGACAGTTGCTGAGATTCAGGAAATAACTGGCTCCAGTTAAATTGTAATTAGGTTGGCCATCTCTACCACCTTTATTGCTTCCTTAAATCTTTTTAAGAGTTCTGTCAAACACTGTTTGAACTGGCTGTTGTTACCAGGGAAGGTTTGGGTTTCCCTGTGGGAAAATTGCCTAGGAAAAAAACATTTTGTTTTCCAGCTGGAAGAGACAAAATGATATGTTGTCAAAATCTTTGTCTGTTGACACAATCAATGAAATACAAGTGAACATATTTACTCACATTAATGTTATATGACAGTATACAGATTATTATGATTACATAAATATATAGATAATATAGGACATTCATATAAACTAATTCACAAAAACTATTTCCAAGTTATGGTTTATGTTTATATATCCATTAACTAGGAAAAGGCATCAAAGTGTTGCACTGGAAATATTGTAACTGTAAGACTTTCAGATATTTGTCAACACAATTTATTTTATAACCTGTCCAAAGAAACAAATGCCTGACAGAGTTTGTGTCATATTCATACATCTTTTCTAGTAAACAGAGTAGCATAAAGCGTCAAAATTGCTTTCATATATAAGTCTGGTATTGAACTCAATTAAAATACAGATTGTTGTTTATCATGATTATTCAAAATAAAAGATAAGTCAGTGTTAGAGCTACTAGGAGGGTTGGATGTATCTGAGGCAGTGGTGGGTGGAGTTAACTGAGCATGTAGCAGGGATGAGGAAATGAGATTTATTTTCTTGAGTCGTGAGAACACAGCACAGAAAGAACACTCGTGGCTGAATTAAATACATCTTGAAATGGTCGACAAAGGATTCAGTTTCTCGATAGAATATATTTAAATCTCTTGTTAATGAATGATCTTAGGGAAGTTTCATAAATGATGAAGCCTTAAAAGTCTTGATAAAGATTGAAGGTTCTTATGTGGGCACTATTTAATTACAATAAACTTCAATATAGCTAGTGTCGTAGGCATGAATCGATCTGGACAGGTTTGCTGTACATTGATTACAGTGGGAGTCTGCAGTATCCTTGACCCACCGCTAGATGGTATCCCTGGTTTAGGTTTCCACCGCTCCCTGGAGCTGAGCCTTGACTTGTGAAAATGCTCTGGGGCAGGCCTCCCTAACCTATCATCCTGCACACCCCTCAACTCCCCTTTGAGCACCCCTTCCATCTCTGACACCCCCCGCACCCCCCACCTCTCCATCCAGGGGGCAGAGTCACCGAGGTGGCAGTTCTAACAAGCTGCCGGGACCGCACTGCTCAAATGAGCCAAATCAAAAAAGAAAATGGGGAGCATGATAGGTAGCGCCATGAACCCCCTGCGGAGAACAAGCATTCTGATGAATATGAAATGAATTTGTATTAGTTGACATGATAAGCCCAAGGAAAACCCTCCGCTCACTCCTCATCTTCTCGCTGACATCCTCAAGACATTCAAAGAACAAAAAAGCATCAGCTGCCATAAAGCACTGGCCATGTTGACACTAATGCACACAGAGCAAGGGAAAAAGAAACATGTTCTCAGAACTATAGTCATGTTGTCACATCTCAATCAGAGGTTTGGGTTTTATCTTCACAATTTAATCATCTTTACATGACAATTAGAATTTGGTTTTCACAGATCATTTGTCTCCAGAGTTCAATCTTAAAACCAAAATCAAATCCATTCATCTGTTCATCCATCTGTACATCCATCCATATCATCCATCTAATCACTATTTGCTGATCCATCCATCCATCCATCCATCCATCCATCCATCCATCCATCCATCCATCCATCCATCCATCCATCCATCCATCCATCCATCCATCCATCCATCCATCCATCCATCCATCCATCCATCCATCCATCCATCCATCCATCCATCCATCCATCCATCCATCCATCCATCCATCCATCCATCCATCCATCCATCCATCCATCCATCCATCCATCCATCCATCCATCCATCCATCCATCCATCCATCCATCCATCCATCCATCCATCCATCCATCCATCCATCCATCCATCCATCCATCCATCCATCCATCCATCCATCCATCCATCCATCCATCCATCCATCCATCCATCCATCCATCCATCCATCCATCCATCCATCCATCCATCCATCCATCCATCCATCCATCCATCCATCCATCCATCCATCCATCCATCCATCCATCCATCCATCCATCCATCCATCCATCCATCCATCCATCCATCCATCCATCCATCCATCCATCCATCCATCCATCCATCCATCCATCCATCCATCCATCCATCCATCCATCCATCCATCCATCCATCCATCCATCCATCCATCCATCCATCCATCCATCCATCCATCCATCCATCCATCCATCCATCCATCCATCCATCCATCCATCCATCCATCCATCCATCCATCCATCCATCCATCCATCCATCCATCCATCCATCCATCCATCCATCCATCCATCCATCCATCCATCCATCCATCCATCCATCCATCCATCCATCCATCCATCCATCCATCCATCCATCCATCCATCCATCCATCCATCCATCCATCCATCCATCCATCCATCCATCCATCCATCCATCCATCCATCCATCCATCCATCCATCCATCCATCCATCCATCCATCCATCCATCCATCCATCCATCCATCCATCCATCCATCCATCCATCCATCCATCCATCCATCCATCCATCCATCCATCCATCCATCCATCCATCCATCCATCCATCCATCCATCCATCCATCCATCCATCCATCCATCCATCCATCCATCCATCCATCCATCCATCCATCCATCCATCCATCCATCCATCCATCCATCCATCCATCCATCCATCCATCCATCCATCCATCCATCCATCCATCCATCCATCCATCCATCCATCCATCCATCCATCCATCCATCCATCCATCCATCCATCCATCCATCCATCCATCCATCCATCCATCCATCCATCCATCCATCCATCCATCCATCCATCCATCCATCCATCCATCCATCCATCCATCCATCCATCCATCCATCCATCCATCCATCCATCCATCCATCCATCCATCCATCCATCCATCCATCCATCCATCCATCCATCCATCCATCCATCCATCCATCCATCCATCCATCCATCCATCCATCCATCCATCCATCCATCCATCCATCCATCCATCCATCCATCCATCCATCCATCCATCCATCCATCCATCCATCCATCCATCCATCCATCCATCCATCCATCCATCCATCCATCCATCCATCCATCCATCCATCCATCCATCCATCCATCCATCCATCCATCCATCCATCCATCCATCCATCCACCGGATTTGTCTGGTTTTCTGTCATTGATAGATTGATTGATTGCAGAAATTGGTTTTATATATTCCTTAAGCTCTGAAAAAGCAACAAAATAGCAAAAGGCCTCAGTTTTCATTTATGTTTACAAACACCTGCTGGAAGAGGCGTCAGTGAAATTGCTCATTCAAAAGCAGAAAAAAGAAAACATTTTTAAATAATGTACATGAGAATGCATTGGTTTTTATGTCCCTATTTTCTATGTCTGTTCATCCTTGGAGCTCCCAACTGCAATGAGTCTTAAATTGAAGTCATACAAAAACCCATTTTTCTATAATGTAGCGCTCTTCTGGCAATTGTTGAAATCAAAGAATTGCAAAATCAAGATGCCTTTTTTTTAACGTGTGGTTTTACAACACAGAGTACACAATAAAAATGCAACAGTTAAAAATGTGAAGAATATTCATCATAGGCGTTGTTTAAATTGTCTCTACTTGTCTTGTTGACCTCGGGCTGTCACTTCCAGCTCTGCGTTTTATTGTGCTGTACAACCGACTTAACCTGAGGTCATCACTCTAAACAAAAGGTTGGAAATGCACTGAGGGACTTTGCCACCGCGAAGCATTGAGTTCATTACTCTTTGCCAGAGCCTGGCATCAGCCAGCCTGCAGGTCTGTTACATGAAAAATGTTCCCATAAATATGAGATGTCTATAGAAGGACTGACACTGGCCACGCCTCAATATTCTCCATGGTATTTGTTTGTAAACACAATCACTATTTTCTCTAGTGCACGAATGAATAAATCATTAACAAATATAGAGTTCATAGGAATATGAATAAATATAAAAAGTTTTTTCAATTCCCTGTTCCTATGGCAATGTTTTTCTAATTTAGAGATGTATAGTTTTTCTTGGAAATTGTTGTCATTCTTTATTTATCCTTGAATACTGGATGTGCTTGTGCATGTGTTCTTGAATGTTGCATCATGTTGTCTCTTTAACATCCAGCCAGACAAGGGAGGGATGGACAAAAGGAAAATCTAGGCCACAGTGGATCCCAACCTGCCCTTGTGTTAACCTCTCTACAAAAGAGCAGCCATTTCTTTCTTTCCATCCCTGGAGCCTTTCGTTTCCTTCGCGGGGCGACGTGTTTCATGAAGCTACTTCACAGCTGTGACGTCTGCTGAGCTGCACGTTTTAATGAGTTCATCGAGCACCGAACAAAATCCTAAATTCCTAAGACGAGTTGAAAGTCAAGCACATGTTGATGGATGTATTACTCCGAGCATTCATGTCATTACTTAGTCGACCGGTCCGATTGCACAACTGGAATCTATTGTATTTTTATTTTTAGTTCAATTTACTGCGTTGAATTTCAGATACTTGTGGACATCAGAGGAACACGCTTTCATGTTTACACAAAGAAAGATTTCCATACTCTGTGTCTAATGGTGTGTTTGATGTACACATGCATCTGGTAGTGATCAGCTGACCTCGCTCAGGGAGCTAAAAGTGAAAGAGGCTGTTATTCTATAGTACCAAGTCAAAGTGTGATCCCTGGTGTGTCGCTGAGGCCGAGCCTGCTGGACTCGATGCATGATGCACCAAAGAGCTGATAACGTCACTCACTCGGCTCGAAAAGAATAAAAGAACATGATTCTGAGTCTGGACATTTACAATTGATGAATACGGATTTGGAAAATTGGGTTAAGCCCACAATTCAGCCTTACAAATGATGCTTAATCGTAATTAAGAAATTCAATTTATCCTCTTAATTTCTTCACTTGACATTTAACTCAGCTGCTTTAGAACATTCTCGTCCGCGCTGAGAAGCTCTGTGTGGCTGCAGTTTAGTTTCAAGGAAACGTCTCTTTCCTTTTGTTTTTAGTAATGTTGGTGTTGGATAATAAACATTGTCGTTATTGATGTGGCTATTGATAACTAACATGTTGTTGATAAATAACATGTTGTTGTTGATAACGTACACATTGTTATTGGATAATACAAATGTTGTGGTTGATTACTAACATGTTGTTATTGGATAATGAACGTGCTGTTATTGATATCTAACAATAAGTTGTTGTTATTTACATGTTTTTATTGAAAAATAACATGTTGTTATTTATATCTAACGTGTCGTTATTGATATCTAACATGTTGTTATTGATAACTAACATGTTGTTTTTGATAACTTACACATTGTTATTGGATAATAGAAATGTTGTGGTTGATTACTAACATGTTGTTATTGGATAATGAATGTGTTGATGTTGATAACTAACAATTAGTTGTTGTTATTAACACGTTTTAATTGATAACTAACATGTTTTATTGACAACTAACATGTTGTTATTTAAAACAAATACGTTTTAATTGATAACTAACATGTTTTATTGACAACTAAAGTTATGTTAGTTACAACTAATGTTGTTTCTTGATAAAAAAGTGTTGTTTTCTGAAAACTTTTCTGAAAATAACATGTTGTTTTTGTTAACTTACACAACGTTGTTGGATAACTAACACAATAATGAAAATGACATGTTGAAAGGGCTGCGTCGCTGAGATAAAAAAGTGTTGGTGTGAAAAAATCTATTCTTACCCATCTTAATCTTCTTTTCTAGGTGTTTGTTTCCCCGTAAGTGAGCGAATGAGGAGCACATTTCAAGCTCTTTGTGTGAAACTGGTGTAATTGTGAACTTAATTATCACATTTCTCTTACATGTTGATTAAGATTCAATTACCCCATTTACTCCAGTGTCTTGTAGGCAATTAAGTCATTATCTCACTGTTAAATAAGCCAGTTTTCTGAAGAAAGTATCCTCATTAGTTAATGAGCTTAATTACATGGTAATACCCTGATATCATTATGAATATTCCCACCTGCACCTTCACTTTCACACCATTACGAGTCATGTGTGCGTGTGTAGACACCAGCGTTAGGTCTTTTAACTTACATTAAAAAACATGTTCTGAATGCCAGGGAAAAGTGAATCAAAGACACAGTCTGTATGGAATGAACTGAATAACTTTTGCTCCTCATTTCTTCGTCTCTGATCGGACTGAACGTGTAATGAGTCATTGTGCATGGAGCAGACGGTGAACAGTGACTGCATATCTTTTTGTCTGATGACCGGGAGATGGATATTAGGTCAGTTTCAAAGAAGCCGCCGCTCAAATAAGGTCAGCATGTGTTGAATTGAGCTGAATCAATCAGCATTGTTAGCCCTTAGTGGAATTCATCCATTTAGAACCAAATAGCTCCGGATCAGATTGAGATTCTGATGGAAATGCTGTCTTATCAATGTGTGGATGCTGGCAGCCTCCTCTGTCCCCCTGTGTGTGTTTGTGTAACTCTCTCTCTGGTGTGTGTTTGTGTAACTCTCTCTCTGGTGTGTGTTTGTGTTACTCTCTCTCTGCTGTGTGTTCCTCTCTCTCTGGTTTGTGTTCCTGTCTCTGGTGTGTGTTAGTGTTCCTCTCTCTCTGCTGTGTGTTTGTGTTTCTCTCTCTCTGGTGTGTGTTTGTGTTCCTCACTCTCTTGTGCGTATTTTGTGTTACTGTCTCTCTTGTGTATGTTTTGTGTTCCTCTCTCTCTGGTGTGTGTTTGTGTAACTCTCTCTTTGGTGTGTGTTTTGTGTTCCTTTCTCTCTGGTGTTTGTTTTGTGTTCCCCTCTCTCTCTGGTGTGTGTTTGTGTTTCTCTCTCTCTGGTTTGTGTTTTTTGTTCCTCCCTCTCTGGTGTGTGTTTTGTGTTTCTTTCTCCCTCTCCTGTGTGTGTTTTGAGTTCCTCTCTCTCTTGTATGTTTCTCCTTTTTTGGGTTCGTTTCTCTCTTGTGTGTGTGTTTTGTGTTCCTTTCTCTGTCTGGTGTATATGATTTGTGATCATCTCTATCTTGTGTGAGTCTGTGTTTTGTGTTCCTCTCTCACTTGTATGTGTGTGTTTTGTGTTCCTCTCTCACTTGTATGTGTGTGTTTTGTGTTCCTCTCTCTCTCTTGTGTGTATGTGTTTTGTGATCCTTTCTCTGTCTGGTGTGTGTGTGATTTGTCTTCTTTCTTCTTATCTTGTGTGTGTTTGTTTTGTGTTCCTCTCTATTCTATGTGTGTGTTTAATGTTTTCCTCTTTCTTGCATGTGTGTGTGTTTTCTGTTTGTCTCTCTCGGTTGTGTGTGTTTTGTGTTCCTCTCTCTCTGTTTGTGCGTGCACATATGTGTGTATGTTTTCCTGTTTTGCTTATTACTGTCTCTCCCTCTCTTGTGTGTGTATACGTCTGTTCCCCTCTCTCTCTGCACGTACATGTGTGCGTATTTGTGCTTATGTGTATCTTCGTGTATTCTGTTTTAGTCTCACTACCTGAGAAATTGTATTTCACTGAGACGGATGCTTTCTCTTGTATTCATGACAAGCAAGGAACCAGTCGCCTCCATAACTGTTGAATATTAATGCTGTGGTGATACATATGTTCCTGTGCACACGTATCTCGCACCATCTTAAAGCCACACTTTCACCCCAAAGACAATGCATAGCTGGTGTTTTGCTCCTGCTGATGATGGAGAACGGTAGTGACAGCGCAGCTCTCAGTTGGGTTGATGCATTACAACACAGCGCTGCCATGTTGCGTAAATTCTCTGTCCCTCCTCATTGAGAGTGTGTAGGCTTCTTATCTTTAGCGTGATAAAGCAGTGCACTTTAGCTTCCCTACCGTACCGCTTTAATCTCTGGAGTTTTATAACCACGGCTATGTGTCGTCTTCCATAGAGCGCAGGATTCTTTGAGTTGCTGTCAACGTTTGAGCATCTCTGTGGTACAACAACAGTTAGTGCGCTGCATGAGCTGCACGGCCACATTAAGAAGCTGTTTGTTGGGAAATCATTTAGTTTAATTTTGCGTGTTTCGTTTGTTAATCGTGTTTTTTTTACAATGGTTGTAGCTGGCTATAGTAAAATAACTTTAAATAACATTTTCTTTTGTCTGTCCGTCTGTCTGCAAAATAACAAAAACATATATTCTTAGGGAACATTTAATGTAAATAATGTAATCATGAAATATTTATCATATTATTTATTTATTTGCGCTAGATTAACATAAGGATCCTCAGACATTTGAAGATTTGTCTCTCTCTGTGTATTCTTTATGAAGGACCTGCAAGCTATTGAGCATGTTGCTATGAACTGTGTTTCAAATGCTAAAGAGGTGTCAATCCCAGATTATACACAACTTGGTCAATCATATTAAGTAAAAAAAATAATATATATACACCATGATATTGCTGAAAATGAGTGGCTTGGCTCTCAAATACTTTTACGTTTATTTTGCTCAGAATCTTTCAATGTCTACCCTGCTTTATTTTATTTGATCTCATTTTAAACCTTAACTTTTGAGTCACATCAATCACAGACTACATTCCTCTTGCACATATAAGCTTCATGGATGTCAGCCACACATTATTATATGTTATAATTATCATTTTATTAATTTTAACCCACATAACAGTTCATAACATATATGTTTAATTGTTAATTTACTACAACTTTTGCCCCTGGTGTTGCAGTACAATATGGGGCTGATAAAGAGGGTTTGTGTTGTAACCACAACTCATATATATGTAGTTACAACACAACCCCTATATGTCATATATGATGATATTGTGGACATTTTTTGTCATTGATTTATCGCCTATAGTTTGTGAATGGTCTGAGGAATCGCAGCTGCAGGACAACCTGATTCATTGAATGCCTCACAAACGTTTCCCTGCAGAGTTGACTCTGTACATGAGCAACACATCCTGAGATGATCCACCGATGAGCACCTTTAATGGACAATCGTGCGTCTCAGAAGACACAAGAAAAGTTATTAACCATCTCCTCAGGGACATGCCTCTGATGTTTCCAAAATCCCACCATCATCACAGAACTAAACTCCATGTAGCGTGGAGTTCCTGCACCTTCGCGGAGACGAGGAGAGAGAGATGCTCAGATGTTCAGAAGAAAGGCTTTTTGTGTAATCCTATGCTAAATTCGGCATCAGATCTTTTGGGGAGTTGGTGTAAAACCCAGTATGTTTTTCTTGTCTTTACTTTTGCTCCACACCTTAGAAACCATGCTAGCACATGGCTTTTCAGCTGTTTCCCCCTCCAGGCAGAAGGTACGAGGCTGCTTGGCGGCGTTACCTCTTCCCAGAGACAGCTAACGCCCTCAAAGCATGCTGGTGTCTGGTGAGGGGGATGCCTCTGAGCAGAAATGGGATGAGAGAAGGGTTTTGGATCCGGTTTGGGGGTGCGCGTGGTACGGTATTTGGGTTAAGGGGGTGAAGATAGAGATGGAAAAGGGAGGGAATACGTGTTTGATTCCGACAGAAAAAGTCCATTTGTTCTCCGTGTTCTTGTAGGACATTGCTCTGACCCTCCCTTGACTGCTCGGCAATTCCTCTCACAAGCACTTCTTCTTAGAGGAGATCTGCAGGAGAACTCACCAGCTGAACCTCCGAGGTACATATAGACCCCCTGAGAAAGACTATATATGTGTTTATGTCCACACTGTTGCAACAGGCAGACACTGAGGGAGGAGAGAGGCAAAGAGAGAGAGAGTGACAGGAAAGGCGAGAGGCAGGAAGAGAGAAAGGTAGAGTGAGAGTCAGACCGAAAAAGGGAAAGGGAGGGGGTGAGCTTTATATGTTGCTTACATGTTTATCATGCAGTAAAAAAAATATAAATTTACAGGTTAAAAAAATAAGTTGAGGATGGCTTGAGTGTTTCTGCAGCGGCGTAGCTCTGACCACACTTCACTGGAGCTGAGGAGGCTGCAGGCGACCCGGGGTAAGTTATGGGCTTTTCTTCCTTCTCTGTCGCTGATTACGATGCTGCTGATTGATTGGTTCGAGCGGTGGATTATCACGGGCCGCTCGTCACCAGGTACCTGATGATGAGAGCGTGGGTAGGGGAGGGGGAGCGGGGGAGGGAGGGGAGGAGGGCTGGAAATTAGATGAGCTCGGCCGGTGCTCACATCACCACATCTCACTACTCTCCTCTAATATTCCCTTTTCTTCAACAAAAAAAAAACCTAAGGATGAGTGTGTGTTTGTGCGTGTTTGTGTGTCTCCACCAGCACGCTTTTCTTCAGTCAAGCCGACATGTACTGATGAGGCTCCGGGGAGGGGTTCACTGATGAGGGGGACGCCAGAGGGGCCTTTTGGTGAATATGTAGATGAGGGGCGTTTGTAAATGGGAGGGGGCTCGGACGCGCGCCACGCGCTTTACTGTTTATGTGTTCTCCATAGGGAGCCTGATCCCCAACAGATTGCTGGCGTTTTGTGTGATCCTGCCGTGGCTTTGTTTGGGGCTGACAAAGATGGAGAAAGACGAGGGGAGCCGGAGAGGGGAGAAGTGGAGGGAGAAAACAGAATACAGTTAAAGAGAAGGGGAAAGTGGCAGCAGAGCTTCAGGGCATATTTTTACCCCCATGACAAGATGTGATGATTGCTGTTTTGCACCCGCCCGCCCGCCTCTTTACCTCCCCAGACGTTTTTCTGAACCATTTGCATGTCAAAGCACTGGAGGACATTGCACAGATTAGTATGAGATGACATAATGATGTAATGAATTAAATGCTCCTGTTTAAGCGCCGCACTTTGCTTCAGTGGGAGGCGAGGACGAGCAGCTGATTGACGAATGCAAACAAGCGAGCAGGAGAAGATGGTGTTCCATTTTTTCTGGAGAACAGTTTTGACAAAAAGCAAAAAAAAGGTTTTCAAAAATAAAATGAAAGCCTTTTTTTTCAACATTATTCATGGTTTTATTGTCTTACTAATCATGTTAGATAAAAGTAAATCTTTTTATTTTTAAAAGAACGTAAAACACAGATTTTTTAACTAATGTATTCAAATCATTGTGGTTTTCTCTCGAAATCCTTGTTTGAGTTTTCATTTCTGAGAAGTTAATTCTAGTAAACTGTACAACAGGGGCAATTAAATATCATCAGGAGCCACATAAGACCATGTAGATGATGTAAGGGGCCATCAAGCCAATAGAAACAAAGAAATACATTATTAAAAAAGTAATTATGCCATGACTAGATATGCCAAAATTATTTTTTGAATATAAAATATTGTAAAGTTAAACTAAATGAACCTCAACATTATTTGGAGAAAAAATAAATACTCAGATGAAGGACAAACAAAAGAGAATGAAGGGCTAAAAGAAACTTCAAAAGAAACATGCTTCGATGTTGTTTAAAAAAAATAACATAATAAAATTGTAAGCTTGCACTAGAAGGGCTTTAATATTGATTATCTTGTTGCAAAAACTGTGCAAAGACATCATTTTCTTTTTCAGTTTATTTGGTTTCAAACTAGCTTAATCTGAGTGGCAAAAGTTCAACATGGAGGACAAACTGGAGGGTGAAAAACAGTCCTCAGTAAGCGGAGCTTTGATTTGCTGAGTGTGACATCGATTGTTGCGCTGGCTCAAGCAATGTTGTTATGAAGCTGAAAAGATCTGAAACACAACACCTGGGTCTCGCCGGAGAATACAACCGCGTGTCAAGATGTGAGTCTGTCACTCGTGTCCTCGTCACATTATTAAGGTCGGAGAGTCCGAACTCACGGCATCAGTAAAATGTACGCACAAGCACTTCAACATGTTTCGATCTGGCTCTATGCTGGCTTGGACATTGAGAGGACTTGTAGATCACAGCGATCACACGCCACGATAAGTTCTTTTTGGACTGTCCAATGAGTCCTGAGTGAGTTTCACAGTTGTATTCAGTGTTGATGCTGGAGTTGGAATAAACATGCTTTTACTTGCCGTTCATCTTACAAATGTATATTTTCATTTATTGTTCTTTCAGCAGACCTGGATGAATTTATGGCATTTTTGATTGCCGTCTTCCTAGAGTGTGACCCCGCAGCAAGGTCCGGGTGGTTGATGCTCTGTGGGGTCAGCTGGCTGGTGTGTGTGTGTGCTGGGGGGGTAATGAGTATGCACTGTGACAGCTGGGATGAAGTGTATAGATGTGTGTGGTGGGAGTAATCAGCTGCCGACCATAGGGTGGAATAGGGTGATGTGAGGCTTTATGACTGCGGAGTCTACACACAGACACACAGACACACACACATACACATACACACACAGACACAGACACACACAGTGGTCTGCTGGGACTGCATGCCTCACCTCACCCCTGCACTGCTTCACAGCTTGCATCTATCTTTTTCCTTCTCTCTGAATGTATTTTTGGTGCTTCGGTTGCTCTGAAAAGCGCTTTACAACAAATGCTCGGGATTTCGAGAAAATGTGCAAAATGTTCTTTCGTCGTAGACCGTGTGACAAATATTTAGATTATTAAATAAATATTTGCCTTGAAATATTAGACATGTCATCAATGTATTTCCATGTACATTTTTGTTGCCCATAAAAGTAAAGTTCATGGTTCAGCACCTCTAGTGTTGTTTGTGTGGAAATGAAATCCCAATAAACTTGTTGAATCAAGTTTTATAAAAACACCGCTTTTCTTTATCAAATTCCTATTTCATTATACAGAATGTGATCAGTGAGAGTTTGAGTCCGATGTCCTGAACTCCTGGACCTGTCACTCAGGGCGGTGGTTTTCTACATCTCTCCCAGGTTCTCGCTGGTCAATGAGGAGAATAGGCGGGAAAGAGGATTATTGGTATTGATCTACCCAGGGGGATCATTAGGCATCACTATCAATTCACAGCTCCGAGCACACAGCACCGGTCGGCACAGACATTGCCAATTTGTCCCTATTAGAGAAGCCAGTTTCTGCCGTGAGAGGCTTCTCTCAGGCCCGACTGAAGAGCCACCAGCAAGGACCTGGTGCTGCTCTCGACGCAGGAAGGCTGCCCGGAGAACAGACGGTCCTTCTCAATATTCCAAAACCATCTTAGTGGAAATACAAACGGCTGCGTGTTTCACCAGTGTAGAAGAATTTTCAGTTGGGCTCATCCGGTCTGGGCCTCTTATCTGGGTTAGTCTACTGTTCCAGGCACCAAAGCTGTTTGTCTCATTGTAAGGTAAGGTAAGGTAAGGTAAGGTAAGGTAAAACTTTATTCATTTTTATTTTATTGTCACAGACTCCAGGTCACAGACTAGCCCAGTCCATCTGTGGAAGGTAGGACCGTAATGCTCGAGCAAATGTAATGTCTAGACAAAATAAAATTAAACTTAGAAATTAAATTTTCCCAAACAAAACATGTTTTACCTTACACAAATACATATCAGAATTTATTCAAAGTGATGAAGTGATGCAATAATAATAAGAGTTGTTTAAAGATTAAGATGAATTCACAATCAAAAAATAAACAAATATAAAATATATGCATAGAATTTTTTTTTCCCATTATCCCATATGCTTCTGTTGTTCTGTATATATATATATATATATATATATATATATATATACTCCTTGGACAATTGAATAGAAAGAAAAATGACAATAGAAATCTAATCTAATGTTTTAATATTTTAAAATCACAACAATTATAAATTACTAAATATGATAATTCAAAAGAAAATATTAATATTTTTACACCATTAATCCTTGATTAATTGTGACTTGTGTGATGAATATAAACTAGAGTTACAGATTGTAAAACTAAAGGGATATATACATTGAAGTTTGAAGTGTGTCGCTACAAAAGATCCAGGCAAAGCAAACCAGACGAACCCTGTAGTTGACCGAGCGGACAGTGAGCAGCAGGTGACTTCTTTCTCACGACCCTTGACCTCTGCCTGGCCTCCAGAAATCTTAATCATGCAGAAAGCGTCCAGTCTGATTTGAATCTCACCGTCACCGCCATATTTACAGCTGTAATATACGGACGTGAAAGAAAAATCTCCCTGACTTAATAAATGGTTATATGGTTGGTAAAGATTTTGTCGTTTCAAGCTGCGGGCCATTAAAGGGTTATCCTGGTGTCAAGGGCGTCCACTAGATCTCTTAACTGCCGTAATAAATAATGGTCAACATTCTCAAAAATCATTTGGGCTTCCACTTTGCCCTCTTTCTTCTCGAGCGTACATGACAGCAGCACTAGATGAACGACAACACGTGGCTGCTCAAACAAGGTTCTGCTGGAGGAATCAAAGGCCTGCTGCTAATGACTTCAGTCTGGACAAACTGCCGCAGTGCTTTTGAGCCGCTGTTCCCTCGTCACGGCTTTGCTTTCACACATCCTTATTCACTGGCGGCTCAAACGGTGCTTTGTCGTCCCGCAAGCTTTGACTCTGACCACACAGATGATCTATGTGGGCTCTGACCTCCCTGATCACAGGCTCGACTTAATCCAAAGTTAAATATATAAAATAAAACCTGCTTTATGACGCCGCAGGATGTGCTTTACCTGTACTCAAACGAGTACCAGGGAAATAATGACATTTGAACGAGACTTCCATTTGGGTTGTGGAGCAGTGTGACGGAGCCACCGATAGATGGCAGTGTGGTCTACCCATGTAGCCTCTTTGGATCGCCTGACACGCGCGCGAGCACAAACCCTCGTCCTCCGTTAGCTTGTTTAAAACATTTGACGATGTGTGGACACGTCTTTCTTGGGGTGCTGTGCTAAAATTCTCAGATCTCCTCTCTGTCATGCGTGTCCCTCTTAATTTCCTCTCAACTCATCCTTAACTGATGTTTGTCCAAACATAAGGAATATATTTTCATTCATAAGCGCATCAAGCCTGTAAATAATACCTGTACATGTTAGTGAGTGTGTGTGTGCGTGTGTGTGTGTGTGCGTGCGTGTGGAGCTCGTCCACATATTGGACCTTTGTGTTCTGATCAGGCAGCAGACTCTCTGGCAGTAATCAGATGAAAATGATTCTTCCATGATCCCCAAAAATGTACAAATGAAAAATCAACATGTCAGAAGTAGAGTGAGTGTGTGTTTGTGTGTGTGTGTGTGTATGAGTATCTGTGTGCAAGTGTTTGCGTGAGCGTCTGTGTGAGAGTTTGCATGTGTGCGTGAGTCTGTATGTGTTAGTGCATTCATGTGAGAGTGTGTAACGAGTGTGTGCGTGAGAGAGAGAGTGTGTGTGTGTGTGTGCAAGGGTGTCTGTCTGAGTGTGTATAAGAGAGATTTTGAGTGTGTGTTTGTGTATGGGCGAGTGATGGCCCGGGCGTGTGTGTACGTTTTTGTGAGTGTGAGATTGTGCGTGAGTGTGTGTGTAAATATGTGTGAGAGTGTGTGTGAGTGATGGAGCAAATATGTGTGCAACTGTGTATGTGAGAGAGTGTGTGTATGGGAGTGTGTTAGTGTGTGTTTGCAAGCGAGTGTGTGACAGTGTGTGTGTGTTTGCAAGTGAGTGTGCAGGTGTGTGTGTTAGAGTGTGTGTGTGTGCAAGTGAGTGTGCAGGTGTGTGTGTGAGAGTGTGCAGGTGTGTGTGTGCAGGTGTGTGTGTGAGCGTGAGCATGTTATTGTGCAAGTGTGTGTGTGTGGAGCGATGGAGGGATGGACGAGCAGTTCAGGGGCCGTGGGTGTTTTAATTATCCACTGGTGTGTCGTTGGTCAGAGCTCAGTATCTGGCTGCCTTTTATCCCTGTCTCATGATTTCAGCTGCACCTTTGTCCTTAAGCCCGCTGCTCCTCTGGCCAAACACAGAAAGAAGAAGGGACCAAAAGGGGTTTTACAACAGTAACTGCACCACGTTTACCACTTATATCCCTCCGTTTCTTCCTCTTGATGTGGTGCACAGAGAAGCAACCTTCAGAACGTGACCCTGGCGAGGCCTCATGGCTGCTGGCTGAAGGATCTTCTCACAGGAGCAGAGATTCGTCTCGTCCTGCTCAAAATCTGAAGCCAAGTGCTGGCAGCCTCCTGAGCAAGAGAGGTGAAGGAGCACGTATTTTATCTTCACTCCTTCTCTCAGCTTTTCTTGTATTGAGACGAGATCATGGAAATGCCAAGCGTTCCAGGAACACTCGTCTGATAACACTATTGGCTGAGGAAAGGCTACTGTGGATGGGTGCTGTGGTCACATGACCTTGCTGTAGAATATCCCTGAAGCAGAAACATTTACACGCCGAGCATGCAGGTCACTTTCACTGAGTTGATGCATGTGCTCGTTGAAGGCTCCCGGTGAATGAAACGAACTCATTCCTGAATGCCAACATTACAAATACTTCTGGAATATCTGCCATGTTATATAATCAGACGACAAATGAGCTTCAACTTGTCATCGGCTTAAGCAGCACAGAGAATTCTTTGTAAACCTCAATATAAAAAATCTATTTAATATTATTAAGCATTATTTTTTATCATCAATATTGGTCACATTTAATTTCCCTCTTATAGTCCCTGTGTTTATAATAGGAATCTTCTTTAAAAAATAATGATCTATAACTACATAGGTTATGTCCTTTTATCGTGATTTTCTATTTCTTTAAAAAATATATTAGCGGTCAGTAAACTGAACATTTATTTTTCCTTTGTTTCTTTTGTTTTCTCTATTTATTTCTTTAAACTTTCATTCAGTGTAGGAATTGATTAAGTTGTAAAAATTAAAATATATATTTAGGTGAGTTTCATTGCAAACGTGGTTTCATAACGTCTTTGGTAAAAATGTCTATTATTAAATATATAATTTATATTATTATATATTTATAGTTTTAAATTCTTATAAAATATGAAGTAGTGTGTTTATATTCTAGCACATGTGTTGTGTGTTGTGTGTATTCTACCTCAATATTTTTGGACCATCTCTTGCATCTCCATGACAACCTGGTTTTGATGTTCACGCGCATCCTGACATTTCAGGGTTTGGGGCTGGCTCATGATTTGCCTCACCTCTCCTTCAGTCATCATGTCACGTGACCAAAAGAAAGTCCGTGCGTTGAGGGTGAGTGTGGCACGTACGTGCGCATTGGGGGTGCACGTTGGTGCAGTATGAGGAATCTAATGGGCGTCTGGTCTGATTGTCCTCAGTCGTGGCAGTAGAGACAAAGCAGATGAATTGTGCAATGGATTCGAAGAGATTGGAGACAAGTGCATGTCAGCAGCCCCTGCATCTACCACTCCACCCCCCCCCACCCATCCTCCAGGATCCCTCCCTCTCCATCTCTCCGCTCTTTTTGTCTGACATCCTGAAAAAAGCCGGCGTGACAGCGGTGCTCTGCTCCAGCAAAAACATTAAAAACAAAATGCAGTCCTGACACATTTATCTTCCATATTAGATGTTGCTGTCGACATTCGGTGTGTTGGTCCACAATAATTGTGCAGCATCGCGTGACAAATGTACACAATATTAATCACTCAGTAAGCATCAGGCATGTTTTGATTGACGTTGTCTGAATTGTAGAAAATAAATGACAACATTAAAACAAAACAATTTTTTATTCCACCAAGAAAAACATCAATCCTTTGCTACTAATAATATTTGTCTCTGGGTGTTCATGAAGTTGATTTTACATTTGTTTTAAACGTGAAGCATTTCAACACATTGCCACATCTCTCATCACAATCCTTGTGGCAGCAGGATTTTCTCTGAGCCACACATTTGTTTAATGACTTCTATTTGATTTTAATTCCATACATTTGAATCTACTTTTTCCTTCAATGAAGCAAAGTTTTACAGTTTATTCTAATGGACCTATCTTATTGGTTGATAAACCACGCCAGACTATGACAAGAAGAAAATAAAAATGTATTTTTAATTAATGAATCTAAAAATGAAATAAAAACATTGCATTAGTGTGATTCCTAATGGGTAATTGACTATTACTTCTTACTTAGTAAGTCCAAACTAAGAAAAATGAAACAATGAAAAACACTAATGTCACAGGATTTATCACATGATGCAGGCAAGTTATCGTACCGTAGTTATCATCTGGAACCGCTTCTGATCAGAATGATTTTTTAAAAGTGAGTTTGTGGTCACTGCTGACACATGAGCATGTTTACCTGTTGTAAGTATCTGGAACAACCAGCTGATATGATTGACTTGCATCTCCACAGTTTGAGCAGAATAAAAACACAGTATCCACCAGCCAGAGGGATTTGAAGCAAAATAGTTCCCTGGTTCTGACAAACACCATAAATGAGAGCAGGAGAACAATCCAGTTGTTTTTGAACAGACTCTTCAATTCTTAATTCGGGGCTGATTGTGATTTTAAGGGTCAATAGACACTAACTTTAAGGAATCCTTTTAGTTGTGATATGCAATCAGGATTTAAAAATCGAACAAAAGCGGAAATTAAAATGTGTGTTTATATTTGTATTAATAATATGTGTATGTATATATATATATACATACACATATTATTAATAGAAATATAAACACACATTTTAATTTCCGCTTTTGTTCGATATATATATATATATATGTATATATATTTATATATATATACAGTTTATATATATATATGATGTTTTACTCTTGTGGTTTCTCTTCTATCAAGTGGACACGTCGATGGCACCAGCCTGCCAGCTTTTGTTTTGTGTTGACTGCATTTATTATTCATCTTTACATCACTCTGTATTTTAATATGAATAATGGAAGAGGTATCAGAGGAGGAAGAAGGTTGTGAGAGAGGGGTGCCACACAGCATGTGTCCTTGGCTGTTCTCTGCACTAGAGTGGAGTGGTGGGGGTGGGGGAGGGAGGAGAGGGGCCGCCGGACTCCGAGAGAGTCTGACTGTGGCTGGTGAAGGGCCATGATTCTGGGTCCTGCTCTCCCTCTCTCTCTTTGCCCTCCTGCCTGCTTACCTGGCTGGATCTCTTGTTGGATTTAATAACAGTGTATAAATCAAAAGCCTCCTGTCAGCCACACAGCCTTCATTAAATTCAAATGGGGAACAAGTCTCTTTGGATCCAATTTTAATAAAACCAGGTAATCAAATATGCTTTTAAAAAATGGGTCATCACTTCTACACATCTTAGCAGATCTGCTCTAGCAACAATCTCACATATACATCTATATCGACACACACTAATAACACACTTAGGCTAACAACACACTCTAACTGCTAACACTGCTGGCCTACTCCATACTCTCCTCTCTTCTATCACTCTCTTCCTTTTCTCCATCCCTCTGTCAACTCACCTCTCCAACCACAGCAGGAGGCAATCAACACTGAGTCTGGTTCTACTCAGGGTTTCTGCCTTCTGAAAGTAGTTTGTCCTTGTCCTTCACACTGTGTTTCACTCATTGTTGATTCACTGGGATGTGTATTTCTTTTCTCATTCTCTGAAACTGTGAAGTGTCTTGAGATCACTTCATCATAATATGACACTTTAAATTAAATTGAATTGAATTAAAATAACAAACACAAACAACCCACTCAAACTAACAACAAACTAACGCTAACACGAAATAATCTTACACTAACAACATACAAACTCACACTAACACACACTCACCCTAAAACACTTAAACAAACTCACAGTTACACACAATAACAACACACTGACCCTTACAAAATCTTCAAACAAACTCACACTAACATAAACTAATGCCAACATGCACTTAAAACAAACTCACACCAACAAACAAAAAAACCCCTCAACACACACTTAAAACTAAGTAACACAAAAACAAAATGCTTACACTTACAGCATGCTCAAACCAAAACACACAACAACAATCTCATATTTACAAACTATTCAAACTAACACACATTAAAACAAATTCACACTAACACTTACTAACAACACACTAAAATGAATCTCAAAATTACAACAGACTTCCACAACTTGAACTAACAATGTAAACAATAAACCATGAATCCACAGATTAAAACTTTGTAAATTATACAAAGATTACTCACTTAAACACATACAAATGTAGGAAGTGCAGCTTTGGTTCTATCAGGTCCAATGTTTAATAAACTAAAACAACAACAAATCAACTTCATGAAAAACTGCTGTTGGTCAATTGATACCTCACCACAGGATCAACACAATGCTATTATCTCACGTGACTGTGACTTTTTCTTATCTGTTTGTCCCGGGTAAAGGTATGTTAATAAATAGAAAAAAAACAAAAAAAAAACAACACTCACACTAAAATACACACTAAAACACACTTAAAACACACTCACTCTTACAACACACACACACAAACTATAACCCAATCACACTAACACACACTATGAACAAACTTACATTAATAACAAACACTAAGAACTTGTTCAATTCATAGACTGAAGATTTCCTCCAATTGAAGTGATTTTGTTCATTATTACAAAAACATTTTACAGAAATCAAGTTGATTTAAATGTAACTCTTATTTTCTGTCCAAACTGGAACTTTAGTCGTAGCAGATATCCGTATGATCAGGGAACTGAAGGAATCATGCTGCTACACTCATCTTTACGTGACATATACTGGGATGTTGTGACGAGCTGTGGAACCAAATCAACCAAGAAAATAGTTTAATGTGACAACCTTAATTAAATAAAAACGCAAAAGGATATCATAAAACCAGGCTAAAACTGTATATCTTGTGTCATAAAGGTATTGTTGAATATTTTGACACATACTCAAATGAATGTTTTTAAACATGCTGTTGTTTTTACAGTTCAACCGACAAAATAAATAATAATATAAAACATTTGTACATTTTTTAGTTGTACCCCGGGCTCATCTTGTACAAGTCTGTTTTTAAGGAACCAATCTGTATTCAGAAGCTTCTGCTTGTGATGGAACTGTTGAACATAAGCTTTTCCAGCGGGTCGTCGTTTATTATTAAATCTTGATCTGATGGTTTCATGAGCGTCACTTACTCGGCTTGTCAGCGACAGTACGACCAATGGGAGGCACACTTGAGGAAGAGCTGTACAAATGTGACTCTGCCAACTAACCAACGCCTGATAGACGACCTGGAGCCGCAAGAGTATTTTCATGAGAATGATACAACAGATGGGCAGAGGAGGGCACTAGAAGTCGCTGAAGAGCCGGTATGCTTTGTTCCCTGTGAGCTTTATCTTCTTCCCTCTGTCCTCCTTCATTGCCCTCACATGCGTCGCAAGTGTTTGGGGTGTTCTGCTCCCTCAAAGCCTTAATCAAGATGAATTTATGTCAAGTAAATAAAAAGAACCTGTTCACATCTTAACAAGGAACATGTGTTCCAAGCACATGCTGAAAATGTCCATGGTATTATAAATTAAGCATCTTGATATGAACCTTTTGACTTCCCTGAGTTCTTGCATGTGCACCCATCCATGTGTTTTTCATCTGGCTGACTACAGTTCTTTATATTCCTCCTTAGCAAGGCTGTACTTTCTTCAGTCGTAGCGCCTGAGACTTTATTTAGTGCTTGTCGTGATAAAAAAAAATCAATTCAGCTTCTCTATGTCTCAGAAATATCACATTTCACTGCCTTGCAGACCCTTTGACCCATTTCTTCTCTATTTTCCAGATTTTATACTTCAGTTAGGCAATATGTATCCATGCATTATTTATTAATACACACTTGTGTAATCATGTTTTAATGAGAGATGTGTTTACAAAATCTATAATCACTATTCTCCAGAATTTTTTTTTGTTAATTTACTCCTGTCGTGTTATGAAGTGCTTCATGTGAGATCTTTATCTCTAATAGCTTTTTACTTTATTTGTCTTTCTTTATAAAAGAAAATATATCCAATTCCTCGGATGTCAACAGCATCATATCCTATGAATACCAGAAACATTTATTTATATTTACTCCAGCATTTAAGAAGAGACAGCCGGTCACATCCTACATTGAGAGCAATGGAGAAAAATGGAGGAAAACATTGCTGAGCAAACGTGTGGATTCAACAGTGCAGCTATTTAATTCATCACAGTCAGAGACATTGAGACAAGTTAGAACATTTATCTTGTATGGAAATACTAAATATAATGAAAGTGCAGCTCTTAGCTTCTGCTTCTGACATGATTATTGACTCTATGGCTCTGAATAGAACATCTCTTGACGTCTAGAATGTTTCAATGTTATTAATCAACCTTTGTTCAATGAAAGTCATTTAAAAATCATACAAAGAAACATATATGTATTATTTTACATTAAAATGAGTCATTAAATTTCCCTTTACAAGTAGATATAAACTTATTTTCTGCAGCATTTCAACATTTTGAAACATTTCTCACATGATCTAATTTGATTCCGATCTTTTCCCCCGCTCTTCAAATGCATTTTTCTGTCTTTTGGGGGCTCTTGTTCTTTGAAGAGAGCGAGGGTATGCGGAAATTGTAGCCGTGTGATTATTTGTCCTCTACTGTCAGGCAATCATGGTAATCGCTTACTGAGCGGTACGTCCTCTACAGTCAGGTCAAAAAAGTTTCCAGCCCCCCCGGTGAGTCTCCCTTTCGCCTCCGTTCTTCCTTCCGTCTTTCCTGTTGCCATCTTGGCCTGCCATGTTAGTGTGGCCTCCCGCTGCTCTGCACTCTCCTCTGATAAATCTTCATATGCTTTTGAAGAGAGGTGGAGGGTACAGACAACAATAACCACAGCTACTCTCCATCAAAGGGTTATCTGGCTTTCACAGGCGCCGTGACGGACGGCTCTCTGACGGGGCAGAGGCGAGTGCTGTGTCTCTGACATCCTTGAGTCCCGCCTTTGCTACCAGAAGAGATTCAACTATCTTTAAGCATTTTTCTCAAATGACGCATGTTCAAAGAACCGAAATGATATATTTAAGGTTCCTCACCTGCGATAGGGTTGCACTGAGAAACACTTTAACCATCTACGCTTGTGTTTGTCGGCTTCTTCAGCATTCGCGAGGTAGATCTTTGTACCAGTTTGATCTTTCGAAGTGACCCTCAAAGGGACGTCAATTTTGCGAGAAAAGGATCCGTTCCTCTCAGTGGCCTTTTTTCTGAATTCAGCTCCTATGAAAGTCTCAGCTACGATGTTTAGTAAAATCTTCCCTTTTCATTTTGCAAGAAAAAATAGGAAGAATTGTATCTTGTGCCAGTTAAAAACTTAAAATTTTGATGTGCATCAGTGAGTTTTAATAGGCAATAAAGAGAGATATTTGTGAGCACTACGACTTCACAAAACTGTCCCATTCTAATTGACAAAAGATGCAAAATAAAACTCTACCTCCATCTCTTTATTGTTGTCGGATTATCCCGCCTTCTTTTTTCGTGCTGCATCTTGAAATTGAGAAATGCTGTTAAAAACTTCCTACATCCAATTTTGCTCTCAAAAAGTGAGAATGAGAATAAACCTTTTGTTTACGCCACCTATCATCTTGAAGTATTTACTATTCCATGCCTCTCGGCTTCCTGTCTCCCTCCCGGGTGATAAAAGGTTGCTGACTCCCGCTCTTAACCCCTTCCATCTTTATTCCATCTCCTGCTCCGTCTCTTCACTTATATAAACTTCCCTCTGTGCAAATCAGACTGCCTCCATATTTCTTGTCTCCCTCAGGAAGTAGTTTATTCACGGAGGTTTCTTTGAGTGCCTCGTGAGCATTTGACCAGGTGTTTGTGACATTTTTCAATATTTTATTTGTGTGTTTAGTGTGTCAACTTGGGCTGTAACACATTGGCTTTTGAGACGGAGGACGAGGAATATATGCACACATTCTAGTGCTTTGTGTCTCTGTGTGGTGAGGAAGTGAGGGTGTGTAAACAGGTGTGTGTTTTTAGAAGAAAGGAGGTAAAGCAATGAAATTCAATGCTGAATGAATTATGGAGTATGTATCGTTACCTGCTGTGTGTTGTTCTGGCTGTGCGAGAGAGTGGAATTCAAGTGTTAAAGGTGCCAAAATAAAACCAGAAAAGCTGCCCTCTGTTTCAGACGTAGTGGCTGATAGTGTATGAATAGCCTGCGGTTACCTAGCAGGACTGAATCGTCTGAGATCTTCTGTTCCACAACATTTCCTTTCAATAACAACATCTTATGCAGCGAAGATGCGCCATCATAATTCCTGTCATCACTTGTGAAGCTGCAGCACATCGTCATGTGTTTGAATGTTAAGCGTCTCATTTAATATTGTTGTTTGTACCAGTTGCTTACAAAGATGAATGTTTGCCACACATTTCGTATTTTATGTAAATTTGCAAAACCTTTCGTTAGTTCTATTGGACTCACCTATCGCACTCACCTACTCACCTATCCCAACTTAACACTATTGAACTCAAAAATCTAAACTCATCTACCGGACTCACCTATCTGACTCACCTATTAGACTCTCTAAGTCTGTAAATAACCCCTAAATCCCACCCAATTTATTCACTGATGCATCATGGTCCTGCATGGTCGTCGATGAGAATGTTTCTACCAGATACAGGTGTACATCAGAGGTTTGCTTCTATTGTGTGCTTCTCTCTTAGAGACCAGTTCAAAAGCAGGGTGTATATCTAGGTAACACCATGTTACACCTTAAGACTCTATGTGGGGTTACCGACATGTTGGCAATGATAGTGCTCCCACCACGAGCACCACACTTTATTTCCTGTTTTTTTTGGGGGATTCCAAAGTGTCTCAGATAGAGTGCAACACTCTTTCTTTTTTACCTTCTAATAGTTTGCTTCTATCTGCAGGAAGTCATTCGACGAAAATAAAAGTCAATTTTAGAAATAGATGTACAGTTTCACACTGATTGTAGGTCAGGTTTTACCCATTCATGGTTGAAAAACCAAGCTTGTGAGCACACTTTAAGGGCATGTCAGACATGGGAAGAGCTGGTCAAATTACATTTTTCTTCCTAAGTCCTCTTGATAGACCGTGTCTAACATAGTATCGTGCGTGATGGAGACATAAATGTCTAGTTTTTGTCTTCCCTGATTGAAGAGCTCCAGCTTATTGACAAGTAAAGTAATAAAAATCAATTGGTCAAATTCACATTTTTTTTCTTGACTTTGTCATGTCCTTGGACGCTTGAATGTTTCTTTTGTTTCGTACAGCAGAGAAACATCCACCAGCTGTCCTCGCTTTTTAACTCCCATTTCTTTCCCATCGCACTACGTGTACATGAGCGTGTGTGTGGGGGGGTTTATGTGCAAAGGGGTGATCATAAATATAAGGAGCTGCAGGGAGACAAAGGGGCTAAAATGGAAAGGCATGGATGGACGAGGGGACCAGGCCATGTCATGTACCTCAGTCATTTTTCTTGTGCGCTTAGAACTCAGTCAGGGGTTTAATTGGAATCCAGACTTCAAAGAAGCCTTCGGCCCATCCTGCACCCCCCAACCCCATCCCAACTCCACCTCTGCACTCACTCCCCTGGCTGGATCCACCCACGTCCACACACACAGAGCATGACCACTACAATATCAGAGACGGCATCACCATGCACAACCTCGGCTGAAATTGACTTACCCATATTTGCACAAGATGTTTAGGTGCCGCCTGTGTTCTTAGAGGGGCTCAGTCTGAAACATTATTTGTGCTCGAAATTGAACTGCCCTGGTGGGTCCCCAGGCTAGTGAGCTGTTCAGCTTCCAGTGTTTTTCCTCAATGTTTGGATTGTGATAACTAGTATAGACTCTTTGGGTACTTCATTCAATTTAATAAATTAGCCAAACCCTCTATTTACTGGACCAGAACTGAGAAAGTGACTTGCAGAGAGAGAAAAAAAGGTAAACTTAAATCAATTCAGAGAACCTAATAAGGTAATAAATAAGCAAAGCAAGTCTGGCTCATCCAGTTCTCTGGTGTGACTACTTATGCCTTGATGTCATTTACATTTAACTCTATTTTTATTTTATAGTTTCTCTGACGGCTGTGTGTTTAGAGTTTAAATATTGATTCATATATTCCCGTTTTCACTCTCAATTTTCCTTTGAAGACTTTCACAACGAAAGGAATTCTTCACCAACATAATAGCTATCTATCCCGCAACAAGCTCATTATACTTGACACCTCCATACTATCGTACCCCAAGAATACCTGTAACCTACCTCTGTGTGTCCAATAGTCTCACCTCCCCAACTTTGTCTACAAACTTCACCACAAATTCCCCATTTTTTAAGGATTTGTCAATCATTGAGAATGGCCGCAACTCAAAGATAGGGCTTTCGTTTTAGATCTTACTGTTGTCATCGATGACATTTCAAAAGACATTTGTGTTCAGTGTTCAATTGTAATTAATTCATTAATGTCTATTTGTTTTATTTAAATCCACTGCGTAATTTAATAATATATCCAACTAATCTTTGTATGTTTAGATCCCATTTAAACTTTAATTCAGGATAATGTCAATATATTTTACCTGACTATTATTATCAAGCTTTTGTTATAAAACTACAAAAGTGGTTAGACATTTTTCTAACTTCCTGTATAAAACTGTTCCAGAAGAAAGCACTGAAGGAACCTGTCTGCACTATAATTAATAGCAAAGCAGTTTGATATATAGTAATATATGCACCTGTGTAATTAAGCTTTCTGTCTGCACCTTTGGACTTTCCGTCAGCCTTGTTAGCGCCCGGCAGAAGACACTTTTGAAGCCATACCTGTTGGATAATGTGTTTCAAAGCTGTAATTATAGGTAGAGAAGAGAGACCTATTTTCGGACCTCTAACAAATCACATTTTCTATTACATCTGGTAAAGGTGTTAATGACTTCTTGTCTTTTTGATTTAAATTATGCAACTGCTGGATCATTTGAAGCACGAAATAGTTGAATTTCAAGTCGCCATACAGAGAAAAAAATGTGTATCCAACTCAAACATTTTTTTCATCAAATGCACATTGTTAAGAGGGAACGGAACAGTTTAAATTAACGTGTTACTTGAAAAAGGAGTGTGGTTGGAAATGTCAGCTCTCTATTAATAAAAGAGGATGTTGCTGCTTGAACAAGTCACAACTGCAGTCCATCAAGAATTATCCATTGTTTATTCAACAGTTTAATAATTCCTCATTTGTTATACAGGTTTTATCGCTAACTGAAAACCTGATATTGGTTAACAATGGTTTCATTTACTGCACTACGTACAGACATTTTTTCCAGGTGTGTGGTAGCATTTATTACTTGCTCTCATTATTAGAACCACGAAGAGTATTTATGTAAACCCAACAAAAATTCCATTTAGGAAGTAAACATATGTGTCTGTGAAGTAATTTGAAAAAGTGTTGTAAAAAGTCATTGATTACAGGAGGTGTTTTCTAGTGTGATATTACTTGATAACATTTGACAGTAGCCTTTTCTATAACAATCTCTGTACGTCTCAGCAAAAATATTTTCAAATGTATCACTACTTCTTATTTTATTTTATCACATACATTGTGTGTGAAAAAAGACCCCATGAAAATTCCGATACATCCAATTTCAATTCAATTCACACCACATTTAATTCCTATTAATTTTGATGATTTCCATAGTTCTGGCGTCTCTCCTCCGCTCTTTTTCGGGATTATTTGGTTTTCAAATGATTTGTTATACTTGGGCATCGCTAGGTATTACAGAAAGTATATTCAAATAAAACCGCTGTTTTTTCTAATACAGACATTATATATTTTCTTGTTGTTGCGGCCTCTTGCTTTTTACAAAAAAGAAGAACCTCCATGGTTTCAAATATAATTAGGTTTCTAAGTTTTCCCCTCTCCTCTTCGTTAACACCTTTTGGTCTTTGCATCTTATTGAGTGAGCCTCAGCCAGCAGTGATGGCAGCATCCAGTGAATTATATGAGCCCAAGTTTTGGAATAAAGTGAGGAACTGGAATTTTCATTAACCCTTGGGTTATCTCATGGTCAAGGTGACCAGAAGGCCCAAAACAAATGGGTTTGTGGTATCCCTTGTGCTGCCTATGGGTCAAGAGGAACCCCCTGGCTTCCAGAAATACATATGCAGTGGTTGTCACAAACACATTTGTTTTGGGGCCTTTGGGTCACTTTGACCCTGAGATAAAAATAGGCTTAAGATCTGAACCATTTGGACACTGCATGTTTCTGTTCTATCAAGTTTAATGCATTGGTGCCATAAAAGGAAGCAATACATGCACCCCTGCACCGACCCGAATATAAAATCATTGAAAGAGGAATGCTGATGGTATATGAAAAAATATCAGTAGCATGATGTTGAATGACTAGTGAAGCAAGAGTCTCTAGTTAATTCTTACAATTATTAATCTGACTCCTGAGATCGATCATTACCATTGTGGTGATGTCTTATAGATTAACTAAAAGCTAAAATAACAAGAAAAGAAGTGTCGATCAAGAAAACCCTTCTTTTTTCAAGAGTTAGCTGCTGCTGCTGACAATGACAATCTTATTCTTCACATTATTTATCTATTTATATGTTTATTCATATTTTGTTAAGAGTAACATTTTCACCAAATGTTATAAACAGAGAAACTTCAAGGAACAAGAAAACAACCGTGGAAGAGTGTAGTATCTCAGATTTGCCTCTGGTCACAAAAGTCAAAAGCTTGAAAGCAGTGTTGAGTGTAAGTGAAAACATCATGTGCATGTACACGTGTTTGTATATCATTTTACAACATCTGGAGTGATAACAGTGGAGCAGAGAGAGAGCTCTTAGAACATCATCTGGGCATGAGGCTGAATAAAAAACATATCTTATGGCAGAAATCTCTCAGATCACGGTCACGAGGTGAACTTTGGCATGATATACTATTTAAAATAAATATTTTCAGATCAGACAGATTGAATATGATGATATGATTGAATTAATTTATTGAGGGATAGGTCCCCAACTTATCTGTTTTGGTTCTGATGTGCCTCTTCTAGGGTTTGTTTTTTCAGTGGTGGACATTTTACTAAAAATGTAAACCATTTGGATGGTTCTCAACGTTCTCATCATTCTCTGTCTTTGCTAGCTGTTACGACTGCTTCCTTGAGACATCGTCAAGAATGAGAATTTGCTCAATAAATCTACCACTAATATGATAAATCCCATAATGCATTTCAACAGTTGAAACTATAGTTAAAGTAAAATTTGGAGCCCTGATTTATTTTATACTATGTATTAAATGTTTATCTTTTTGGCCAACAACTTGCTCTGTATGGTGTCCACTCTGACGTTGAAACATGACTTACATGAATACATTCATCCCAAGTGTCAGTTCCAGGCTCTTGGTACTTAACCTGAAACATACGATGATGATGAAGTGAAACTTGATGTTGAACACACGTCAAGAGTGAGTGAAACACAAGCTAGGTAAACACAAGAGGAAACCCTCACCGGTACGGCAAGAAAAGTGCATACATGAATTTAAGTGAAAATGAACGAACGCACAAGAGATTCTTTCATAATGACATCGCCGAATCAGCATGTTACCTGTAAGAAACCCCTCGCTGAGCCGGCTTACAAGTGTTACAGTGACAGGGGAAGACCTCCCCCATCCTCCTGGGGTTCTGTGTGGTAAAAGCTCCTGCGTTCCAGGCCTTTAGCAAGAGGATTAAGTCTACCAGTAGAGAGAGGCTGACTGGAGGCCTCTGTTCTAGACACGGGAGTAATCCTCTGCTCCAGTGGATGTAGAAAGATTCCTTTCTTTTTTCTATCAGAACAAAGTGTCCCTCGTGAAGTTGCATTTCTTTAACACTACTAAAAAATACTGTCACGACCTTCATCGGAATTCCACCAAAACAGGCTTGTTTCCTTTCGCTTGAGCATTTAATACAGAAATGTGGTTGTGATAAAGCAATTTGGTTTAAATGAAAACTTTGTGTGTATCTTTTAATCCAGTAAATCTTGGCTACAAGAGGAGTTCCCTGCCAGCCCTCCTGCAGCAAAGGCCCCGTGTTCCATAAAAGCCTTAATTGCTCTGTTAAACATCAGACTATAATCGCATGTGGCGAGGCTGGAAAGCTCTGTAAACACCCTGTATGTGGTTCCCTTTTACATCACGCCAAAACAGAACCATGTGCTGAGTTCAAAGCCTTGGGGTATTCCAAATTTCATATCAAATATTTCATTAGTATTTTGTTTAGAGAAAAAAAGTAGGGAAAGAGTGTTTGAAATCGTTTTTCTAAGACACACATTTGACAGGTTTTGTCAGCACTTTAACTGAAACTAATTCAGAATGCATGTGCTTTGGGATCATTGACTGGTGATGAAGATCAAGTCCGTGCACAGTGTTGGTGCTCTGTCCTCGCGATGAGATGTTGGGGCGCCTGGTCAGCTTCTATTAACCAGTGATCAAATGAAAGACTTTGGCTGGGAACTAAGATAACATCTTCATTGATCCTCTTTGCTCGTGTGAGTGAATACAGCGTAAAACGTTTTTTACAGCAAACATATTGAAAACAGACATCCAAACATTACTTTACCAAAGTGTTCTCTCAAGTTGAGCTGTCTGAAGTTTATTAGCATTTGGTATATATAAGACATAAGCAGCGTTTAATTCGAGGGTTGATGATTCTGGCTGAAGATTCATCTTACAGTTCTTCAATGAGTCTAAACTGTTCGCCCTTCTCAAGTATCATTTGGAGGAAGTCTTTGATGTAATCATGTAGAACTATTTAGAATCTAAATTTGATGTAAATCTCCTGGATTTATCTTTCTGTTTCAATTAATCAAACCCTTTGGAAGAGGATGTTAGTGAGGATGCAGAGAACATATGAAGAACATATGTAAACCATTCTTAAGTTAATCCCAAAGCCAGGTTAGTCTCAGCCTGCCTGTGAACCCTGTAAGGCTGTGGTACTAGGCATCAAAACGTGACTTCCTAGTGCACACATCGTAAGGATGGAGCTTCATGCAGTAGAAGGTGATGCAATGGATGTTTTCCTTTGACGAGGACGAGTCATCAAGCTGATGCTATTACACATGGGTGTCTGGTAAACAGATAGTGACTGATAAAGCTGGTGTCTCACAACAAGAGCTAGGCTCCTCGCTTCCTCGGGTTGGAGGTGCTTATTATGCGTCCTTTATGAAGGCACCATGTCTGCTCATAAAAGCCCTGTCTAGAATAACGACTTGAAAACATCCGCACACATCGGATTTCATCTGAATACTAATGATCAGTTGGCTTTCCAACATCATTTCCTCTCTACATCTCAGCTCTGCCATGTGATCCTCCATGTTGCAGCGGTGAATTACTGGACATGTGTTTGAGGGAGTGACATGAGGCGTCACTGGGCTTTTTCATCCACAACGTCACATGTTCTCAAACTACACCTTCATACCTTTGTGCTGCATCCATCAGCACAGCTATGATTCTATTCTTTTTTAATTGTGTCTTTACTCAGTATTATTCATAGTAATCATCATTTAATCATGTGCACTGGCTGGAAGTTCCATCATGTAGCTCGATACTCTTCTGGTTTTATCCGGTTGCATTATTATGCATATTACATATAATGTTATGTATAACAACATTTTTAAATAGAATTTAAAATAGATTGAATTTAGAAAATCCATTTCCAGTAAATATAGAATTACAATATCAACATGCATGTGTAAAACAAATCCAAATTTGGTTTATTTAATTCAAATTACAAATCCATACAGTTAAATTCTTAAAAAAACATTTCAACAAATAAATTCAGTGCATTCAGTTTCAACATTTCAAAATGTTAAATTGAAGCATTGTAGCAAACACAAATGTACAAATTAATTGATATTATTAATAATAATAATAAGGGTGTGGGAGGGAATGGAAACATGAAAAAGATTGGACAGGAATGGGGGAGGTTGTCGTTAGCCTTGAATGTAAAAAGAAGGACTATGAATGGACAACGGAACGAAAATGGGAGGCAGTGAAGATTTTGAAAGATCAGGGTTTGGGTGATGATGTTTGAGTCCTGTATCAGATGAAGCTTATTTGTGAGGGAGGAAGAGAGAGAGAGCGAGTTACTATAGTCCAAGCAGTAAGTGACGAGTCAATATAACATATTTTTAAACGCTATTGAGAAATAAAAAGAAAGCATAGAATGTAATCCATTAAAGACTTCCATGATTAAAAAATTATGTTCGTTCATAGCAAAATCAAGCTTCCTAAAAAGATTAGAACTCTTGCAAACCTGTCACCATGCTCTGCTGGCTGAAATCTGTCAGACAGAAAACAAGCAGTACAAATAGATAATTCACAATCTGTCTTAGCTGTAAAGGGACAGTTATATGCAGATGACACAATTTTGTACGTTCATGCAAAAACAAAATGGGAAGCCGTTGCAGTTCTCTCTGGTGTCTTGGTCTCTGTGTTCCAATTGCTCCAGGACTCTTGCATTTTAACAAAAACTATATAAAAACAGTCTCTGTTTGTCTCTCGGCAGTCAGCAGATGGTGAACAACTATCTGTGCTAGTCAATGGTGAGAGATTAGATGTGGTAGAACAATTTAAATAGTAAACCTTTTTTCACTACAAGTCAGCAAAGGTCTATATGCATGATGCATGATGCATGCATGATATTCAGCCACATAAACTACTGTCATACAACTTGGTCTCATACCTCAGAGAATATCCTGAATCCTTTAAAGTCTCTCATCAACAGAACATTAAAAATTCTTGACACAAAGCATAAGTATACGGTCTTTTGATACTTATCAGATATTCATGAATACTTGCCTCATTTTTAGAGTTTTTAATAAACTAGCTCCCCCTCCCTTTATGTATTTTATAAGTTTAAAAAATATCTTAAAGTCTTAATCTTTAACCTACATGCAACTTGTCTATGGTCGGTGTCTTGTTTACCTGTAATGTGTAATTGTCTTGTCTAGTCTTGTGATTTATGTACTCTTTTGTATCATCCAACCTACCTTAGGACAACGGATGAAAATTAGCTATTGTGCTAACAATAATAAACATATTTACGTTGTTGCTCTATTCTGACATGTTGATGAATATGCATTGTCCTAATTATAATAAATAAATCCACAGTCACGTGAAAATCATATCAACCTTCCTAAATGTAAGATGAAAACAGAGCGCCATCAAACTCTAAGCACTTCCGAGTCTTTCTTCTGTCCTTAAATCCGTCCTCAAAGGGCAAATAGTGTGTTGATTTAAGTATCTCTTAAATTGATAGTGAACCTCTATTGTATTCATCAGTATGTGTCTGTTTGTACAAAACTCTCTTTTCATTGAAATATTAACATTTGAAAATATGTTTAAACCCCACCCACTGAAAAGGCTTTGTTTTTCTGGAGATTAAATCTCATTTACCATAGCCTCACCCACTCTGCTGTGATCAGTCAAGCATCAAGGTTTGTTACGCAGCATCATCAGTCTTGCCTCCACCTCCAAGAGACTTGTTGTATGAACAAAGAGGGGCGTAATTACAGCTATCAGTAGGAGGAGTCAAACCCAATATTACATCACAATGGACTTTGCCCTCGTAACCATTCGCTTAGATTTAAGACGGGGGAGAACTTTATAAAGTTATAACTTCAAAGTCTGAATATTTTATAGTCAGACTCAAACTTCCTGAAGATAGTTCGGTAAACATACATTTTGTTTTGGCTGCAACCTCGATTGATTTACGATTTTGCACCATGTGTGATTGAACAACCCCGCAGAGCAACTTATAGTTCATTGTTTATACTATGAAAAAAAATATTAGTGTTTTTGCCACTCTCTACCCACACAATACAAACATGGTAGTGGTGGGTGTCAGGCTGTCAGGGCTCCAGATCTCATGTGAAGTGTGTATCACCTACAGCGTTTCCTCCGTGTAAAAGCTTTCTCCAGTCACAGCAGGCCGCTGTTCCATAGTGATACAACAATGCCAGACACGTGATGTTGGTGCTCTGCTCCCTGTGGATCACTCTTTATTGCTCCCATCTAACCTCCATCAGGACTTGGTCTTCTGACATTATGACACCTAAGGAGAGAAGTGTGCAGTAGAAAGCAGCAGAACGGTCTCACCCAGGGCAGTACAAGCATGAATGGCTGTCCTTTAGACTGGCTGGGGACATTTTCCACACTGCCGGCCAAAATAGGATATATCCTGCTATATAGGACACCTTTTCACATCACTGGCTCTCAAGCTCCAACAGTAAAATCACATTTTGACTCTGGACGCGGTTGGATTCGATTAGACCTTGACTTATTCAAAATAAGCTGTCAACTCTCAAATGTGCTTTAGAAGATAGTTCCATTTTTATTTTGGGGTAAACTGCACCATGCTTGACGTCATTGATACAACCTTTTTTATTTCTATTCAATAGGTGTGTCCGATAACCCACAACATCACAGTATCGTGCACAACTTTGCCAGCACTGTTTACCCACTTATCTGTTTTTTTTGTTGTAGCTTGTCCTCCTCACTGTGTCTTTGAACAATGATGAATGCACACATAGTTTTCAAGCTTTGATGAACTCTCAGATCCATGTTGTTCTTGTAAATGAAGAGGTTGTGTTTGAAAAAAGCAGTAATATGCATCAGATATGTGTGATTTATAGAAAAGGCCATGAAGCAAAGGCCTGAAGCAGCAAACGCGGTGTTTCAAATAGAGTTTGCCAGTGGCCTTTAGTGTGATCAGTGACCCAAGGTGAGGCACTTAGTGATTTATCTCCTGCACATCTCTTGTTCTCGTACGATCAGCGATGTAAAAACACACTGTGTGTCCCTGAGCTTTGGCCCCAGCCTTGGGTCTCTGGCCCAGGATTGTAACCTAGTTTGTGGGTTGGAAAGCTCAGGACATGCACCTCTGGCAGTCAGGGTTAGCAGCATCCTGGCGATGGGTCAAGGTTAAAGGTCATGAAGCTTGACCTGTCAGTTCAGTCCAGTGGACCTGCTGAAGCTCTTTTATCAACATCATTAGAATACACACACACTATTCCTGTGAGCAGATCGAAGTGCAGCAGTAAACGGACTCGTACTGAAAAAGCTGCTGGCTAATGAGGAAATGTTTTCTCAGCTCAGTGGACATGATGTTGAGGAACGATCGTTTTGAGTCAGTCGACAGCTTTATCCATCCTTTTTTCTTAAGTGCCTACTTTATACATCTACATAAAGTGCACATACTGTATATATTTATGTATATATCTAATACACAGTATTCAAGTTTACTTGTAAGTTCAGTGTGAGGGCAAAGGATGTGTGTTTGCAAACCAGCCCAACTGATTTTTTTCACCTCATATGGCATAAATGGGAATTTCCCTTGCATCACCTTCAGGAGCAGATTTAGAGAGATTTTCAGTGCAACTGTTCCTGTCGGCTTGGCTTGTTAAAGTCGCTCTTGGCTCAGATCAGAATATGTCTTCATTTTGGAGAACAGTTCGATTTTTGATCCTGAAGTTGGTTGTCCGGCCAAGTTTTCAGTGACCACATGTGTGTACATGTGCATGAAGGATTCAAAAGCTATAGAAGAATTTTGTATTATTATTAATATTATAAAAGAAAAAGCGAGGTGCATTGAATATATTCAGATCAGTCATTGAGTGATTCAATATTCAACAATTCCATCTCCATCAGTTGTTCATGTTAACTGGTTAAAGAAAATGACATCAACATCACAACATGACTTTCAGGGTCAAAACTGTGATAACCTCTTGCCTGAATTATTCATTTCTATTCTTAAACGACAAAATGAGAAATCTTCCAAACGAATGCTTATTCATTATAATGCAAATAAGAAATATTAGTCAGACTTTTTCACACATTGACTATGGCCAAGAATATTTCTGACCAAAATCAACTTAATATCTGGAAAATAAGCATTAATAGGAGTGTTAAGAAAGCAGGAAAGTGTATAAAAATGCATGTAAAGGTAGTTGATACTACAAAGGTTCAACAAAAGCTTGCCGGTGTCAGAAGAATATTGTGAAGGTTACCTTTATTTCTAATTACACGTCCATATGTCATGTATGTCGGTCTCTTGACCCGGGCCCCGATGACCTCTGTCTTTTATGTCTGTGTGGAGCCAGTCCACTGTGTCTTCAACACCATATATGAGATTAGCCATAAAATCCCACCTCTGCTCCTCTGGGCCGCACAAGAACTAATGAAGGATACACAGAAGCCACCATCACCACCATCACTGAGGTAGTCTGGGTTAGGAGTGGGTTTTATTCCCTACAAGAAGTATATTACCACTTCAGCTCTTGTTCATGTGGTGTTGATTTCACTTGCATCAAGGTGGACAAAAGTACACACAGAGATTTTCCAGTTGAGAAAATGTTCTGAATGGACCTGTAGACTCTAATGTCACATTTCACACAATCTCTAAAGAACATTTTCGTGATACAGCAATGTGTCTGGAGATTTGGAGAGATCACAGAGAGGATTTATGTTCCTCCTAGAAGTGTTCCAATTTTCAACTGATGGATAATTGACTCATGATGCTCTCTGCAACTGTTACACACCAAGAACTTGACAATTCATGTCATCACAGTTACATGAATATTAACCACAGACATGTTGTCCTTCCAGATCTTAATTTCCCTAAAACTGCTCATTCAACATTTTAGGTGTCAGTAAATAACCCAAAAGCAAACTGAAATGATTTCAGGGCATTAGTTATTATTTGCCTTGTGAAATAATAAACAACAAAACCCACAGTATTACATAAAAATATAGAAATGTCATATATTAATGTGTTTTCTACCCAAAATCTTCAATTTCAACTTTTTATTCTTTTCCACAATTGCATTTTGTTCAAAGACAAGAGATCGAGGTAATGGATGTGAAAGAGGATGTTGTAATTTGACTAAATCAACTAAATCTGACACAAATTGTCTCAAATATTTGTCTTGAATTTGTTGTTAAAGTGTTGAGCTTGACTAGCTGGTTGAGGAACAACCCGAGGATTTAATCCTCCTGCTGTGTGTCAGTGTTTATTCTCATATCTTTTCGGTGTTACAGTAGTAGCGGCACATAATGAGATCTGATAAATTAATGGTTGTATTGTTCAGCTGCCATCGCAGTTCTTGATCGGAATGCCAATTAAGAAATCTCATTTTTGTTCTATTGGCTTTTCTTCCATATGTTGCCAACAAAGGGACGCTTCTGTGAGTTGACACATCATGACAGATTCTTTTTTTTAATTCCTTTTTCTGAGCTATAGTTTCATGTTATGATGGCACTGTCTGCGTTTTGTGAAGCCCTAGTCCCGTTTTTGTCCTTTCTTCAGGGGCAAAGTACCAAATACCGCTTCTTTGACTCAATTGGATATGTCAAGCAAGAATATTGAAGTGAATAGAGCAGCTCAGACTCGGCTGATGAGAAATGACAGATGAGGACACAGTCTACACTTATTTGTGTAGACGTAGTCAGACAAGTGTTTTCTCTGCTAACTAGCGCAGGTCTAAAAATAAGTAAATAAAAGTAACATGCTCAGGGGCAGGTGAAGAGAGCAAAACATCTTTTTTATAAACAATATATGAGATGCTCTTTGCAAGTATAGTCCTTAAATATTAACCGCCATCTTGGCTTTTAGTCATTTTTTTTAACGAGCGATGGAAATACTGAAATACGTAAGTGTAGCCTGAAAATAAAATTATTTATAGCATGTTTCCCGGTCTCCTTGGAACTTACTCTTGAAGGCAATCCTACAAAGTAGCAGCTAGTAAACAGATTAAGCCTCATATCTTCTACCGTATCTGGCTGGGAATGTTGCTGGAAAACCAAATGTACATGTGTCATATCTGTAATGTTTCAATTTCATTTATGTCTTTATCCTGATTAATCTCACTTATCAAACATGATTAACGCACAAGATGTATGTGAACCATCAACACACTCATTTAATTCAATCCACTTTGCACCTGGGGTGACCAGCAGATTTCCATTTTACTTTGCTGCATTATAAATCTTGGTGAGATGCTTTCTGACTGCTGGTTGTGCACTGACCTGTGCACATCAAGCTTTTCCTGTTTATTTCTTTTGTCTTCTTTCCACACTAATGGCCAAAGGGGCTGCGTCCAGGCCTCACCTGACCACTTCACAAAGCCGGGTCTCTGGAACCGACAAGCGTAAAGAAAATCACATTAACCCCTTCCAGACCGAAAGGAAATATCATATTTGCTTGCACATGAAATCTTAAGAAAAAAGCAAGTGGTTATTTCTGTTTCCGCCTTTAATCAGGAGCATGTGTCAGTTCAAGTGTGTGTTATTTACACATGCTCACTAAAGGCTAACCAGGCCACGAGCACCTCAGGCCTCGGTTACAATGGCAGGATGTTTTCAGCTAAATGTGATGTAGAGCAGGTTAAATGATAAGACTAATGATATAACTAATTATCTTCTAGTTTTATTGTGAGTTTCAACTTCAAGACAAAACAGTATTCAATAAGTGTAGTTTAATTCACAAAGTATTTTCAGAGTTGTTTAAACTCTAATTTGATGTAAACAAGACCTAACGAAGCGTGTTCTATGAATTTTGTACTCTCTCAGAGTAAAATTATATTTTGCTTTTCTTCAATGTGTTATGGTGCAGTTCAACAGGTGGAAAATGAACTGCAGTAAATAATCCATTCACGAAATGAGGAGAAGTTTTAAAACTCATGAAGGCTGCCAAGCTAACATCCCTTGTGGTCTAGTGGCAAGAACACTCTAGTTGGGTTCCAAGTTGGGGAACTTGATTTTTTTTGGCACTTTACCATTTAAAAAAAAAATAATAGCAGTTGTTTTTCTTGAAATTAATGTGTACCTCGTTGCATAGAAAATATAAAAAGTCCTTGGTGGAGGTATGCAGAGTCTTGGTACTTGTTTTCCCTCTTTTTTCTGGCAGCACTTTGAAGCTCAAGTTCCATTTGCACAAATCATTTGCGTTTGAATAAGGTTTAGTTGAATAAATCATCAAATGATGTGGAAAAGACAGAGATGGGATGCCAAAATTAAAGTGCACGACCAGCTGCTGTGTGGACCTGTTCCCTACCGAGCATCTACATCGCACCTCATCACTTGTTCGCTGCACTTCAACTGAGCTGAGCAAGGAAATGAAGCATATTTCAGCACAGATGCTCTGTGCCCATTCCCAGTCCTTCAGAAGGAGGGTAGCAGCTCTGGCAGTTTGTTGTTTTTATATTAAATCACTCTCCCACTTCCATGTCATATTTCTCTCTTTAATTGATGCCCATGCCGGCGTTGTTTCTCAGTGCACCCTTGAGAGGATGCTTTCTCCAAACAGGCCCTTATCTCGCTCTAATAGGCCAGTCTCTCCTCTGAGGCCCTCGGCTGCGTCAGGCCACTGCTGCCTCGCTGCAGCCTACAGTTTGAACTGTTGCTGCCCATTAGTTCTCTCTCCAGGCCGCACTATTCCCTGTGCTCAACCTCCCGCTGAAGGTCTGCCCTCACTGCTGTCCCAGCAACATCCTCACCTGCTCTGATGTCACATGTTTAATTTCTGGAGCTTTCACACTAAACATTTTTGTCCTGATGTTTCTCTAAAAGCTAAAGCTACTGGTTTTATCAGTGTTTTTGAGTTCATCTTGTTACCAGGATTACTGACACCCCAGAATCAACTTCCAGAAAATAAACTTGAGTTAAAATGTAGGTGCAAGGAACAAATATTTTTTGTACCAAATGTGGTTTATTATGATTTCCATACTCCAAATACAGTTTTAGAAAAGTGAAATGTTCTGATGTAATATATTACAAAAAATAAAATTAAAATCCCCTCGTACTGCACTTCTATGGATGTAAATAGTAACATTACCAACTGATCATTGGATTGATGCTGGCCTGGCTTGAAAGCTCCACTGATGTGCTGTTTCAAAGAGGTCTCTATTTAATAATTATATATAATTAATATTTTCGTGAGAGATGAGGAAGCGGGACATGTTTTTTGTCCTTCCTTAAGAAGGCAATGAAGTTGGTTTTCCAAGTGGGCAGCAGCTGTAAGTTGTACCAAACTCTCCATGTGTATCAAACATTTCACTGTTGTGACGATACTCAACAGGTTTGGCAAGACAAACTAGATACGCAGAAACAATGAAACTTTTTCACAAAACTATTCAAATAAAATCTCTACTCTATCCTCCTCTGCTGGAGGGTGCATGAATGTTGTAACTTAAGTGGATAGACAGCTTCTACCACCTAGTAAAACACAAATGAAAATCTTTTGTCATGAGAAAAAACATGGATATAAATTAAAAATTAAATCAGAGGAAGCAGTTTTGTTTTTATGCATCGACAAACTGCAACAAAAACATGCTATTAATATTTCAGTCTTGTTCAAACTAGCTCTAAATGTTTTTGTTATCAATAAAATGTAAAGTTACTAATAAAAAAAGTTATAAAAGATTATTAGTCCTTGTTGCGTCATTGGTAAAGATAAACTGATAGAACAGTGATAGTTCACCTCTACTGAAACAGACTCATGTGATGCGAATAGTGGCTTCAGAATCCCCCTCTTACATATCGTACTCACGGAGCTTGTATACTTTTAACAGTTGCCTGAGATGTATCTGGCAAGTGTGTATTCTTACACAACCTTTAGTACCTCAAGTGTTAGTGGGCGCCATCATTGAGAATTCAGAAACACGTTGAGAAATGGACACTTCCTATAAAAAAGAGCCTCCACACACTTTGATAGATTGGCAAAGCGGTTTGTTCTACCAAATTTAACAATGATATATCATTCTCACAACTTTGGAAGAAATCTATAAAATCAATGGTCCTGCCGGTGGAGCAGGATTAGTATGACTAACATGCTGAGAGTGTTCAAGTGCCGGTGTATGGATCCCAGTTGTGGCTCGGATCAATGGCATTTGTGGACACTAAGCTCAATAACAAGCCATCCAAGAACTGGTTAGAAGAAAAAAGAAATAGATGTGAGAAGCAAATTTGCTGGTAGAGAAGCTAATATCCTGTGTGCGCCTGGCTGAACATGAGCTGTGCGGCTGCTGGTGAGTGAAGAGGGAGTGCAGGGCAGGATGGAAATAGATGAAGTGCAGAAATAATAGAGTAACAAATTCAGCTGGTCCTGATACTGGAGGACAATAAAAGAGAATATACAGGACCTCAAAGTTAGATCAAATATATTGACAGGCACTCAGAAATAGACCCTTTTTACTCCCCTTTTGTTTGGAATCACAGCGACCGTGTAGGCAAAACTTCTGTTTCTTAATCTGTTTCTTAAGCAAAATCAAATTGAATTTTTCATTATCAGTCAAACCAGGACTAACATCACTGGGGCAGAGTTTGTTGAAAAGTTCCCACACACAACGGTATGTGAGTAATGCACTGCTCTTCTAAACCAGACTATTATACAAGTGGAATTCAACTATTAAATTGTCAAACGATTTAAACTTTTCTTAAATATTTCTTTAGAAAACAAACGCACGATTTAGGAAAAGCCCAATTTATTTCTCACAGGTGGTTGTTTTTTACTGCAAATTTAAGTTTAAGTCGTATAAGCTTCTGAAATTGATTTTCATCACTCATTCCTGGACTTTCTGCTGATTTCACAGTACATTGACTCAAATGACTGTTTGACAGTTTCCATTGAATGTTCGGACACAAGGATATGTGTGAAGTCTGCGAACACAGCTCTCCAAAACTTGGCATGATGATTATGTATTATTTAAGTCCACCCCTGCATCATCCAAAACGTTCAATTTTTTAATAGTATTAATGTGTTTTTCAACGACAACTAGAATATTTGTACATATAAATATATGGTAAAGGCAAGTAAGACATTTAGAGATAAAATGTTTTAGAGTTATTGTGCTTTCCTGTTTTATTATATTAGCATGAGCCTCTCAAATGGGAAAAAAAGTTTTCCAAATGTATCATTATCAAACTTCTGGCAGACTTAAAGGCAAGTTTGTTCTGCCTGTCGATGTAAAACTCAATCATGCACGGCAGAAGTTGGACCAAATTACATACTGTATATATTAGTCTTGAACAGGAAAGAGGAGTTTAAAGGAATATCAGTCGCTATTGTAATTATAACTTGCTATTTTAAAGCTTCTCTGTGAGTGGTGTTGAAATATAAAATCCTGTGATTTAACCCATTCTGCCTTTAACCACAGGAGATGCTCTTAGTTTAAAAAACATGCATCTGCTTCCAACACATTTTGTTCTCGCTTCTTCGGTATTTGGTGGACTTAAAATTGGTGTGTAATTTATTTTAAACTGTATTTACTATACTCATTTAAAAGCTCATGAGGGCCACGTAAAAATGTCTAAACAAGCTGGACTTAGTCATTTAGCCATCGTTTTAAAAATGCTTCTTATAGCAAAAATCATCTGTGGCAGCATTTGTTCGAGCAACATGATAATTCAACAGCCCAGCGAGAGTGTTACTCTTTTAATGGCTGCCTTTAAATGCAGGTTGTTTGCTGTGTGTAAATCTTCTCTTTCAGTGATGTCAAAGAAGTTTCTGACAGAGCAGTTATCACAGCATGTCAAATTGCTATAGCTCAAGAAATAATTAAGATTTTTTTTTTCTTTTTGAAGATTGCTGCTGCGAAACAAAAAGAAAAAAACAACTCGCCACCCTAATTTGCCTTGGCAGGGTCCCTCGACATAGGGGGTCTACACGGACTGAGAGGGCTTGTACGTGTGTGGGGGGGTGTATGTGTGGGAGGGGGGCTGTGGTTTCAGGGCTCTCTTACACTGGGGGTTGCAGCAATTTTGCCTAAAATACAGCAATTGTCCCTCAGATTGAACGGTGCAGAGGGGTAATACTGATTTTCTGGTCTATTCATTATCTCCTCTGTATTTACTTATCTTTGTCTCACACAGAAAACGGTGTTTAATGGGTCTCGCTCATGTGGAGAGGATTTTTAACAGAGATTTACGCTCTGACATGGTTGTAGAAAACTAAACTGTAGTTTAGCTCTCATGTTTAGAATAGCAAATTAGCACTTCATGCTTCTTATTTGTGTCTCCAACTGTATTAGATCGGTGGATTTTTCAACTAAATTATTTTTCCCAGCAGGATCATATAATGCCTCCTTTTGGATGGTATTTCCGATTCTGTTGTGTCAAATTAGCATGAACAGTATGACACCATTATTTTGAAAGATACATAATTATGTACTGTTCTTCCAACCTGTGTCTCGCAGTTAACGGCTTTATTTTGCTTTGAAAAATAAATCTTCTCATAAATGATTCATATTCGCTGTGAGATCATCTGACAAGCAGTAATAAACCAGCTCTGAGTTCTATTTACATTCACATAAATGTAGACAAAGGAAGTTCATATGAAAAGATTTTTGCTTTTGTTTGCAACACAATAAAACATGCTTGTCATTGTCCCTCCCAATGACTGTCAGATCGGATTTACAGGTTTGTTTTTCTAGCATCTAAGAGTTTGACATAATGTCATGGCTGAAGGGAATTACTCTCTCTGTGCTGTAACAACCTGCCGGCCAGTTTGTGAAGTCGTCAAGTCAAAAATGTATCTATTTTATTTTACATTTATGTCAGTCATACCAGTGTAACAAACAATAGGTGCTCACCTTATTATTTCTTATAAAAATATCAGTACAATGGTTTTAATCATTTGGAGGGAAAAAAATCTCTGAGGATACATAGGAACTTGAAATGTGAATATGAATTGTTACAATTTCAAAAATGCGTGTTTCTTTATGAGAAAATGGATTCATCTAACAACAGAAGAGGCATTTCTTTTTTATATATCTTTCATACTACTTTACAGAAATGCAAAAATATTGAGTGAAATAGTACCTTAACTACTGAATACATCCTGAATTAAGCTTTGCACTTCATTTTAGGGGACGTCCACTGATGACATCACGGTCATGTGATTCCTGTGAGAACATGTTCCTCCGTTCACCCTTGCAAAGATTTTCCGACCAATCATAAGCTGCTGTCACATAACCAGCGTCTGTAATTAAACAAACTGTCAACATAAGTTCGGAAAAAAATCAGGACCATATACAATGGCTTGAGACACATTTGCTTAAATTCATGCACATGACACAACAGAAGAAAGTAGCAAAATTAATAATCGCATATATTAGCAGTTAGCTGGCCATGCTAACTATCAGCAGATGGATTATAAAAAACCCAGATCAGTCTAACTGCAGTGGTTTTAAACATTGATTAATTCACTTGTGTATTTTTCTTTATTTTGCACACTTTAGAAGATGATGCATACATGATCATGATTTCAACCAAATATATTTGAAAGTTCAACGCACTGGTATATCCTGCACATGGATGATTTAGTTCTGAAAAAGTCATTGTTTTATGACCAGGAAGTCGTTTATTAATTAAATAATGAACCCGTGGCAAGTAAACAATTTGCACGTATGGTTGAATCTTTTTTCTTTTATTGTCCAGTTTTATAGACACAATCTTTTCATGTGCTTGCATGTATAAAATCACAGCACACTTTTCTCAGTGCCATGCAGACCTTCTTAAAACCAAATTCAAATCTTCACTTTGAAATGTTTGTCTTTCAAGGACAAGAATTGTACAAAGAAAGACTTCAATTTATGTGTGAAAAAAACGATGATTGAATATATCCAGTGCAGTGCAGATACAGTAAAGTAGACGGTGGAAATTAAACATGTCCTCGGGGCATGTCCACATCTCTTTTCCGTCTCTCCAGGAGTGTCTGTCAAGATTTGAATTTTCAACAAAAGCCTTTTTTCTCTCACTTCCAACTTAATTACTGATATTTCAGTGTAATAGGTCCCTGATTTTGGGGAGATAATTAGGTGGGATATTGAAGCAAACCTCCAGGGGTCTCAGGTCTGTCGGATAAGGCACAAAAAGATGAGGAGAGACGGCATCTTTTTAAATTATTCTTGGGGACCAGTGCTCCAAAGCAGCTTATGCAGCTAAGACGTGGTAATTAAATTATAATTTAACCTGCTGAGGGTGAAGTGGCGGGCCCGCCCGGACAATACTGGGGGTGGAATAGCACTGACAGGATTTACACTTAATAAAATAATAAAGCAACACTTTAACAGCACTGGAGGAACAGATGCGTCACCGCCATGCTCTTTGTTTATCTTCTATTTATTTTTCCAAAGACCACAATTCAGCCAGGCCTTCTCAGTTCATCATTCACTGGTGGAGTTTGGCATATTGGAATCAAGCTTCCTGTCCAATTAACAAATTGTTTACATGTCCGCACAACTTCTATAGCCGTCAGGTGCCACACCCTTCTCAGTTTCTATGATATCACAAATATGTTGTGCAGTTATTTGCCCTGTTTACATCAGTACAGAAAAAGAACAACATAAGAAGAACATGTTAGACACACACATTTATCACAACAATAAATTGTTTGTGTGTTGAATGAAAAATCAGCAAGATTCATGTAATATATGCTATTTTCTGTCTTTTTAGCAGTTTCATCTGTGACGAACAAAAGCCAAATTTATAAATAAAAAATAGTTTTGTTGTGTGTTGTATTAATTTTTTTTTACTGCTTTAATCAATGACTAAAGGTCAAAAGTGGAGCTGATTTCTTTATTTATTTTCAACGACGGCTTGTGTCTTAATTTTTCCATCGAATGCATTTACCATGTGAGCAGTGAGCTGCTGATATTGCTGTGAACATTATTTTCCTGGCCAGTGGGCTGCTCTTCCTCCGTGTCTGTTGTGCTTAAGATGGATGCCTCACAGCGGAGGGAAGAACCATGCAGCGTTCCTATAGCCCTGCATTTCCACAAGCTCATTACAGACCCTGCAAAACCCCCGACCCCCCCACATCACTCCTCGCTGCAGCTGCCCCACTCCCATCACTTACCCAAACCCAAATTTGCCCCCACCCCACCCCAGCCTTCAGATCTAGCCCCTGCCAGCATGACAGACAGGCCCAGTTAACAGTCGCTGTAAGCCAGGAGTGAAAGCTGAGCAGAGAGGTAAAATGACTGGACCGCAAATGACGGGTGTAGTTAAAATAGTGAGGCGCAGAAAGGCTCCGGGACAAAGAAGTGGTGCGGCAGTGTAATAAGCAGGACAAGCGAGCGCAAGCTGACTTTCCTGTTTTGCACTAAAATCCTTCCTCGGGCAAACAAAGAAATTAGAAACAATTACTTAAGACAGCACTTCTCTGTATTGAGGTTCTATTATGAACGGAAAAAATGCATTATTGATACACTTTCTTTCCCCCGTCAGCACTTTAAATTGACACACTCTGTGGCAGGGCTACTTGAATTGTAAATGTGCAAAGAGAGGCCATTTTGTTTGGTCCCCTTCCGACTGATTTAAATAGATACAAGAGGGACTCTCTGTCGGTGCAGAAGAGCTTCTATGTCGCCATTTTATCACCCATCCTGATACCGTCCAGCCCGTCTCGTAAAATAACATTTTTTTGTTGCTGGACTTTGAGATTTGGGCAGAAAATAGTTAGATATTTCCTCAATCATTCAGCCCCATTCTGACACGAGCCATCGTTTTTGTTTTTGTGTAGTCAAACCAAATAGTTGATGTACAAAGAATGTTGTCGCTCTATATACATGGATACCAACACTGTGTACCTTAGTCGCACCGGTTCTGACTTCAGCGCTAGTAACCAGATTTAAAAAGCATAAACTCAACATAGGTTTAGAAATAGAGACACAATTTAGCCTGAAAATAAACACAACATTGTACTTTCTGAAAATCTTAGAGATATTATCTTTCAATTGAAAACAGACAAAACAGGTTTTTGAATAAAGTTTGTCCATCTCATTCTCAATCTAACCACCACGAATAAACTGCTATGAAATTAAATATATAATCTCCTAAATGTGAACCACTAACTGTCCCCTACTCCTCTATGAGCCTCACTCTACCTTCTATCTGATGCTAAGAAGGATTATCAACGTTGAGGCCATAATTACAACCAAGTCTCCACAGCTACTGATATAGATGGAATTAGTCTTTGTGTAAGGTTGCATGCAAGCAGTGTTTGTTTATGTTTGTGCATTTATTTTTGTTCATGGGTGGTTTGATTCTAAGTGATTTGGTGACTCAGTAAAGTGAAGAGAAAATATTAGAACATCATATGCAACCCCATTGGAACGCTCGGATCTAAATAACCCAGATATGTAGTTCTGAAGGTGTCTTGTAAGGTGATTGATGGGCATCACGTATTTGTCGGGTCCTGTCATCTCGGTTGAAGGAGCAGAGCACCGCGTCTTCTCTGAAGCTACTCAGGTCAAATTCAAAATGTCTGACTCTCCTGAGGATGATATGTATATAAACAGAGAACTTTGCAGTTTAAATGCATTTTTTTTTACAACAATTCTGATTCATTTTTAGATTTTTTTTTCTTCTCAACTTAAAATGTTATAAGACACAGAGATAGCTCCTCATATGGAGAACCTACATATACACATAATGTTCTGATAACTTCACTCCTCCTCCAGCCACCAGTAATCATGCCCCATTTTGTTTATACAATAAGATCCTTGGAGTTGGAGACTTCTGTTGGTCTTTGTGCTTGACCAATCACAGCAGAGAGGGTGTGGTTTTGGTAAACAAGATTTAATCTCCAGAAAAAAAAATCAGTAGGCGGGGCTCAATGAAAAGAGAGTTTTGTACAAGCAGACACACACTGAGTACAATAGAGGTCCATGATATATTTAGAGACACTTAAATCAACACATTAGTTGAACTTTAAGACATATGTCAATGATGTGATGCATGGACGGTTGTATTCTAAAGGCGGCAGCAGGCGTGGTTTGATAATTGATATTCTGGGCATTAATGATGGAACATATGGATAATCTATAAACAGCCACATTCTCAACAGAAGACAAACGTGTTTGTATGAACAGCGAAGGAAAGCCATGTCTATTTGACTCTATATAAAGAGGACAGACGTCCAGTGCTCCAGTGGGAACTGTCAAGATGGCATGAATGACCGTGTAGAGATCAAGAGACTTATTTAAGATTGTCTAGGGTATTAAATATTACTTTTGTTTTATTCATTATTTTTAACCTTTCATTTTTAACAACAATTTAAAGTTAAAAATATATGTCCAAAAATAATGACATATGCAGCATCAGAGATGAGAATCAGTGCCTTTAAGAACAACAACATTAAAGAAGGACAACATTTCCTCTGCAGGTTGTCTGGACTATCTGTTACGTTAGTTCAGTCATCAATCTGAGTAGAACAGTAAAACGTTGGACTTACTTCTCGGTCACTAGATAACTTTGCATAACATATCCTTCTTACAGCTTATTTTCTGGAAAATTGCTTGCTTTAGTCTTTAGTATTGCATAAACAATATCTGTAGAGAAGCCTTTTGTTTCAAAGGTCATGGTGAGGTATTATTTCAAAGGCCAGTTTATATGTATCAAACTATCATGTTTAAACACCATTTAGAGTCAACTAGGACATCTTCAAAACAATTGTATTGTTTTTTTTCTTTCACATTTAAAGAAATAACATTTGTTTTATCCTGTCTAGGCGTAGAAGATAAAAATAGTAACTTTGATTGGTCAGTATGTAGTTCAAACTGATGTATTACTCATTTTTATAGTCAACAAAAGTGTACATTTTCTAATTAAAAGATATTCTATTTGTGGCGTAAATGCAGATACATGAATCTGTCATGTGATCAGACAATCCCGCGGAGGTTTTTAACGGACTCAACTTCACATAAACCCCAGAATAAATTCACAGCTAATTGTCGTCCTGCTGACAGAAATATTTCACACTGCAAATGAGCTCTGACAGATGTGCTGAGGGACAGTTGCTACTTTTGTTCTTGCCGCTGTTTAAAGATAAACAAATATTTTTGCATCCGTTGAAGAGAATTTCTACGTCTGCGGTTTCGTCTGATCAAAAGATACTGACACATATGGCGCAAGGACGTTGAAAGTATTTTTGCATGATGCTCATTTTCTTTGGTTGTAGAGTTTTATCTGCAGCCACAACCTGGTGTTTGAACTTCAGGGAGTCGAGTCAGAGGATGATAAGTTAGAACATCTGCTGATGCCATTTATCTTGTCTACCTCACTGATGATGTCGATATTATGATATTCAGATAAAACAAACACCACTGCTTCTTTGCATCCTCCAAATCAATATATTGCTTCTGAAGCGCTGACATCTAATTTTCATACAATCTATTCTTGACTTGTGACCTGGTTCAGCCACTGACTCGCCCCGTGGCGCCCTCCCAGTCTGATATCTCGTCCATATCTGTGTCCCCACTCTGACACTGTCCATCCTGCATCAATAAACATTTGGGGAAAGCAGATTTTTTTCTGGACTGAATAATTTATAGTGCATGATTAGAAACTCTATCTGAAGTAGAGGATCTTGTTGCTTGTATGTTTGTCATGAAGGTTCACAATAAAACATCACCCACTCTGATATCAGCGTGCTGCGAGTCACATGACCGTTTAGCTCACTTTAATTCATTAATTTGCGGCCTATAAAGCACTTTTAAATAGTTGATAATGTAAACATAGAGTAGATTTGTCTCAAAGAAACAATTCAAAAGTTATTTTCAAGCTATATACAGTTAAAGTTTACAAAAATGGCTGCCTTGCTGAATAAACTGATGAAACTGAAGCAGTTTTTTGTTAAACATGTAAACAAACCCATCTGTGTTTTATTACGTGACTGACATATCTCTTCTTTTGGCAATATTTCACATTTTTTTCAGTTAATTTTCGCTTAAAATGTTCAATTAAAAACATAGAAGCAGTATAGATTTCCAGGTAATGATATTACAGGGAACACCATTATGAATCCCATGATCCTCTATTTGAGTCATACACGACTTTGCTGTAGTAGACTATAGTCCCAAAAATAAAAAAAATACGATTTATTAACATTGGCATATATGCTAAAACATCTTGCTAACATGGCTCTTTAAACATGGATGAACATAAAAGGGCTAGTCTTGACCACAAACTCTTCTCTTTCGTTTTGTGGCTCATTAAGATATAAAGAAGCAGTGCCTGAACAACGAACTGAAAATACAGCTGAGCTAGATTCTGAAAACCTGTCAGTGTCACGGTTTATGGAAGTGTCTGCCGGGCACAGTCGTCCTTCACTGCGGCTCACGTCCTCCCTTTGTTGTCCACAGGGACCGTCACGAGCGCATCATGAACTTCTAATCATACAGTAGCTTTGAGTGGGTTTGGGATGAGCGCGGGGTCTTATGTTCATTAGCACAGTGAAAATGCCCGAAGGCAAATGCGGAATAGGGGTGATGGTAGACGCGGGGTTCGGGAGGGTGGCTTGTATGGAAATTGACCAGTGTGCTGTAACCGTTCATCTAGTGCGGGCCTTTGAAGTGTGCTGTTCTACTCTGCAGCCGGCCTTGTTCTTGATAATTGCGTAAATGATCTCCATGGAGCGCCGGGTTGTGTTACATCTGAACTAATCCAGCAGCAACCCGCTGACTTGACAGGGAGTTCTCTGCCAGCCGATGCCACCCCAACCTCCACACAACAGCCTATGTTCCATTCTCTCTGGGCTGTTTATTAAGCTAACACAGCAGGGGGTGGCACGGCCGCGATGTGGGGGGGTCGGGGGTTCTGTTTGTTGTAGGGATGAAGGCCTCGCTTCTCTCCAAGTGCAGCCTCGTGCTTAACCCGCACTCCTTGACATGGTACCCTACACTCATCCATTGATGTGCAAATGAAGAGCAACCACGTTTGTAGTTGAGGGAGGAATAATTAGTCACTAACACTTAACAGAATCAACAATCATACACGCGTCTGATCGCGGCTTAGGACTTCACTGTCATTTGAGCTTCTGCTGGCAATCGCACCAAGCAGATCCACCTCCCCACAGCAGCGCAGGAGACACTGGTGGGTGGTGGGGCATCCACAACAAGTGCAGTGTTTGGCCTCTTTCAGCCTCACCAGGGTTTCAGGAGCCATGGGAGCACCGAGGCCGAGCAGAGCCCTAGGCCAGGAACATTGCCTGGGTTAGAGAGCACTCTCATATGCAGAGAGGTCAGAGAGTGAACCGGAGAGGAAGTAATGCAGATACCAGGAGAGCTGAGCTTTACCGGTCCTGGAGGAAGAAAGCACACCGTGGCACGTCCATGCAAAGACTGTTCGGATCATTTGTGTGAAACAGGAATCCATGAATGAAGTTATCACAGTATCAATAACGTGTCTGAAAAAATAAACATTGTAACTTGTAGTAATTGTTTTATTTAGGCGTCTTTGAGATTCACAAACAACACTAACTGAATTCATGTCATTGAAAAACGTTAAGTATGACATTCAAGTTGGTTTACTAGGATAAAACACATTAGTTAGCTAAAGCTAAGTGAAGTTAGCTCAAGCTCAATGATTATTGAATGTTTTTGCATTGCTCGAGCGTCGTGTTCCGACAGCAGGTATTCCACCACCGGTTTCACTCTGGCAATGTCCACAGGCAGCTGCAGTTCGTAGCGCAAACACAATTATTTTTGTTCGAAAAAACAAAGGCAAAAATTTAGCTCAGCGTGAGCCACAGAGGCAGAGAGCACAGAAACATATATGATAAAGGCATCGCTAATGGATCCTGACAGCTGAAAGTATCAACCCAGTTACTTTGTTTCCTTCATTATTTTAATGCATTGTGTAGCTCAGGACGTAAAAAAAAGTACATATTGAAACATGTCCTTCTTCGCTACAAAATCATTTAAGAAAGGCACTTCAGCAACACTGGGAGCCTCTTTGATTTTCGAACACAGTTTACAACATAGATTTCCATGTAAAACACACACGGATGTCTCCTCATGGATTAGTGTAATGATCGTATTCCGGTGCCAGTCCTCATAAAGATTACCCCTCCTGTCGTTCCAGGCCCGGTGGTATCAGGTAGACTAAGGTCCCATATAAAAGTGGCCTCTATGAATTATAAATCATAGGCCACAGGAGCCACAGCCTGTGGGATACAGAAAGGGGTAAGAGGGACTGTATTCCCGGAACAAAGGAAAAGTGAAGGGAGGGGGTCAGGTGGTGCATTTGTCTACTGTTGTTTCGTACATCCTGAGATCCATCTTGTGCTTAAAGGCTGTTTTGGAGCGTTACTCGTCAACGTAAAACATGTTGTTTGTAAATGTGTGTTACTTATTAATTGTAATATGAAAGCTTTGGAACGATCTTCCTATCGGATCTACTGACTCCTTCAAGAAGCATCTTTTATTTGTCCAGGCTTTTTATCAATTTTATATAATCTATCTTGTCTTTAAATCATGTATTTTAACTGTGTATTGTTTTGATTGATTTTTAGCACTGTGACCCTAGTTTGAGAAATGTACTTTACAAATACTTTTTGTAAAAATATCCCTTTAATATTTGCTCTAATTTAGTGTCATTAGTAAACATAGACATTATTTTAGTAGGTCTTCGTGGAGAGGTGGTCATCCAACATTACCCCAGTAATAGATAAAAAAAATACATCATCAATTCTGTTTTTTCTTTTTGCAAAAATGCCAACACTTTTTCTCATACGTTTATTTAAATGGTAAATTGGTAAGGTAGCTAATATGCTAAATGTGGCTTGAGCAACTATTTTACAGTAGATTTTTTTTTTTGTTTCTGATCGGTCAGTTGGTTGCAGGCCAGATTCAGTCCGAGGTGATTGAATAGAAATATTATTTTTTTGCCCCTTCTTTGTGTGTGGGGGGGGCATGCTGATGAAAGGTTGATTGATATGGTGTCAAGCACTCTGTGATGGATTAAATTGTGTGTGCAGATGTTGTGGCTCTGGCCAGTCATGGCTTTTGCTGCCTTCTGTGCCAGACGTTGCAGCAGCAGCTTTAAGAAAATTTGATTTTCGCAGCTCAGAAACACACGGCAGCCCCTTTCTCTCCGCTGCCTGACTTCCATTTAGTTTGAGAGTGCACAAGTGATTCTTTATTGGATGAAATCTGCGCCGGATTGGATAAAGTGTTAGAGCGCTGAGCCATCTATCACTATCACCGCCCCAGCTCCAGTTTCATTTTAAAAGAAAAGAATGAAAACAGAGAAAAAAAATCAGAAAAAGGAGAAAAGCAGGCAGCCATAGGATGTTGAAGATTTGAAAATTAACTGTGGCGAGGGAAACAGATCTTTCCTCCAACAACTAAGCCTGTTTCCTCAGTCAGAAGATACCAAACCTCTCCTCAGAGAAGCTTTTTTGGTCGGAACACTGTCTCAGCACCAACACACTGACTGCTGCAGGAACACACAGGCTCCAAAGACTGGCCATGATATCAGTTATTGACTGTGGAGGGTCAGGAATAACAACAGCCAACTCTTGACTTTTCAAACATCTTTTGACCACTTTTGCTAGTGATGCTGTCGCCACCTGTTTAGTATTAACATAACCATTCATTTGCAGAGCGAGCAGTGCTCCTGAAAAGCTTTCATTTCTGCTTTGACTTTTTTCTGAATATCATTTCGTAGTAACAGTTCTAAAAATGTCAAAGTTTTCCCAGCTGACATCGTTTAGCTTTTCTCATCATAGTTTACAAGTTTCAATCTGTGAATGAGTCACATGTTTGTTTGCTCACATCTGACCATTACTCTGCCCATACATTTTTAAACACCACCCCTCTGGTTACACTGTCCGTCCATTAGCGATCTGCTGCATAAAGCAAATGGCATGAATCCACCTCGGGGCGATGCAGAGGAGCTCATCGGAAGGAAGAAAGAGGAGATAAAAAGAGCTGCTGAAAATTGCAAAAGTCCGATGTATTTCATTTTATCTTACATAATTCATTTTGAAATGCATCTCTGATGATGTAAATCTGTTCAGAGGCTTCTTCTCTTCCAAGCCTTCACCCTTAACTGTCTCTGTGGTTGCAGAGTCCAGAGGCAGTTTGGACCCACTAGTCGTTCCCATTCCCAGCCTTAATAAATCATTATGGAGCAGAGCCGCACTTATCACGCTGGCCTGAGACCTCTAATGAGCGCAGGGACCACGACTTCGCGCAGCCACAGAAATATTTTATTAAGAGCACGTTTAAACACGCCGCTCATGGATGATTGACCACATTGGTGCATCGTATCTGCAGAACCACACGCTCTGATAGCAACGTGCCGCTGAAGCTATCGAAACTCAGACACGTCTTCCTACCAGTCAGACCTCTATGCAAGGCTGAGTGCCCTCTATGGACCGCTTGGATTATTTCGGGGCCTTTGATGGCTCCTATGGGGCCTTATGACCTTTGCTCTCATGTTCTAGTTGTGAAGGCTCCTCGAGGACGGCAGTACTTTTTATTTCCACAGTTTATGTAAATCTGACCTGGCCGCATTCGAAAAACTGAACCCACAGTTTCTAAAACATGTATTCAAGTCGATTTTTCTCTTTCACAGATTAATTTTATCTCCATTTTTTCAAACTAAACACCACCGTCCTTGATCATTCAAATTGTAGAATGTTTGATAGAAAGCGAATAGAAACAACTTGCCTGCTTTAGAAAAGAAAACTACTCTCCAGGTGCTGTATTAACAAGATTGTGATTGACAAGACAGTAGATAAGATTTATTGAATGAAGAAGTATCGTTCAAGAAAGTTCTTTCTCATATTCTCCCTAATGAATTAATACAATTTCTTGTTAATGCTGAAGTATTTCAAGCCAGAATGAGAAATAGAAAAAGATCATATCAGGGGTTAAGGCCAGTCTCTTTGATGCAGACAGACTATCATTAAAGAAATGCTTTCAGCCCTGAATACACCATTCTAAGCTACCTGACCCAGGATAATGGCAGGTACATTGTTAATTCATCATTTTTTTTAATAAGTTGGAAAATTGCTTAGACCACCGAACAAAGTCCAAATGAGCAAGGACTCGTTGGCTGTAATAACAAAAGGTAAGAAAGTCTTTCTTTTACACTCCTTTTAAGTTTCCAAGACGTCCAAGACTAAAAAAAACGTTCTGCAGTTGTTTCATCTGAGTCTTTTCTTCCCGAGCAGGGAAACACAGGGCTGATTAAAGATAACTAAAACAGACCAAACTACTACTTCTCTCTGCTTCTCCTCTCCTGCTTTTATTTTTAATGGAAGTTGGCCCTGAGCTCGTTTACCCAGGAACAGAGGCGTATAAATGTTTCAAAATTTAAGCAAAAAAGAAAGAAAATGGAATAGAAGAAGGAAAAGATGGCTAATGTGGAAAAAAAGAGAAGATTTGAAAGTTAATAATTCATAGAGAAGTCTCTCAATCGCACTTCGCTGACTGGTGTTTGACAAAGACGGTGTTCTTTTTCTCTGCTGGGCTCCTGTGAGGTAAATGTTGTGCAGTTCAGATCAGGCCCAGATAAGGCCAATATATGAGACACTTACCAGGGGGAGTGGGAAACGGCATTACCCAGGCAGAACAGAGGGGAGAGAGCAGAGCATGACTGGATCAGAAACAAGGTTAGAATGGCAGCAGAGGCCCTCGGGGAAGCCAGGCAAGACAACAACTCTGACTGCACACTGATTGTAGCACCTTGGGTCACAGGCAGCGTCGAGAGGCGACCGGACCACATTTCTCCTGAGAGGGCATGTTTGCTTAGCGGATATTGGCAGTGTGTGTGTGTAGAATCAATTTGAAGGTTCCTCAGATCTACTAAGACTTTTCTTGAACGAGTCTGTGATCACCTGCCCCGTGTTTCTCGTTCAATTGAGAATTATGCTATTTTTGCATTCACTTGGATGACTCGCTCAGAGAACACACAAATATCATAATATATATCACTGTAAGATTTATTAATGAGAAGAGAGAGTGTTTGTGTATAATCAAAAATGATTGAACATATTGAATTAGTCTTTTTCTGCATGGTTGCACTAGCATTTCGAAACAAGAATGTTTGTTGTGTTTTCTGAAATTGTTGATTATTTTTTTGAAAGTTAAATCTATTTTAAAAGTAAAAAGAAAAGTAAAAAGGTTTGTTATCCTTTAACAAGCCAAATCATTTTGACAAGAAAACCCTTTTTTTGAAAGCATATCTAATTATCTTTCTTAGCGTTCATTTGTTGTTAAAGAAAATCTAAAATCCAAGATTCAAAGTTCATATTTTATGAATTTTAGCCAAGCAAAGCCTCTCCCATCAATAAATATGTCATATGTAATGTTATTTTTGCCTCAAGTTTGTTTTATTTTTTACTTCATAAGCTGATATCTTTGTTAACGAAATGCATTTTCCTCCTACTGTAGGCAACATATTCAAACAATGACGATACTTTGCCTTTAATTCATTTAACTGACTGAGTGAAATAAAGTTTTAAAATATTGTGTACATAATCATTTCCTGCGACTCTAATCCACGAATAAGGAAACACAAGCTTTATACTTGAATTTGAAGTTCTTCAAGGATGTAACTTTTTAAATAATAAATGTTTAAATATACAGTAATTCGGCTTAGACAATGATTTTGTTTTAACCTGGAACCTGTTCATGACTCGCCTGTGAATCTATTCTTTCCACACCAACGATCTCGCTGTCCAGATCCTCTGCCGACACATGTTGACACGGTGATTGAGGAAGTGTTCTGCGATAACATCCTGCTATTGATCATCTATCTGCAATGATGGCTGTCGGAAAAGTGAGCTGAATTCAATTTCTAATGATGTTAATAGAGAACAGGAGCTGGCTGAGTCTGCGGAGGGCTATAGTGGGGGTGAGGCTCCGGGGTCCATAGTTCAGCAAAGGTGAGGGGCCCTCCTTCCCATCTGTGATCCTGAGAGTCAAGTTCAGCCAGAGGGTCTGTGAGGGGACTGGAGGTCTGGATGTGATGTCCATCTGGATCAATCTGCATACGAGTCTGTCTGTGGTGGCAGGAGGCTGAAGGGGAAGCTTTACTCCTGGAAATTTGAGAGAAACAAACGCTGGCCTTTATATTTGTTTCAGGAAATGCAAATCAATAAAAAAATACTGCTGTTTGTTCTTCATGTGCTGTATATATGTTGTGTTGCATGAATTTACAAAAATAGCTTAAAATAAACCCAAATCCTAATTTCTGTTTTCATTTTTACAATCCTTAGCGCTGGTTGAGTATGTTTGCCCGGAGATATGTTGTCAACGTGCGTGTGTGTTCCAGGCATTCATGAGAGCGGCGTGAACCTTGTCCACCCCGAAGGTGTCGGGGGGCCCCGGCACGCTGCCGCTCCTCATATGCATCTCTTTTATTGTCTATTGTGTGCAATCACACTCCGGGTTCTTCCCCGCGTCAGACTTTTGACCTTTTTTATGTGTCCATTCTCAGCCGCACATGTGCGTCAGGAAATGCTAATGTGGACCGCCGTCCATATTCAAAACACATATGAGGTGTGTTTGTGTCCGTCCGCGTGTGTGTGTGTGTGTGTGTGTGCGGACAATATGAGCGCGTGTGTGATTGTGTGTGCCGGGGCCAGACAAAGCATGGCCGTTCCCCCCTGTCACAGCAGAGGCCTCAGTGTGCGAGTGTGTGATGTATCTCAGGAGGACCAGTCATGGTGTCAGGGCAGCAGATCTGACTCTCTCTCTCTCCTCCTCTCTCCCTCTCTCTCCTCCAGCCTTTCTTTAACGGGGCAGCAGCCGCCACGCCAAGTCAAGTGCAGGCCAATCGAGCGGCCATCTTTCCTGGAGATAATTTATGCAAAGCAGCGGCGGAGGACTGACGCCATCACGGACGGCTCCACACAGGTACCTTCATAGCATCTTCTGCTGCTTTGTGGACATGTTTGTCTCACCCTTCCCCTCCTCCCACACGCACATGCGCACACCCCGAGTCGAACTTATCTTCGCATTAACTCTTCGCCACATGTTGGGGGTTTGTAGGTTTTCAGGTGGAGAGACATGTTTTGTGCTCTGAGGTGGCAAATGTCATATTTTTGAAGTTGAAGTGAGTTGTCTTTACCGCTCTGGGCTGTACCAGGTGCTGCTGCACCTCTGATCGACTTTCTCAAAGGTTACAGCTCTTCTCTGTTTCTTTGTGATTTTAGGGTTTTGATGTGTTATTTCTTGCTGGGAAGAATGTGCAGAAAACTGTGATGATTTTTTTTAAGCACTTAAATCTGTGTCGGTGCCTCTGAGCTATTTTTTCCTGCTGATATTTTAAATCAAAATATGTTTACATTTTATTTTGTTGGCTGCTTTTTAAGACAACAACATATTTCTGCGTTATCCTTTTTTTTAAGCATTGAATGTGTTAAATAAGATTTTTTTTACATTTGATATTCTATGAAAAGGAATTAACTGATAATTATTATGAATATTTATGTTGACCAGAACAAGACATTATACTTATATTTATATTTATTTAGAGCGTAAGATATTTGTTGTATCGACAATCAGGTACAAAACACAAATGTCACGGATTAAACTTATAGACAAGGTGAGGACTGAAGTGCAGGCGAGTTGAAAAAACAATCACGTCACATGATTATATCAGGATTATTCAGCAAATTAACTCATCTTAAGGTAAATAAAACAAAAGTCGACAAACATGAAAGGTTCCGAATCAACAATACGATAAAGGGGATTTTTAGATATTAAATTATTATACTTATAGTACTCATTTTCTCATACATTTGCTTACTATATGCTGATTTTACTATTTGCATCCTGGTCTAATTTGTTGTTTATTACAGTGGAATATTTAACCAGATTGTGAGACTCTTTCCACTTTATAGTGGTTGTTTAAGAGGAGGGAGAAGTGATTTTTTTTTTCATGTCAACTATAGTGAATTTTTTATTGGTCCGTGTAAACAGATACAAAACAACTTTTGACTTTGAAATAATAATTAAATCCATTTTTACCAATATATATATATATATATATATATATTTGTATATTTATATATATATATTTGCCAATATACTTTTGATCTCATCACTCTAGAAATGATGCCATCCTTGTCTTTATGTCTCATGTTCGTCACCAGAGTTTAGACACAAACGTGGAGCATTATCGTGGGCATCTATCCGTGCAAGCGCTTCTTTCATACTTAAACACATTAGTTTTCCATTTATTAGATGAGATGACCCAGTGTGAAGTTGTACCAAACTTAATTTTGGGCCACACATGCACCCATGCACCGGGTTAATGGCTGACAAATTAACCCCTGCGGCATTATCTTACAAATGGCCCGCAGCAAATGATAACCTATAATCAATATCACCAATTACATGTCAGACTGGGGCTATTGGCCGTGACCTGGCTCTCGCGGAGAGACTTTGGGAGGAAACAGGATCTCTTCCGTCTATGTGGATGCAGGATATCTGCCCTTTTGATGTTGTTACCCACACCTGGGACCACTGATCCTTCACCTCACCGCATCTCGTCTTTTCTTTCACGTTTTATCCATCTTGTCCTCCCCTGATGTGAGAACACAGACAGTTGAACTGAGCTAAGGAGTTTACTTGCATCTACGGAGGAAAGTCGGTTTAGTTTTACCTTATGTGACAGTGACTTCAGAAAAAGGTAAAACTAATGTCTTCTATCGTTGTGTTCTCTCACACCCAAAACGATATCATATCTGACTCTGCGAATAGTCAAGTATCAGACATTTCATCTCACATTTGAAAAATGATCTTAGCATTTTTACTCGCTCCAGCGTGACACTTTGACTCTCTCTCTTCATGTTTGACACTCAAGTTGAGCCATCAGAGCTCAGGTCAGTCGAGCACGTAAAAAGACTTTTGTAAATGCATCAACCGACAAGCTGCTCTAGCAGCACTTACTTGAAGGCTTGACCAAAACTATTGCATGTTACTCACCCAACACATGGAACTGACTCAGATTCCTGAGCCTAGGAGCAGTATTTATTTTTGAATCATTCCTAATGGTCGATCCATGCAGAGAATCTTTCTGCTGCCTCTTCCTCAACTGGATATTCTCAAAGTTACAAATGACAGCTTTGGCTGTTTCCGTGCTGACAAAAGTGATATCTTCAATATTATACAAAAAAGAATGTATTGTACAATGTTTGTGAATCTATTGGAACGTGGTTATCATTAGCATCAATTAATAATCTCTATGTTGTATTCATATTCAACATGATGATGAGAGAGTGAGTCATACTTTGGATCTTATCAAGTGCTTTATTCAATTCTCTTTACATGTTTATGTGATTTTTAATTTCTTTTATTGGATTTCTACACAGTTTCTGTTAACAAAATGTATTTTTACAACATTTACAATACATTTAGACATAATTATTTGAGGATCGTCTTGGTTACTTAATTTATTGTATTTGGATATTTTAATTTACTAAGTGTGTCATCTTTGATGTTCAAGCCCACACATGTTTATACATTAAATATAAAATATCTTATAATAGCTGTTGTAAATATATTTAACCATTTATTTAAACTTCAGTCCAGGCCTTCGAGGTGGTCTCACACTACTTACAATTGCATGTTTTCTTTGGTCGCAGATAACATGAATATAATACATAAAACTACGTATTTATTTGTTTTATTAAAATCACAACAATTCCAAATGAAATTACATAATATAGATATTCTTGCTTTAATGTTAGAACTACATTTGAATTAACGTTAATTATATTCATTTAAATAATAAATGAAAAGGGTAAATCAAATGTATCATAAAATTAATAATGATTTTTGTTTATGTTAAATCAAGAGTTTTCATCCAATTATTATGTTTCAATTAGTTCATTACAACAATAATTAAACGCATATATTACATTTTTAACGGTGTTCTCCTATACAAACCCTCTTAAATGTATTTTATTTTTTCATATTTATTTAAAACTAATTGTGTACGTGAAACGTTTATCCGAAGAAAAACAACAATAACAAAAATTTAAATTAGGTTTTTGCTTCAACAGCGGATTTCTTTGCGGGGCCTGCGACTCAGTTTTATTTCAGGTTCGATGTTTGTAATGTCTAGTATTTGTATGTCATATCAAGTGACTTCATCTCGCATTAAAATAAAATAAAACTAAATCAAACGAAAATGATGTCGTGTTAAAATAATGGATTCATAAATATACAAAATGTATATATATTTTTGTATCAATCCAATGTTTTGTGATTAATTTCGGTGCATAAAATATTTAAATGTACGCGTTTAAATAAATTGAAATAAATGCCGCGTCCCTGTGATCTTGAACTTCACCTAGCCCGTGGATTGGGGGTTCAAATTGGGGTTGGAAGGAGGGAGGGGGGCAGCCATATGCTCCTGTGACGCACACGTGAGGAACACTCGCTCACTTTATTTGATTTGGCTTCTTGGTGCGTTTCATTTTTGAGGCCCGTGCACCGATTATAAACATGATTCTAGCTCACCCCAAATCTGCAGGCCTGTTTTCTCTTGTCGCTGCAACAATCTAAATGTCCGCTCCGGTCATGCTCACAGACAGGGAGGTGATGATGTTGCAGGGTTTTGTAAAAAAAACAATAAAAAAAAACTTTAAAAAAAGCTACATATATTTAATTATTTCGCTTCCTTTGCGTGTTTGCTTTCTCAAATGGTGATTGATTCGTGATCAGCAGATTCACTTACATCCTGCATCGATGCTCCTGCTGCTATTTTTGATGCTCATCCATTTTGGGATGGATCAGACCACAGAAGGCCTCCTCCTTCTCCTCCTCCTCCGTATAATGTGTCAGCCCCTTTGCAGTAAACCTGATGTCATATTTATGAAGGTTATCTCGGAGAAAATATAAATGCTGTCACCCTCGAAAGTAAAATGAAATGGAATTTAAATATTTTATTTAGATAATGCAGGTGAGTTTTCTGTCTGGACTCTTTTTTTATTTTTATTTTATTTATAAATACCAATCATATATAACATTTTCAAAATTCGTTTGTGTGCTCGTGCGATGTTGTAAATGACAATTAAAGGAGAATCAATGTCAGATATAAATACGCAGAATAAAGGCAAATTAAACTGACTAAACTGAAGAAAAAAAGACTTTTAAATGAATTGTAAATAGTCTATTTTCTGTTGTATGTCAGTGCTGCATCAACAAAAAATGATACACAATAAAAACCATCCAGACACATGATTTGATTCAGAAAAAATTATTTTTTAATATTAAACTGATCACGAAAGCAGGTTGGAATTAGACTTTTAATAAAAGACATCGACATCTGCCGAAAAAATAAGTACAATAAACAACTGTTTATTTCATCTGAGGCAAACAATATTTTACTGTTTTTTAGTATACGGTGTTCATTTAAAAAAATAAATATAAATATAGTATGATATATGTTAATCTTTAATATACAAAAAAGATAATAAAGGAAAATGTAACAAATAATAAAACAGATTTATAATTTATAAAACATTTGTAAACACATCCTATCATCGGTATGACGCGTGTCCGCCTGTTGCGTGTCTAATTGCGTCACGCAAACACGTGTCTCATTAGCATGCGTGAATATTAAACGGGTGGAATAAACACGTCACTTCCACTTGGATCACCTCCCGGATTCCACCACAGTTGCCCCGCGAGCTCATTAACAGCCATTAACCAGCGATTAGGCCCTAATTAGCCCGGATCACCCCCCGAGGGGGGGCGGGATTAGAGGCGTGTGCGCGCGAGGAGGGGCGACTGTACGACACCCCATTCACATTCAAATGAGAACACACTAGTTAAGCGCGCACACCAGCGGGTCACTTCTCAACTCTTTTGTTTAGACGCGTGCACTGGTGTAGTGCGCATGCGCGGCGGCGAGACTAGCTGAAAAAAAATAAATAAACAAACATGTTTGTCCTGAGTGTGTGTGTGTGTGTGTGTGTGTGAGGTTCAGTGAGGTTCGGTGAGGAACCCTGCACCTGCCTCCTCTGTGGTGCACCCCTCCTTTATTGCGGCATCTTTGTGTGTGTGTGTGTGTGTGCGTGTGATTTTGGGCGTGTGACCGGCCATGCATGTCATATTTCCGACACACACATACACGCGCGCACGCAAACAAACGACGCCTTTCCTGGGGCATCTGTCTCTTTCTTGTGCGCTGTCGAGAACATGTGACCTAAATATGCGTTTTATTGTCTCTTCTGCCTTTTAGACTTGTGAAAAAAAAAAAGAAGTATCTTTTAATTTTGTGCGTTTTGTTCCCTCTCCTCGCTGACACGCGCCGCCGAGTCGACTTTGATGAGGGGAATATTAACATGATAAGGAGATGTCGATGAGGAAACTGTCTACCTGATGGAGCAGAAGCTTCAGTGATACACTGGCTCTAATGTAATATTAATGCATGCAGGGCTGCTTTCTTATCACAGGATCTCTCAAAAATTGTCCTCCACAGGGACCCACTTAGAGGGAATCTCATATAATGGCTATGATCACTCCTTCTCCCTTTTTTTTGCTGAAATATACCACTCTGCTACACCTTTTTAGTCACCCGGAATTCATATGAAATATATCATCAGTATTTCACACACTCATAAATATAATGTATTGATGTAATTATTATTTCTCAGTTTGCTGTTAATAAAAGTGTACACACGAAGACACAATAAAAACAAACTATTTATTGTATTAAAAACAAATATATTAATAATTAATCAAATATATTCATATAAAAACAAGATTATAGCACTCATATAATACATGCAAGGCACAAACAAAAAGCCAAATTAGGGCCTACATTGGAAGAGTGTGTGTTGGTGTATTTAAATGAACCGGATCAGTGGGAGGTTCTGGTCCAGCGTGGTCGGGTGAGAGCGGAGATGTGTTTGGAGGTCCTCGCCCCGGACTGCACGTCGACCGCAGACGGATAATGAAGCGTGATGCAGAATAAGAAGGGGCCTCCCGTTGAATAAATCCCAAATTATACCCCGAACCAAGTGAACAATCTCTGGGGGTGCAACAAGGTCAAGTCCATGACCCTTGACCCCAGAGAGTCTGTGTCTGGAGAGGAGGTGAGTCTGGACACTGAACATGGCAGCTGCTGCCGATGATGATGATGGAGAGGGAAGCGTCTGCTGGTCGTCTGCAGCCTGCTGTCCTCGACTCTGCTTGATTCTGTAGCCTTCGCTTCATCTATTATTTAGCAACTTATTAAAAGTTATTTCAGCGCTGTCAGGTCCCGTCACATGACCTGGAGACGCGGGCCTCCTGACGAGACGGGCTCTCAAAATGGACGCAGTGGCCGTCGATAAACAAACAACACGGCTTGTTAGGAAACATGGTATCAAACACACAAACCTTGACATTCAATAAGAATTTGATTCCTGATACATTTATTTTTTGTCTTGTGCATTATTATGGATATTTTCCAAGCAGACATACAAATATATTTTGTTACCACAAAATAGACTTAATGAGATATATTTGACATAGTAACCTTTTTCTACGTTAAATCTTTCATGTGCTCAATGTTTTACCATGTTTTAATATTATAAAAACTAAAAAGTCCAATTTAACTCCTTAACAATCTCACGTTCAGTTCTTAAATGTGAGCTTCTTCTTGAACAATAAATATTTAAGAGAAATATAATCTATTTATATTTGTTTCTAAACAATTTAAACTTGCTTGAAATAAATATATTTATTTAATCTAACTGAATTTATTTTCCAGATTTATCAAAGAGAAATATTCACTTAATAAATTCATCACCCGCACTCCGACCGAGGCTTAACCGATGTCCCGACTCCTGTCATCTTTTGAATATTCATTTCTTTGTAGAGCAGCCGTGACATAACCTCTCCCCCCCTCATGTGTGCACAAGCACTTCCCAGCTGTGTCCGGAGAGGGCTGGACGGCGGTCGGGGGGGATGGGCGTGTGGGTGAGTGTAGTGGAGGAGCCGGCCCTGGCGGAAAGGTCAGGGGAAGTAGGAGACGTGCGGGCTGAAGCTTTGAACCTAACAGATGGTGAAGGTTAGGTGACATCCCCTCGCCCGGCCTTTCCCTGGTAATTGAGGATAATTTGAGCACCAAAGAGAGAAGGCCTGTCCACTGTCAGGCCCAGGGAGGAGAGATGAGGTTAATATGAAAATGATTTTGCATTACGGCCGGCTTTGTGAGGCCGGCCACATTCCTAATCCTGGCCTGAGGCAGCAGGAATGAAGAAGTGTCACCCTGGGTCCAGGCGCCACGCCATGCACATGAATACATCTCAAACCATGGGCCCCGTGCTCCCCATTAACCAGCGCTCTGCCAGGACCCATTACACACCCTCACTGCAGCTTTTGACCTCGCTCCCGTCCTGAAGAACACAAAGACGGCAAGTGTTTATTTATCTATTGAAACACTGCCATTTTTAAAAAGGTCCTCGATTGTTTGTTGTTTGTTCTTGTTGTTTTGCAAAAGAGCTAAAGTCTAGAAAGTGGCCCGCTGTGATAAAGTCATTTACAACTATTGATCCAGGAGTCGAACTGGTCCTGTTATCCTGGAGAGCCTCCGAGGGATGGAGGAGCTCTGGGGGGACCTCCCCTCTCGGCTGCACCCGCAACCTTAAATAGTGGAGCTGATATTGAGAAGGTTTTCTCACGAACAAAAAACATTTGTTACCTTGAAAATGTTTGGCTTTGTCTTGTTTATTATTTTAGAACAAAAGAAAAATATTTTTGAATTTATATCATATGTGTGTATATATAAATATACACACACACTGTTTTCATAGATGGTGTAACATGCCCTAATGTGTTATTGAAATTTAGTAATTTAATCTTTTTGAATAAAATAATTAAATTATTCATTTGAATTAGGCTGGGATATTATTTTTATTGAAATAACCAGATTATTTCTAACCTTTATATTTAAAGCAATTGCATGAAAAATGTCAATATTTTGTTTCAGATGTAATATGTTGTGCAAAAGTATGTTTTTCACTAAATTAAAAAGTCAATACACAGATGTTGCTTTGGTACTTAAATATGAGCATAAATTAAAAAAAGGAACGCATCACAATTTGAGAAGATTATTTTTTGAATATATAATTTAAAAAAAGTTATGAACAAGAACGAAAAACGATGATTTAGGGGGACCCTCCTCAGGTGTGGAAGTGTAACCATGTGCGCCGTCCTTTGCCTTTCGCTCTCGACCACACGTTGACTTCAGCTTTAACGACAATCCCTGGCTTTTGACCTCTTCCTGGTTCAAGTCATGTTTGGGCAGGAGCAAGGCCCACTCAGTCCCGGGAGACAGTCCCTGGTCAGATGCCTTCCCTTACATGCTCAAGTTTGAGTAAATACATCACACCTCCATCCTCAGTAAGACAGCAGCCGGCAAAAGATCTCTTGAAAACGACACATTTTTAATATGAATAATACAGAAATAGAGAACTCAGTCAACCTGTACCAGAAAACCATTGTGACTCTACAGAAGTGTAGAAGTGAACCAGCAACCTTTGAACTGTAACCACTATGCAATCTCATTTTAAATTAATTAATGTCACACAACAATTCCACTTTTTTTTTTTTTTTTTTACTGTTAAGCCCCTCGAGATTGGCTTCTCCCGGTGTGAAGAAGCATTTGATCTACTTTGAGTCTCTTCTGAATGACTGAGATTCTCATGTCCAGAAGACTGTAATCCGTGATTCGGATCTTGATTTTTCTTAAAATGTTTGAAGGTCATAAATACATTTATTATCCCTCTAGTATCTGAAGAGAAAGAGGAAGTAACATTTTAAGATAAGGCTAAAGTTAGCATCTATGAAAGGAGCGACAAATCAACATTAGTCTTAACTTCAGTAAATATGTACACTTGGACTGCATTTGCCACTGTGTGTGATTGACACACGTGATGTATGCATGACCGACATGGAGGAAGCCACAGACATGTTGAAAAGATTGAATCTCTCGGTCGACCTGAAGAGCTGCAGGATGTTCCTGAGTGACTTGTTTAATTTGTTTCATCATCAGTGATGATTTTTTATTTCTGCCTCCTCAAGAAATTAAACCTTTCTCAGATAAACAAATTATGTTTAAAACATCTTTTTATCATCGTCCTTGTTCACTATGGCTCCGCAGGATCAATGGAGAGAATATTTTAGTTTTATTATCTGTAGCTTATTGACATGTTTTTATTCATATCTGTGAGAATAAAAAAGAGAGCAATTTCCGAACAGGTGAGATTCTTTGTGAACAGTGTGATTCCACTTCAGTCAGTCAAAGTTGTTATGATGCAGATTTCTTATTACTACTTATTACTTCTCCGTTTCTTAGCTACCACTACAAGAAAAAACAAAACAGTCATCGCTCTTTTGACCTACAAAGATCATGAGAGAAAGTATGTCTTTGAAAAGTAAAACAAAAAATCCACTTTTAAATAAGATCAATTGTAAACAAACCCAGGGCAACCCTTTGAAAGGCCTCGCCAAGAGATTTACCTTGCCCTGTGGCAAACAATATTTCTTGAACTGAGTTTAAATTTCAAGTGTCTTGGGTTTATAAAGACCTGGAACAAAAGAAAAGAAGTCTCTGAACAGCAAATATTATATGCAGGTTGGGCAAGATGTCAAGAATGCCTTTTGTTGTCTCAAATGCAGGGCTAGACCTCTTGTCTGGCACATCCCAGAATAAACCCGGAATCTATCGTTATTCACTTGATTCTGTGGGATCGCTGTAAATCCACATCTGTATGTGCTGATAGAAAGACCGTATCTGTGCTTTGAATATCCGGAGGCTGCCTCCTCTTTCTTTCAATTAAGTTGAAAGTATTTGAACCTCCCACACATAAGAGGCTCTTTAACTTTGAATTATCAATTAAAATCTCCACATCATGTGTAGTCAGAATTATCACACGGCTCATTGGACGCGCATCCATTCATTTTTATGTCTTGTAGTGCAGTTTTGGTAATAGATTTAAGTGAAAAAGAATGTCCACATAATGGTTATTTTTTATCACATACTGTAGCGCACCTCTTGGTAATAACGGCACTGTGATGCTGTAATGACCAGTTCCTTTGATCCGTCTGGCATTGAGCCATGATGAAAGCATGTGGGGCTTTAATATCGGGCGTCCATAACCCCCTAATATCCTGCAATCTTTCCTCAATCTTCTGTCCTCCGACCCCAAAATCTGACTTCCCAGTCATAGATCACAGCAAGCACATTCCCTCCTCACCATTCAGCTCGTCGCAAATCTACATTTTAATATCTGATATTAAAAATCATTGTTGTGGAATGAGAGGAAATGTCTGTTTGCAAATATATTGTTGTATGACTCGTAGGATACAATTATGGAAACCAATGAACGCTACCCAGAAATACGTCTGGTTATTTCAAAGCTTTACAAGAATTAATTAAAAATGTAAAACAAATATTTGACTTAATATGTTTGGTTTTTACTTTTCAAGGGCATGCTTTTGTTATATAGTAAATATATGTAATATTTTTTACAAATTGGGATACAACTACATATGACTCTCAATGATAATATCCGTGACATGATTATCAACAGAGACATGATCAGATACAAGCATTACTGTGTTAATAACAGGATTACTGCCTCGTCTTGGTTAAGTCAAAGTTGCATCTGGATAAAAGCAGCAGTGCTTTGGAATGATTGACACTATCAATGCAGATTTCGGGGCTTTATTTCAGTTATTCCACTGATACATTTGTTCGTGTAAAATATAAATATTCAACATGTAGTCAAAAATAAAGAAATTGCGGTGACTCCTGTAGGAACTCGTCGACCAACGGCAAAGCCCATCACTCAAGATTATCAATTTTGGTAAAGTTGAATTAACTAATTTATTTCACTTATTTAAAATTAGTTTTCTGCGTTTCTTAGGCACCACTTTACCAGATTTGGCTCTAGTACAGGTTGACACCTACACAATCCCCCTCCCTGCTCACTGAGTGAGCATTCTGGATGAACAAATCATAAAGTTCCAGTGTGTCCATGTTGAAGTAGAACAAGCAGGAGCTTTCATCGATCGTTCTATTGGAAATCCTGTAAGAAAAAGTGTTCTGTCACCCACACTCTAAAAATGACCAGGAGAAGGGGGTGACACTCCTCTTCTCCCCACGCTATCATCATTTTATTTTTGATTTTTCCTCCCCATCCTCTTCTTTAATCCTTCTGATGAAGTCTGGACAGGCAGAGACATGCTCGTGCAGACAGCAATTTCACTGCACCATATGTGCCTCACATAACGGCGAGTCGGGAGGAGCGGGGTCTGCCGGAGAGCCGGAGTGGAGGAGAGCGAGGGAAGAAAATACACGACATTAAATCCAGACTGGGATACGCTTAATACCGGGGGTTATTTTCTCTGAAGTAATCGTATACGCTCCTCTTCACAATGCCTTCTGTTTCTGGGATGCAATGTGAGACATCATTTGACGTTTTGTCCTGCTCTAGAATATGTGTGTTTCTGCAGGTAAACAAATGTGTCAGGTATCAACATAAAATGGTGGCGTGCGACGTCTTCATGGCTCCTCCCTCCTCCGAGCCTGTTCAGCCACCACGCTGATCATGTGATTAGCGATGGCGGCCAAAGGCCTGGCTTCTATTTATGTTTACATCCCTGCAGCACAAACACATGCATGAGCTACATTTGACACATTTTAGATTTTAAATATACATTTTTACAATTTAATATTATTTCAATCAATGGTTATTAATTTCCAAATCACTATGAATTACACGTGTGTACACTCTGCAGCTAGTGCTAACTTAAAGTTTAAAACATAAGTTTGTACTTTCAAGGCCATGGCCCTGTATCATGACACAATGAAACTCTTATGTTAACTTATCTCAGATGTAACTGCTGCTTTGGGCATAATGTGAGCGTCTTATCACCTTCATTTGTCTCTGGTAGAGCAGGACAGGGAGAGAGTCCGAGGATGTGGACTCGACTGCACACAGAGCAGAATGTTACACTTAGCCTGAGATTGGCTCGCGTGTAATTAAAGCTGGGATTGGCGGCTTTCAATTTTAGGTGAGAATTGAAAGAGAATTAGAGCGAGTGTGTCTGTTACTACAGTCGCCGGGGAGTCCACCAGCACATGTCACTCCAGCCTTTGTCTTAGAGTTAGTTTAGACTATTTCCTCTCCCACACAGAATTCCATTTGATATGTTCTAATATCCCGTGATTTCACTGAAAAATAAATGTTTCTGTTCACCTTAAAGAGTTAGAAAAGTTGTTAGAAGTGTGAATCACAGTTTGATAATAACAAGGCTCTTATAGATTCATCAAAGTCTTTCACCTGAAGACGTACACCGCCACGTTAACATCATCATCAATGCCTACCCTCCATACTGCGGGCTGTATCCAATGAAACGTTGTAAATGGCAAATAAATGGCCTGCTGGGTGATGGATGCCATCGTGGTACTGCGCGTACCTGCCACTCTGCCCCGGCAGGTGTAGATCACAGACGCTGGATTTGTGGCACCGTGCGGTGATTTCTGTAGGAGGAAACGTACATCAACTGTCCTTCAGCCGTGACACTGCGTGGCTTCCTGAACGGTGGTGTGAGCTCTGCCCGGGAGAAGTCGTGTCATGCTTTGTATTTGCTGCAGGGGGAATGGAGACATCCGCGGCTATTGATCTGGCTATTGACATCATTTGACGGCTGCTTTTCAGAGCGGCTGTTGTGCTGACTGTAGAGGAAGTGAAAGGGCTTTCGCGCCACGCGTCTGCGCATCCAGAAAAACACCTCACTTTAACACATAATTCCCACAAAAACAAGAATTGAATCTCTCTCCTAGAGTCACTTGTCAAGAGTTGGTCCGGCCTTGTGACCTTGACTTTCAGCCCTCCACAGACTCCCGGTCTCAGAGGAGCCTCCTTTGTGAGACGCTCGGGGAGCAGATGTTCCTGTGTGTTTGCAGTGGCCGGCTGGTGACGCCGTCCCCGTCCAGACCCCCGACCCTTTGACCCTTGAGCTTGATTAGCATGATTCTGCAGTTGGGGTGACGAAATCAAATCACGGGTGCTTAACACTGATTTACCATTCGTTCAGACCAGCAAACAAAAAAAGATTAGCGTCTGGAGAAGTTCAATGAGTGATTCATACCATCTGAGACATGATCATGGAAGCATTGATTCAAATATAGAAATAAAATGTGTGCGTTTGTGCCGTATGAAGGTTGTAGCAAAGGATTAATATGTGGTTCTTCTCTTGAGATGAGAAATGATATGGAACACAGAATGTTTTTATCGATTTGTCTGTGTGTTTTGTTTTGTTTCTCAAGGTCAAGTGTGCAGCCATTACAGTAAAAACCTGTGTGACCTCCCCCTCCCATCTGTTTCCGATAAATGAACCCACCTGTGGTTAAAATAGGTGCACAACCTTCCCCATGCCAAACCAACGCACCTCCTCCCAAGAAACAGAAACAGGCTTTTACAATATTAAACTTGCATTTTCTTTGTCTCCTCATTTCCCGAAAATGCATCTAAATGAATTTTTAGGGGTAAATATGTGAGCAGAAGAAATACTTGACTCTGGTAAATACGATATGAGAATAATAAAACATCTGCCAATCTCCAAATGTTTGAAGTTACATCTTGAGACTGAGAAGGAGATTCACATTCTAGAGAAAACCTCCACTTATTTTGTTACATATTTTAGGATAGTTTTTCAACCATTATAAGAGTATTTATCTATTTTTTTTTTTTTACTAAAATACATCAGGAATGAAGGAAAGCTATGCTTATATAATGGAAATGTTTAAAAATAAAATAAATACCTAAGTAAATAGGTATATCAGTGTGTAAGTGTGAATATGCCATGAAATTGTAGAAATGTAATTATAGTCAAACACTATTTATAAATATATTTCATATTTTTGTAATTTATATTGAGAGAGAAGAAACATTTATATTATACATATTATACTTAAATATTTAAACCAGGCTTGTATGTAATAAAATATGTAACTATATATGTTCAAGAAAAGTAAATTTAAGTGCAAAAATGTTGACAAAAATATACAATTTCAAAACCTAAAACTGAGGTAAACAATAGGTTTTATAGTTGCTCACAAACCCCGTGATAAAGGGCTGGATGCGGCTCTTTGTCCATCTCTTTGCTACACTAGATATTGATCTTATTATCAGTCTCAACCTGGAAAAACTCCATGTAAACTCTCTCTCTAAACAGAATGTTGACCAGGTTCAAGTACTGCCGACATAATTTCCATGGACAAAATTACTTCCTAATTTCCTTCTCTGTGGTCAGAACTTCATCATGATCGTGTCGATAAAACAGCAGCGCTCCTGATGGAAGCTTGTCGGCTGAAGCAGTCACGTCCCTGCATCCAGACGATCGCAGGTGGCAGAGGTTGTGACTCGGCTGTGACACTGAGGGTCTCGCCGTGGGTCGACCACCGCCAGGCCTCGGGCTCTCTGCGGGGAAAGAGCTTCTCACTGACCACACGAATAACTGAATCATTGTAACAACGTTCAGACTTTATAATGTGACAGGCTCCGTCAAAACCAAGATGATTGAAATAGAAGTCAAACTGAAATTTCCTTCCAGTAGATTATCCGTGTGTCGATTCAGAAAGGTGTGAGAGGATGATTCTTGTCAAACCAGGAAAGTTAACTTTCCCAGAGTTATTACTTTCTCTGGGAGATTAAATGGTAATAAAACATGTTCAGCCTTCATGATGAGGTTGATCATTTAGAAATAAAAATGTACACGTCTACATCCTTGGGATTAATATATCAATGTTTTTCAATCTTTCTACAATATTTATCTCAGCTATACCTTTCACATTAGGAAATACAGACTTCTAATATATGGTTTTTGTATTCCGTCACGATAATACTTTATGGCCGAAGAAAACCAACTTGATTTTTGATATTAATCACTATAGTTAAGTAGTTAACTTCTATTTGAATGTGTTGTACTTTTGTATTAATTTGATCTCACATCATTTTAACATATCCATCATGTCCTAAAACAGGCACTGTGGCCATTTCAAGGGAATTTATGGTTTTGATTTACTCTCAAGAAAGTACTATTTACAAAACTCTTGGCGTTAAGTGCTCTTTAGTATTGAAAAGTTTCTGAATGATACGAAAATGTTTGTCTCTTTTTAGACATACCAGTAATATAACATCCTGTGGTCTCTCTGTTTTTAAGTGACAGGAAAAAAGATTTTGTTTATTCATTAGAGTGCAACATGGAGACACTACGGTGGTCACATACAACTATCGATCACATTTTACAGAAATATATCTCCTGTGTGTAATGTTTTCAATAATTGTGATTTACTGGAAATCATAACAAGCATTTGAATGTTATACAGTTTAAGCATTTACAAAAAAAGTATTCAAATATAATTAATAATATATGAGCAGCCAAACAGTCAAACAAAATAACAAATAGGAATACCTCACAAACCTGAAGGTGATAGATGGAGGTTTACGATGGAACATGGATATAATTAAATCAAGAAAGAAAAATGAATTAATACAGCTTACCTCAGCAAAACTACTGATTCTTCTTCAATGTTTTTGTTTCTTAAACTTAGCAGTTACAATGAAGACGTTCCCGGGTCAGAGACAAGATAAATAATATGAATCGGATGTGACGAGTCAGTTTGACACTATCTTCATTCAATTTGAATTTTCCAGATAAATTCTTCTACTTCACAGCCCAGAAGCAAAAGATCCTCTGGATAGTGTTGAAGTTGGTGACTTAAGGTCTTTTTTAAAAACACATTTTCATCCATTTAGGGAACATGAATCAGTTTTTGACATTGTATGAATCATACTTAAGTGTTTCAACTACAGACAAATATGAAATCCTTCATCGGACACTAAACAGAAAACAGATTTTTCTCTTGGAATTTTTTCACCCTGTTCTTTACCCGATTGTGTTGAAAAATAAATTGAAGTCAAAATAAACACAACGGTTGGAACACGATGAAAAGGGCTGTGATGCTAACGCCTTCTGTTTTACTCTGTAAATGTTTCAGGATCAATACTAAATGAGTTCTCTGTGGTTTTGAAGTATCAATACTTTGGTATTGATCGGCCCATCGCTGCACTATAGAGAGGAAACACACCAGTAGATTAACACACTCACCAATTATTGACACGCCTCTGACATTGGTCAGCAAATTCTGCCAATACTTGTCACATGCTATCATGGTCTGAGCGCGTCATTATCAGAGGAGGGGACCACCACAGGGACCCCAGGGACTCCACCAGCCCATGCCTCAACACTCTTGAAACAAAACAGGCCGGGTCAATGTCACCCACCCTCCCCTCTGACCCCACAGCCTGCCTCCCCTCACGTTGACTTTACGTATAGGTTAATAAACGCAAAGGTGCGTCATTGAGCATTTATTAAGAAGTAAACATATGTTCCAACTGTTAAAGCAGCAGCTACAACAGTTGATTGTCCGTGTAAAGTTTTCTCTGGGGTATCGTGGTCACCTTTAACATTCACTGGAGGCGTTTAACACTGAGGGAACATGTTTGGACCTTTTTTGGACGGACAATGTAAATACGATAATAAAAAAGATACTCACACCAAAGTTCTTGATTGAAAAAAAGAAAATCCCGGAAGATAGTCTGGAAATTTCTGATTCTCACAGAGGTGGAAGTGTCATCGACTAATTTTCTTGTTTAAGTCAAATTTATATATTTGCTCGCAAACTATAGACTCTTGCTGCAGGATATTTAGAAGTTAGTGGGATGTGGAATTTGTGAAGCGAATAAATTGTGTAAAGTTTAACCGCCTGTTGGTATAGCTGTAGCATGAACTGACACTTGTCACTGTGACTTCTTTAATGAGCCGAACTCAAAGATACAAAGCATTTTATAAATACACTCAAGTATTATTTCTCTCAAGTATTACTCTCAATTATGAATTATGCTGTTTAATAAGCATCTCGATATGTCACACCTGTGAGGTGGATGTAAAGTGATCACGAACAGTATCTGAGATCTGTGGACAATATTTGATAGAAATATATGTTTAATGACCAAAGAAAATGTTTGAGATATTTATGTTGAGCTAATAAGGCGGAAAAACTAAAAGATCCTTGTTCAAGGCTTTTATGCAGTTCATGCAGCATTTATGTTGCTTAAGAAAACGATTGAATTGATAAAGAATTGTTATATTATGGATCATTTCTGTGAGCTCTACTCTCACGCCCTCCACAGTAGCAGCTTCCTTGATGGCTGAAGAACAACCCGACCAGTGTTTTCACTCCACTTTACAGCACAAGGCTGATAAATCTGTTGCAAAACACTCATTTAGATGATGGGCATATAAACTAATGGCTGCTATAATATGAGGAAATTAACATAAGACATTTTACACAGTCCATGGAAAATATAATTCATGCATAATTGATTGGCGGCATGATTGCTTGAGTTTACAGTCATTTCTGTGGTGAGACAAAGTTCTTTCCTCGGGCTGTTTAGCCTAATGGACTATGAAGATATTTAATTTAGGGCTGTCCAGGAGCTGAAATGGAGCTCCAGAAGTCGCTTTTATAGCATGTATGGCTCCCAGTACTCGAATGACTCTCATTTAGCACGTAAACCAGTGGTCATCGTCAGTATAATTGCCTGTCATTTTGATAAACTCCATCAACCTTTGGAAATGCTTTTTCCCAGCATGTTTGGCTGAAAGGCAGGTACAAACATTGGTTCCATTTAAATCTTTCATGCTGGAGCTGGAGTAAATTGACTCGTTTTATTTGTCCAACAATGTTTATTGTATTTTATTGTTTCCATCTTCATGTGAGAACATCGTTTTTTAAAATGTTGTCTTGTTGAAATTATTCTTCTAGTGGTGGATTTAAGCAAAATTAAACATTCAAACTATTAAATGTCTTGAACATTTGTCAATAGATGTCAAGGAGCTCACTCTTTAAAACCTTCATTTATGTGCTCAACTTTAACCACCACACTAACAAACCAATTCCAAGTACCTGCCATCATAATGTGTAATAAACAGAGGATACTCCTCATATCTGTTAGTGGGATTCACTTCACCAGCATTTAATTATTTTAAATTAAACAAACATAGGAGCAGGATCCTCAGGAGGATATACAATTACGACTAATTTGATGACATTAAAATATCTATTTATCTCACTTTGGGCTGCAGGCAGGGATGACAAATGTTTTTATTGTTCGAATTATTTTAGGGTTTCCAGTATAGACTTGGTGAAGAAATGTTCAAGCTTTGCTCCTTTTCGGATTTAACATCCACATAAAACGACTAGTGTTGAGAGTAAAAGTACTTTTGCACTTTGACTTGTTCTGCTGTGACTATAAAAGATCTTCCATAAAGGAAGTAGTTTTGTTAGTCTTATTGTATTAAACAAAGTCCTGTCAAATCAGTAACTCATGGAGGTACGTGCTGTCTCAGTGGTGTTGCTATAACAACATTAAAATGACACCTTCAAGTATGTCCACCTGAAACAGTGAGAAACTTAAATTAGAGGGAACTTGCACCGGGGTATTTACGTTTTATTCATACACCAGGCTAACAAGGTGCTTAAACAACAAAACAATACACAGTTAAAAATATATTCAAACTTTAAAAGGCCAAGACAACACAGTGACAAACAGAGCAGCCCGAGATAATTAAATGTCCACCAGTGGTGCTGATCCATGTGTAGCTTGATTCATGTGAGGAGACCTCAATCTTAGGAAAGTACTGACCACTTCTGCTACAGAGACAGTGAAGGTCTCACCAGAGCCTCCAATGAGACCAGACTACTAGTCTCAGCTGTTAGCAGATCTCAGATCTGCTGAGAAGCTGATCCGTGCTTTTGTTACCTCCAGACTGGACGATTTTAACTCTCTTCTGAATGAGCTGAAGAGTTCCGAGAGACTTTTATGATCATCCTGACAGAACTCTGCATCTCTGACTAAGATTAAGAGGCGTGATCACATTTCTTCTGTGCTGTCCTCTTTACATTGGCTTCAGTTGAATTTAGAAAACAACTTAAAATCCCCTTAATTTCCAAAGCTTTACATGGTCTAGCACCAACATACAGTACATAACAGATCTAACCCAAAGATATCAACCTTCTACGACATTATGATCCTAAAACTCTGATCTATTAGTTATACCACAAATCTCTAAATGTAGATAAAGAACCAGGGCCTTAAGATTTCAAGCCCCTCTGCTGTGGAACCAACATACCGGCTTCAGTCTGGAGGGCAGACATCCTCTCCATGCTTAAGATTCATCTTAAAACTCTCCTTTCGATCAAGCCTATAGTTAGAACTGACTCAGTCTTGAGATACCTCTGTTATGAATAGACACTTTAAATAAAACTGAATTGAATGCAAACATCCACATCAGTCAACACCTCCACTCGAGCCACTGCTGCACCGACGGCTCACTCCAGACGAGAAGGTAATGAACTCAAAAACATGTCATTCATCTTCCAGATGGAGTGATTCTCTGATTTTACAACCTCTGTCTCTCAGAACACACCTGGACCCGCCTCGGCTTAATATATACAACATTTTCATCTTTCTGATGTTATTAAAAAGAGGTTAATGTTTTCCATGATCTAATCTGTGTAGAATACATTGTTTTTATGTAATTCAAATGATGCCCTGGCCACACATTTATTTCTGTCTTTTTTCCAATTTTTTCAATGTTGATTGTATAAATTTTACTGTTTAATACTAGAATCCAGGTGGTTTTTCATTTAGTTAACATGTTTTTTAACTTGTTTAATTGTGACACTCTTCTGCCATTTAGTACATTTAGCAACTAATTGTGTTTCGGTCCAGACATTCTCAGTTAAATGATGTAGATATTCAGTTGATAATGCTTATCTCAATGGTTTTCTGTTTGTGTGTGAAAAAAATCATTTCCAAAGACAAACAGTGATTTTATTTAACTCTACAATTATATAAACCAGAGGTGATATTAAATTGCTCATATTATATTAAATTACTTTGTAAATTGAGTCACCAAAGGATGAAAATTGGAAATTTTAGTTTCAAAACAAAACTTTGAAAATAAAAATCCTGTTGATTAAACTGAACGTGCAGTTGTTCGTCAACCTGCAGATAAACTGGAGGAAAATGACTGCAGCAGGAGAAGGTGAGGGAAAAAGAATATATTTGGTTCTCATTGGAGAATTGAGAAATCGTTTTGGAGAACGATGGGAGTCAGGTTTGCTTGTTTTCCGGCTAAACTTTTTTTTTTCTTAAGCGAAAACAAGTTAGATTCGGAAATTTCTCGTGACTGGATGCCGTCTTAGAATTTACAAGATTTTCTAATTCAGAATGTTGTTGATGGAAGACCAGGAAGCTGGCAGCGATCGACAGAAGAGAAAAAAAGGTAAAATAGGGGGGCTGCGGTGAGATGAGAGTTGACCTTTTTCTTTACCATTTAACAATCAGCTGCATTTGAGCGGGAAGCCATTTTCTTGCTCACTTATTATTCCGGCTGTTCAGCCATGTTAGGAGGCTCTGGTCACTCCGCTCACAGTGTGATTTTTCTTTTTTTTTAAAGACATCCGTTTGTTTGTATGTGAGAGGGAAACGTCAGAGGGGAGGGGCTGTAACTGTGACCCCGGGGAGCTGAGGATTAGACAGGGGTCCGTTAGGTCGGGGGCCAGAGCTCAAGTTCATCACCGCAGACAATGGAAAGCTCTTCAGAAAGCAATTGGTCTCTCAGTAACGCTTCTCTGAGGTGTCTGAAGACTCGTTGACATCGCGGCTGTGGGCGAGTCGTCGCCGTACACCTCTGATCACGGATACATGAAACTAGTGTTCATGTATAAAAGTGAATTTTTCTGTATCTTGAATTCACATTAAGACGAGTGTGAGTCCAGACAAGCCCTCATTATTAATACAACCTCTCTAGGTAGAGCTAAAGACACACATAATATAAAAATAAATCTTTAGTTAAGGAACCTTATTATTGGTAATATTGCAGAACCACAAATTTTTTTTAGATACAACGCACAATTTTTAGAATATATTTTATTTTCGCAATGCTTTATTGGTGTCACTCTATCTATCTAGATTCACAATAGTCCAGATAAGACGACTGACACGCTGTTACATTTTTGCTCACGCCGTCCAGCATCACCCACCCCTCCTCCCCACACCCACGAGGACATCTGCTGCCTCGGCTGCCATTGTACACTAACCGAGGTTTTAGCCACCGGTGGTGTGAAATTAAACAGCCACCTCGTCTCTTGATGATAAGTGGCGTCCTGTCTTCACGCGGCTATCTCCCGTCACACAGCACAAGGTCACGCTTTCAAGGGTGATCATGGGAATTAGAGTTCGCCATTGAACAAAAAAAAAATGTAAAAATGAGGAGACATGGGGGAAGCACTTCTGTCTTCATTTCTAGCCTCTCGTTGGTATCGTTATTCTCCATGTTTTTTACTTCATCACCGGCGATGTTACACTCCACTATGTGTCTACGCTGGCCTCTCATGAAATACACGCTCACCGGATGTTTTATTGTGAACATAAAGAGAAACAAGAATCCGTCTATGCTATTGAAAAGCTCCTATTTTCCTCAGAAAAATGATCTTTTTGAATTTTTAAGTCATATTTCAGCACAGAAATACATTTTTAATACACGCCTTTGTGTTTAATATGATTTACCCTTTCACATTCATTCTGCTCAGCAGCCTTGATGAGTACTTCACAAGTGAATTAAGACACTCCATTTTAAGATAAAAATGAGTAATAATTCAGAGACATTAATAATGGAAAATAAAGCTATTCAGAAAGGGTGAATTTCAGATTCCAGGATGGAGAAATGTTCTTCAGAAGATTCGGCCCTGGTTACATTTTCTCGTGGTCGTAACCTTGGTCGGAATATTTCTGAGTTGCACACTAACATGAAAAGAAAATGCAAAAGTGTTTCATAACTTCATGTTTACTGCTGACCTAGGGTCAGTTTCACACAAAGGTTTCTACTTTTTTACCTGATTATTTATTTTTCAATACAGTTACAATTAATGTACTTAGATTTGTTTATCTTTTTGAGTTGTTGGTGTGATTTCCAAATGTTGTGTTTCGTATCTTTCTTACTTGTGCTGTAACTGTACATTTAATTTGAATTAATCTTTTTTAGATGACAGTTATGTGATCGTCTCTGTTCGATCAAAAACTCATTCAATCTCATAGCTCTTGTTCTTGCTCATGTTTTCTCTGTGTTGTGCAAGGGTTTTAATGAATGCTACTGCCACCTACTGTCAGCTTAAGATCGTTGCCATCAATGGTATTTCAAATGCTAAAAATAGTACCAGATTAAAAAGATATAAAATGAAATCTGAGGCATATGAAGTTTCAAGTACATCCACCTTTTTTTCTAAAACTAGATATATAGGTCCAGAGATTAGCCAATAAGAATAATTTCCTTTTTGTAGTTCCCTTTACTAAACCTTTTAACTTTTAAATTTTTCTTATTTTCTAACTATTTTTATTGTCGTCTTCGCTGTTGTATTATAATCTTTTTGTGTGGTGTCCTTGTGTGTCTCGAAAGCGCCTTTTAAATAAAATGAATTATATTATTATTATACATTTTCATATTATAAATCACTTACATATGTGATTCAATTCATTATTTAATTTTCTTTTTTTTTGTTAGACGTTTTTTAAATGTTTCAAATGTGCTTATTGTTGATTGACACTCGGCTACTGACACATTAAGGCCTCATCGAGGTGTTAAAACAGGAACCAAATATCTCTCTGTCTTTGGTTTTACTCAGGTTTGATCTTACACAAGTATTTGTTCTGCTCGTGTCTTCAAGCTTGTGGCGTGGTTAGTTAATCTCTCCTCTCCTTCTATGACTCTCCACCTTCGTTCCCTCACTTATTTTTAGGTGCGTAAGAAAGGGAAATGAAATTCGTTTTATTATAACCGAGCCTTAAAAGAACTGTTTCAGAAATTGTCATGATTATGGCAGTATTATCAAGATTGAGCTGTCTTTTACTGCCAACTTAGTCATGTTCCTCTCCTTCTCTGGCTTTAATGGCTTTAATTTCTGAGGTCATATCATTTCCTTCTCAGGTACAGTGGATGGACTTCCTGTAGTTCAGGTCCACATTGATAAAAGAGGATATATATGAGTGTGTCAAGGGAATATTGGAAAGGTAGATATTAAAAAAGAATTCACATTTATTAAGTCACTTATTAAAATTATAAAACAATCCAACAACATAATGTACCTGGCAAGTAAAATAAACATACTTTAGACAACCCAAACACTTTTAATAATTGAAAACTGCCATGAATTGTATTAAATATTTTATTTTTTTTGCTATGTGAGTGGAAAACAGTTGTTTTTAGACCTCTAACTTGTGTCAATCATTCTGAGTAAAGTTTCAACTAAGAGGAACAGTGGAAAGTGAGCCCTGATATTATTTTCAATCATGAGAAACTTTTATTTTTTTGATTGTAATTGCATCTTGAAGTCTACCAGGCTTTTATTATCATTTATTTTTTATCCACGTGGAGCAAAATCACTTCTGCTCCAGAGGAAGTACAGGTGGTGTGATTGTGCTCACAGCTTTTACCATATTTGTAGTTGTACCTTTTGCCGGACAAGATGCCCCATGAGTCCACACGGCAATCGCTTGTTGACCACAGTGGTGTCTGCAGCCCCCGCGGTCACCCCCCAGCCCTGGTCCTGCCCAGTGCTGGTCACTCCCCTCACAGTCCTTGTACTTGACTGTGACGCATCATTCAAAGTCATGATAAGAAAGATACGATGACTTGAGTACTGATGTACGAGTGTGTACCTGAACTGTATTTAACTGTCGATTCGGGGCTTTTTCATACCCAACTGCAGCGTTTATGTTTACAGCAAAATCTTTGATCTTTAATAAGTGTGTGTGTGCGTGCGCTCGAATATATGTGTATATATACATTTAATTTAATTATGTATATATATAATTAAATTGTAATTGTACATTGTACATATTTATTGTATATATTCATATTTATATATTTTTATATTCCAATATTAAGATGCAACACCCAAGGGTAAAATGATAGTCAAAAGCAAAACCATAAAAATATTTTAGTTTGTTAAATACACACTGGTTACATTTGTGTCAATGGGAGTGTGGACATTTGTCTTTTGTTTGTGTGCATGTGCGGGTGCGGGTGTGTGTGTGTGTGTGTGTGTGTGTTTTGTGGGTGTGTAGGTGTGCGCGCGAGTTTTATTTTATCTTTGTGTGTAGAATGTTAAATAAGAACATTTATATTTTATGCTTTATAATGAATGATAATAAAATATGATATGATAATAAATTATTATTACAGTTTTTGAAAAAAAAAAAAAAGCTTCAATATTATATATTAGAGATTGTATATGAGATTTTTTTTTTTTTTTACATTATTTACTGTTTATTTATATATTTATATATTTACACACTTGTAATTTATATTGCACTTATATTTAATTGAATGAATAATGGATTGTGATTTGGGACGGTCACATGTCATCTCCATGAATGACAAGTCAGTAACAGTTTAAAATGAATAAAAACAGAAAAATAATTATAAATCATAATATCATTGGATCTTTTTGCTTTTCAACGTATTTTCGGTCCTCAATAAAATCTTGACTCCTTCATCACTGAAACCCCTGCCTCCCTTCATCCCCCCATCCCACACACACACAGACACATACACACACACACACACACTTAAACATGCACACACACACACACCTACACATACACATACGCACACACACATACGTCCACCAACATATCAGAAAAAAAATAAATGCAGCTTTGCAATAAATAATGCATTTGACTAATCCGCATGCAGGTGGAGTCAGTCTCCGGCCTGATCCCCGGCACGTCCAGGCTGGAGAGAAATAAAGAGGCAGGAAAAGGGACGACTTCCCTGGTGAACTGAGAGCAGTGACGGCTGGATATTAAGCTAAAACAACAAGCCTGAGAGAAAAAAGACTGAGAGAGAGAGGGAAAGAGAGAGAGAGAGAGGCAAAAATGAGAGAGAGGGAATCAAAGAGAGGGGTGCAGGAGAGAGGGAGTGAGTGGCAAGCATATTATAACTCATCCATGTGGATCACACTAGTAGATTGGGAGCAATCCCTTGTTGAAATTGTCTTCTAAACACTTAGAGAGAAGAAGACAGAACGGAGCAGCATCACACTGTTCCTCACACTGCCTGCCATCCCAGCAAAGGTAGAGAGACCTCTGGCAGACCGCTCTGCACGTGTGTTTCACTTGTGTGTGCACGTTTGTGTCTGTGTGTCTAGTGAGCCAGACGGTGTGTGAGTGTGTGTGTGTGTGTGTGTGTGAGAGGGAGAGGGAGCATGTGTGTGTAAGGAACAGGGGTATTATGCACCCTGGATGTTACCTTGTGCTTTAAACAGCTGCCTACAAGCTCAGGTAGAGCACGCCGGCTTCTAAATAAGCACCGTCCCCTTCAGGACAGGAGGCTCGGCTGCAGAGTGTGAAATCAGACTAATACGCTGGCGTAGAGCTGAGCAGGAGCAGGAAGCAGCTCCTGCATGACAAGACTAGAGGTTTAGAGGACCAGCAGGAGGAGAAGAAGAAGGGATTGGACGCGTGGAAAGAAAGGAAAAAAAGACAGTGGAAGGTCAGTGAATCTTTTTTTATTTTTTTTTATTTGGTTGTGGAGCAGAGGTTGTGTAGCCGGTATTGATCCAGGGAAGTTTGTGGGAAGTGAGCTCTGGTTTGATCCCGCCAGGTGAGGGAGGATGGATGTGGGGGGGCCGGCGTGTGGCGGCCCACTGTTAGTGTGTGTGGTTGGCTCTTGTGTTTGCATGACTTGATGGTTTCATGAGCACTGGACTTTGTGTGTTTAAAGTCGTGTTGGACAGTGAGCTAAAGTTTTTAGCTGCCAAACAAAATAGTTTCCATCTGCAAAAACACCTGACTTTGTCACATGTCATGTGGTCACGGAGCAGCCAATGAGGACTCGTAGCGTACAGGTGCAAAAAAAACAAACATGGCTTCCTCATCCACTCACTCTCACTCAAACCACCATTTAATTTCACACATGTATTTTTTTATTTTAAGTTTCAAGCAAGTTTCATTTTACATTGAGTCTTTTTTATTTTACAACTTTATTTGTGAAACTGAAGCAAGTATGTTTTAAGTCATTTTATTTGTTTTGCAAGTTTTTATTTTGTATTTTTACATAACATCACTTAAGTTCAAATACAATTTTAATTATATATGTTATATAAAATATATGCACATGTTTAAATTAAGAAAGAAAATTAAATGATAATTTTATACAGCAAATATAAATTTAAGATGTTCTATGACAGCCTTTTATGGCTGAATATTTGCTCTATTGTTTTGTATATCTTTATTTTAACTTTTTGAGCTTTGTTTCATGTTCAGTGTTTTGTGATTCAACGCAAGAATGTGTAGTACAGGAGGAGGTGTGTCGCGCTAGCTTTGAACGGGTTTAGCTTCACACAAAAGTGGAAAAGCCGGGACTACCAAATTGTCAGCAATACTAAAGACATCAACACAAAAATTTGAGCCATCCATCACAGCTGTCGGCCTGTTTCTGTGGCGACAGTGATTTATTCCCGGCCTCAAATCCATTTGGACTCTCTCACTCACTTACTGACTCACAGACACACGTAGGCCGGCCCAAAACAAAACATGCACAGCAACTTATCGGAGTCTACAAGAGTTGATTTTATATTTGTCTCAAACATTATTGGAGGCCGGTCCAGGCTTGCGTGGCGAAGTATCTGACCACTCGCTGGCGTGGCTCAGGGGCAGAGATTTTGATACCAAATGTGCTTCAGCTTGATTATTGTGGGACTCATGAGCTGCTATCGACTCTCCTGTTTTTGTCCAGCACTGGTTTGCCTTATTGTTGCTTCTGTTTTTAAATCATTATTTAAAAAAAAAAAATGGAAGTTTCCAGTCAACATTAATAATATATCTTTATTCTATCCACAAAATGTAGGTTTTCACAGCAGTTCCCAAAAAATGGTCCATACAAACAATATATAAAGACATACAGTAGATGTAAAACAAATAATACGATAATGAATAAAACAATGTAACCATAAAATAATAATAATAATAATAATAATAATAATAATAATAATAATAATAATAATAATAATAATAATAATAATAATAATAATACATAAACAATAGTGAACATTAATATACAGAGAAATTCACAAGTACATTAGTGGGGGGAATGAGTTATGACACAAATACACAAATGAAATATTTATTTTAAATATTTTAAATAAAATAACCTGCTCAGTAATGGTGACATCTCTCCTCCCTGCAGTGCGGGTAAATAATTCTGGCCCTGAAGGTGATGTTCAGTGACATCAGAATTACCTGGAGGACACATGTAGTTGATTTTTTAAATATAATTATTTTCTTATCTTAATAAAAAGGTTGGTCGTAATACATTCTGATAAAACGATATAGACTGGGAATTTCAATTCATTTTAGACAAATCATGTTTGTCACACGATTGTTGAATTATGATGCAGAAATAAAATTGGTGTCTGCAAACAGGACATTTGTGCACTCACGCCAACGCACCTTCCACACGCGTGTTTACAGACAACACGGAGGAGAGAAAGAGAATTCCACCTCACATTTAATTTCCTCCTTTTTCGCTGCTGCTCCTCCTGGCATTTTTCATATGTCAGATGATAAGTCGGTTCTGAGCTGGACAGGCAGATTTATCACTCTGCACATTGCCACTAATATCTTCCATCTTCCCAACAAGCTCCCTGAGCCCGGGCTCCGGTCCTAAACCTTGACCTGTGCCCGAGAGAACCTTTGCAGCCCAGCTGTAGCATAAATCATATAGATACTTTAATAATATATTCATCACTTTATCGTCTTAATTTAATCACTGAGGTGATTAAAATATAATAATATTATTTGTCAATAATAGTCAATAGTAATATCTACTATTTTTTATGTTCATTGATCAAAATAAATGTATTTATGGACCCCATGGCTCAAGACGTCTTCGAGCTTCACTCACAACAGTGGACTCACATCAGCTGCAAGCTTCCACTTAACAGTTGAAGAAGCTGCTGTCTCTTCTGAGTGCTAATTCAATGACCAGCTCCAAACATAAAACTGTTCCCGAGCAAGACTTTTAGCTCCTCATGTCACAGAGCTGGCTCACTCATAAGTCACTTTGAATGAAACGTGTCTTCACTCCAGCTGTTTGGATGCTGCTGTTGTAAATGTGTCGCACTGTAATGTCTTTGTGATAAAACCCTGACTAAGATCCAGTCCTTGACATGATACTCTGACAAAGTTAACTCCTAAAATCCTGGATTAAAGCCAGCTTTAACAGCTTAACATGGTCCCGACACTCAAAAACGCCTGAATTGACCGAGCTGTACATCCTGTCGAGTTTCACCAGGAGCTTTATCTCTCCCTCCTGACCTTTGACTCCATCGCTGTCTGACTCTGTCCTCAAAACACTGCTGGCCAGGAAATGGAAGCCGCTGTGTTTGAGACAAGAAACCACTTGAAGAATTAGGTTTAATATTAATGTAGGCTAATAAATGTTTTTGTTATTTTGTATTTTCCACTCAAATAATCATGTTATGGCCTTAATGTTATTTAAAATGTGTTTTGACAGATACAAAAATATATGCACAGAGATGTGGCCAGAAAAGCAAACGTCCACATGTTTATTTGTATTTATTTTATTGTCTGAGTGTATGCGCTGTAGATAGAAGCCTCAGCGAGAGCAGTGAGATTCCACTTGACAGTAAATCAAAAATATATTTAAAGTGTCATGTGACCTCGAAAACCTCCATTACACAGTGAATAAGTGAAAAGAAATAAGACGAATGAAGTGTGATGCTTCTTACCCTCCTTAATGAATGTCTAAAATATGAAATGTTTATAGTTTAGTGCCTAAAAATTAGTTGATTTTTACCCAGATGAATTTTATATAGTGCTACGTGAATTTAGAACAAAGTGACTAAATGAAGCTAAAATTGGAGAACAAAGCAAATTTAAAATGAGGATTGTGTCCAAGCGGTCGTATGCTACGTTTATTCCATTTTAGCTGCAAGAATTCAGAAGCGAGGGGCGGGCCAAACACAACGCTGTGTTCTACTCCTCCAATCCCTCTTCACCACCACTGGAATATAATCCGCTGTCTCCTGACCTTCAAATCATGCAGCGTTGCAGTCATTTCAATTGGCCCGGCCGCCATTAGCGTGAAATGTCCTCTAGCCACTCTGCTTCTGCACATGGAAGATTTGGTTTCTCCCAGCATGATTTCCCTCTCATACATGGCTCCTTCCCTCCATCTCACATTCTCTCCAGCGTGGCCCCATGAAGTCTGTGATGGAGGGCGGAAACCCCTCGCACTAAGGAAATGAGGCTCCACTGGTGATGCTGTTGGTCAGAAGACAGAAAGAAAAACACCCAGACTGTGATATGATTGCATTGTGAATCGCTCCTTCTCCAAGAAGATTGTTTTGTCTTCGGCTCCCGCAACAAATGGAAGAGGGACGTGGCAAAATTTGACATTCCTTTTCCAGAACATCTGCACACAAACCCATGTTTTCTATTACAAATTGATTTCTGTTTGTCATTATGTCCAGAAGAGCATCTCTAAATATTCCATTCAACTGCAAACTCAACTGATATGTGAATAAAAAACTTAAAAATATATATATATATATCATATATGGTTTCATATCTGTAAAAAGAATCTGCTTTTTTCTCCAGACCTTTGCAGATCAAGCCAAAACATATATGATATTTGATTAATATTAAAGATCTTAACACAGATAAGCCAGACAATAGATCAACACGTAAGTAATAATATAAGTTGTAATACAGGCTCTGGTAGCTATGCTTGTTGTTGAATAAACTTATTTTAAGATACTTTAATACTTATTTTATTTAAGTAACAACGTATATTACAATTCAAAATAACATACATCAAATACGTTGCCATTTTCATCAATTTCCTCTTTATGTTTTAACCTATTTGACTTGTTGTTGCTTTATTATTGCACTTAATCAACAACTAAAAAATATACATTTTTATTCTTGTAAATATCAATCGGCTGATGGTATGTGCTGTGTTTTCTCCTGAACCATCATTTTTCTCACAAAGTGAACTAAATCCTGAGGTTTGAATTTGATTTCACATATAAGTGAGGTTCATAAATACGATTTTTAAATTAGTTTTAAAACTCCAGTAAAATACAAATACATTATGCAGAATATATTAAATTAAATATTATTAAAAAGATGAGCCAGATACTTGATTGACAATAACATTTTCTCCAGTCACCAGCCAAACCACATTTTATGTTACGTCCAGCATATAACGTTTCAGCGGCAAATGTTTCTACCGTCCCTCAAAAAAAAAAAGGGCGTCCAAGAGCCAAAGTTCTCTTCATCTTGTCAAAGGAGACATGCGGCACAACCATCACCAAAGCCCAGCATGCGTTAAGTTGCCAGCAGATAGATAGATCAATTATTGAGAGCGGACATATTTGATATGATCTGAATATTAAAAATATATCAGAGGGCAAACAACGTTCGTGGGTGTCCTTAGATCTGTGCTGAAAGATGTGTGTCAAATCTCCAGAGAGATGCTTTATTCAGAAGGGGTCAAAGGGTTCGCTGAACGTTTGATAAGATGCAAGCCATTTTTTTTTCCTTCACGATTTCCTGCTCCTGATTTTTAAGTGGTAAACAACATCTGTAGTACCTTTTTAAATTATGTTTGTTATCAAGTTATTATTCTTCCATATTCATAGCTGTAAATAAGATGTATGACCCAGAATGCATAAAATAAAAATATAATTATGGTGACAAAAATATCTCAACGTTATTATTTATATTTTCTCTTTTATCCGTTTTTTTTTTGTGTGTGTGTGTGTGTAAATATGTCTCATCCTGTCACTGTTTATTTCTCTAACTAGCATCTGCAGAAAGAATGAAAGCAGTGACTCAGATGCAGACAGAGACTATACAACATCTGCTGGCTGTTGTCACACCTATAATAAACGATAGTGTCGTCAATATTCCTCTGACCCCTGAAGCTGCAGCGGGAATGTGCTGGATGTGGAGCATCCTTACATTATTGGCCAATATACTTAACAGCTTTACATCTGTTGGCAGCAGAGAGAATGAAGCCAGTGTTTCAAATCAACAGCAGCACTCACAGAAATGGACTTATGATAATTAGTGTTGGAGTAAACACAGTGGACGACAGAGCGGTGTGAAGGCTCGCTCCAGCTGTGCCAGCTTATCGACGCTTGGTCACAACATCAATTAAATCTCCTAATCTGGATATCCTGAAAGTCCGGACTTGTTGTCTTCTAATAAAGCTGGTCCGAGGCAGCAGAATGTTTCATTTCCTCCTGGAGATTGGCCTCAGTAATGCCGAGTGCTTATCATTCTCCGGGAGGAGAGGAGCTGCGACGTTCTGATGTTTGATACCCGGATAAACCTCGGAGCAATGGCAGTAGCACATGTGCGGCAGGAGAGTGCCGCCGCGGACGCCAACATATCAAGGCCGAACTTTGACCTCTGGATTGGCCTATTCTGTCAACATTTTAAATTGGGTTGTAATACATTCTTGTAACCAGTCAAAACCTGTACCGCTCCTGCAGCTTACACTCATCAGTGGCCTGGATACTTTAAAAGAATAAACCATTAAGTTATTAAAATTAAATCATTAAACCATTTTGAAGGATTATTTATGGAGCTAATTGTACACTAACGCAACTATCGCTCAAACATGCGCTGTTTATCATTTGAATTAAAAGATTCCATTAAAAATATGATATTATTATAATTTTTAAATACATATAAAAAAATAAGTTATCAGCTGATTTAATTCACAAATATATTGAAGTTATTGTGGAAATGCTCCTGTGTTTTCTTCTTGCTCCCCTAAACCCAACTCCTTATTGAAGGTCTCCTCAAGGTCAGAGATTTCCAAAATGAAAATGTTCGAGGTCGAATCTTTTGATTTTATCTCAACACCTCAGAGTGGGCTGTGTTTATGTTCGTGTTTTTACCGGCACATGTGTAAATAAGTGCAGCAGCTGAAGCTCAGAGTTTTGTCTTTGAAATGGATGAATAATCCTTCATGATCATTGAATGATTAACTGATTTTATAATTGATGTGCTATTGTTTGGGTTTCTATCTATAGCTGAGGTACACGGCTGTAGGTGCCCGTTTGTGTGGGTGAGCATGACAAATGAGTTCTGGGAAGGACAGGGTTGTGAGGGGGCCAAGCTGTCCCTGGCAATTCATTCTCTCTGGCCCCCCCGTCTAATTAATGGGCCACATTCATACACGTTATTGCACCGGAGGGTCTGTCACTCATTAATCATGTGACCTTCTGTGGCACAGTTAATGACCTTGGAGGAGTAGATCAGCTGGAGATGGCTGAAGCTGTGGAATTAAATTGTTTCTGGAAGTGGTCACGGTCACAACAGGCACTTTAACAGCCGCTCCACACTCCCTCCGACGCCACAGCCGCCGTCGCGCTCAAAGACACGGAACTTCCTCTGTGATGGAGGACGGACCAGAGAGAGACGCAGAAGAAGCCAACGTGGATCCCCGAAAATCCTCACTTCAGATTTGTTTCAGTTGTACTGTCGGTGCCTCCGAAATCGACTCCAGCTGGAACCACTCTTCGCTGACAAATCAAGAAACAACACGTGAAGATGTCGGAATGTTGACTCGGTGTCCAAGTCCGTGTCTTAAGTTGTCCCAGCAGCAACTTAACCAGATATTTGATTCCAACTACGCTAGGATTTCATCTCATAGATCTACCTTCAGAGGAGTCAAAAGTTAGCTCTGTAAAATGTAAAGAAAAGTAAAAACAGTCTTAGTAGATAAATAATTAGAACATTATTTTGCGTTATTTATAAAATATTGCATTGATAAAATGTCACTTTTTTCCCCTCTAGTCACTTCATCTGGTTTTACCTCTTAAATTCCTACAACTTAGTGTGGATTTGACATCTTTCAGCAGCTTGTCCTTCACTGACAGATGAATAAATGCAATGATTTAGTTTGTTACTTATTTATATTGAATTTAGAATTTCAATTAAGATATGTTTTCTTTTCAGCCGTCATTGTTTCATTTCCGTGAACTAATCTCAGCCGACGTCGTCCAAAACTGTTCTCAAGTCTGATCAGCGAGACTTTTCATGCCTACCGTCTCAAAAATATCTTCCCGTTGAAACCCTTGTTATAATTATCTATTTTGAGAGCAAGAAACAAAACGTCAGCACGAGCACAAAGTTTAAACGGTGGTTGTGTTCGGTCCGCCACCTACTTTTCACGATGGCAGCACTGAAAATGTTAGCTTTCTTCTGCGTGACACTGAAATGAACGGATTTTGTTTATCCTTTCCTTTGTTTATTTAACATTTCGCTCAGTGGGGGAGTTTCAGATAGATTGTTTTCAAGACAGTCCCTGCAGACAGCGAGCAAACACTCTACAGCTTCATCAAACACTACCATGTTCAACTTTCCCCCCTCTGCAGCGAGCAGCGAAATGTGACTGAGAGCTACATCATAATGGAATATGATTGAAAGCGATCATCATTTTTCTCGCGCGCTCTGTAACGATATGCAAGCCCTGTGTTGAAGAGACGTGTCAGTTTACTCTTAAAAGAAATGAAAGCCTTCGTTTTAGTGCGTCTAACCATTTTTACGATTCTCACTCTGTGAACAGTTCATCTCACGATGAGGTCCATCCATTTTAAAGCCCACACATATCAGACATAAATACATCATAGTTCAGGTTTTCCTTTACACGGCTATTATTGTATTCAAGAATACATTGGATAAATGCACTTCTGACCTTTAACTTTAGTTTTAAAATGATAGAAATGATGAAATATGTCAATGCAATACAAAATTAATATTATTATTTGCCATAATATCATCAAAATAATTGACAACATTCTGAGCTGGTGACAAATTCACATCTTTATTTACGTTGTCTGTTCATTCTTTATTTGATCGAAGGTATTCCACTGATTAACCCAAACACACACAGACGTTGGCCTTTTCTATCCTTGCTGCACTCCATCTCACTGCCTTATCTTCCCATCCACCATCCTTCCCCTGGTTCCAAGTGCAGGCCTGATTAATATTTTCCACTGTTCCGTAACCATGGCAATAAGGTCACTGCGTATGATACTTAATTGAATCTTGCCAGTGCTTTTGTGTGCATCTCCTGTGTCCAGACAATAAAAATCTTCCACTGATGACTCTAACCCCTTTTCCTCACTCCCCTCCATCTTTTCATTTTGTGCCCCATGCATTTATTCATTTGTTTCCACTATTTCCTCTCCCGTGTCCCTCCTTTCTTCTCTGGCCCCTTCCTGACCTCGTCTACCTTGTCCGATTATTCTTCTATTCCAACCATCTTCCTTCTCTTGCCCGCCTTGCCCTTTAGTAGGCTGACGTTGATGATCGTTTTTAGATCCTTCAAAGAAAATCAGCTTTTTCTCCACACCTCTAATTGCAGATCAAGCTCAGAGGAAACAGAACAGGATGTTATTATTTAAGATCTTATCTCAGACCTTATATAAAAACATGTTATAATATAAGTAGTTAAGTAGTAAGAATAGCGATTATTTTAGTTATAACTGTGTTTAAAAAAATGTACCAAGTCCTTTTAAATACTTAAAAGACGCAAAAATGTGTCATATATTTCTCATCAATCCTTTCTAAATATTTGATCAAATATGTTTGCTTTTAAAAAGTTTAAATTTGAATCTACTTTGTTGTATTTTTAATTAATATGTATTAGTTTCAATATAACGTTTTCTGTATTTCTTAGTATCTCGTCATCTGTGACGTTCCTTGTTTTGTTTTCTGTTGTTAACTTTTGAGTCGCAGACACAACACACACTTCATTTCGCTTTGTTCTGGTTCTGTACAATAACAATAACGTCTGTTCCATTCCGTTAAACAACTTTGTTTTCTGACAACAGATTTCTCTGATGTATTTACTTTCTAGGATTAGAACAATGTGTTTTTGTTTGCATCAACATATTAACAAACAAAACTTTCCCTCCTTCCATTTGCATTTGATTCTGGTTCAATTTCGTTGAAATAAATGTTGAATTAAGGCCGGAAAACAATCCATTTGCCCGTGCTGCTCGTTCTCATAAAGCCTCCTCTGTATTTACATGGCTAAATGAGTCCAGGCAACACTTCCTGAAGGGGTTTCATACGACGCTGATGACTCAAGTGCTGATACAAAAGAGGAAATTGGCATTGAAATGAAGTGAGCTGCTGACCCTTCTGATCTCTGAGCAGGTGCTCCGATTAAAGCCTCGCAAATTGGGGTCATCTCAGAACCCAGAGTGGTCGAGTGTGTGACATGCACACACAAACACATACTTTTGTTCTTGTTGTTCATGCCATGTCTTTGTTGACGGAGTGAAAATATATTTATATTTTCTTCATCTTTGATTTGTCATTGTTATTCTCAAGTTGTAAAATATTAGACTTATTAATTATGTTTTTTTATTATTCCCCAGTTTATCCGCCTTTAGATCTCATTTTTAGATCTCAAGCTTTATAACATAGTAACAAAAGCCTTATTACCTTATATCGGTCCTGCCATGTAAATTAGCTCTGATTTGAGTCTCTGGTAGGCGACAGAGCTCCCCACGGCCCCTCGCATCATTTTCTATGAATTGAACAATTGTACATGAAAAAAAAAAAACTAAAACTGAGCATACCTCTGCCAATGAGCTGTTTCCTTACTTGCGCCATACAAGTGAATGACAAAACCTTCAATATAATTTCATGTTCATGTGTGCAACGTAATTGAAATATATTTAGAATGTTTGGAATATTTTTGCAAAACCGGATGATGACCTTGATGGAAGACAAAAAAGAAAAATGTAAAATAACCATTTGAGTAAATATGAATTTAAGTGTTTCTTATTTGTTTCCCTCAAACACACAACTCAATCCTTCACTGCACATTCCCTTGTTTGAACATATCAGAGTGTTAAACGATCCTGAGATGTTCATTTAATACCATGTAGCGTGTGTGTATTGCAGAAAAATAAAAAAAGTCCCCCCTCAGATTTGACATATGCGCCATAAAACAACCATTAGTGGTTACCTACGATCTCAAGTGACAGTCTATCAATAATGTCTCTCAGAAAATGGGACAGGTTTGTTGCTGTCCTTAAATCACCAGAGAGCGCGTGGAGCCGAGCGGCGTGCAGGTGAAGAAAATACATTAATGTCTGATGTAAATGGGTGTGGCGTGGGCTGAAGGACTCCCATCGCTCAGACACCTGCCCGGTCCGGCTCAGGCCATGTGTTCGCGCTGAAGGTTAATGATGGTAAAAAAGAATCAGTGAAAATGCACAAAGACGTCGATTGAATGAGCAGGAAAGCTTGCATATGAATGGATCTTCTGGAGCATGTGTTTAACACGCTGCATCATTTGTCTCTCGGTGTAACAGGCACACATCGGAGCAACAAGTGTCCGCACATTTCCACGCTCGCCACTTCCCATGATCTTGGCAGCATGCCTGCAAATTTGCCCGCCTACTTATCAGAAAAAAAGACTTGATTGTGCCAGGGGAGACAGCTTAGGGGGTCAACCGGGAAGAGGGATGAGGGAGGGGAGGTTTGATTTACATATCGCAGCTTAGGCGACACTCATCTCATTTTAAACAGCGGCGAGGTAATTAAGGGTCATTAGTTCTTTTGTTTCGTCGTGTGGCACCGTGTGGCAGGGACAGCATCCAGGGCGTACAGCCCCCCGTGGGGATTGTCTGTGGGAGTCTACAGGCTCAGCCTCCCACCCTGCTCACTCATTCATGTTCCTCCTCTGCCATTGACACAGCTACCCTCTGTGTGTAAACAAACACTCAGCGCCAGCCTGGCACTGCAAGGAGAACAATTTGGCAAAGACCCAGATCTGAAGTGTGCAGCTGGTAACAGCAGGTTCAAGAGATCTGAATTAACCTCATTAAGAAAACCGTTTCTTTCATTAGCATGCGCTGACAAACACTCGCTGTTTAAGACGCCAGGGATGCAGTTTAAAAGAGTATTAAATGTAAACTTTCGTCACATAACAGATTTGGGAGTAGAGATGTACTTGGCTAGAATTTAAACTTTATTAATTGTATTTACTCATCATTTATTCAATTGCCATTGAAAAATGTTCAATTTGAATTTTTAGTATAATTTGAAATTATAAGTTTGCTCTGTTTCCCTTGTTATTTTCTTAGATGTAATAAAAAAAATAGCTATTGCTATTTTTGTAATTATAATTTATTTATTTTATTAAATTTGTTATTACTTTGCTGTCATCTCAGATCTTATTAACATGTTTCACATTAAACCGATTGAAAAACAGGAGTTTAATAATTGAAAATTAGATGTAAATCTGTTCAATTTTCATTTTCTAGAACCTTCTAATTAATATGCAAGGGTATAAACTGGACTGGAGTTTTTACCTGTAGAATGTCACCTTTACTCCTCAATTTATTTGCATAATCAATCTGAAAAATGATTTTCCATCATCATTATCTTTTAAATATATATAAACGTGTATATATATATGTGTGTGTGTGTGTGTGTATGGAATAGCATTCGTGAAAATTCAAGGCATTTCTTTTGATAAATATTATGTTCAGCTTGATCTACATCTGGACTTTCACTCCACTGAAAACACTGGAATGAAATATTTCGTGGTCAACACACTCGACACATCAAACCGGCTTCAAGGTCACAGCGACGGAGGCTTATATGTTTCTCCTCCACATGTTTATGTGTGTATCATTAGTCAGACGGCAGGGGTTGGCGGGTGAGGAACCCCTGCCTCTGTGAGACGGCAGCCAAAAATACAGGTGTGTTGCGGAATGTGAACGGTCACATGTCCAGATGTGAGTCGACCACAGTTGGTATAGAAAAACACTTACTGCTAATGTAAATAGCACGGCAGCATAAATCAGGAGCCATGCGCAGCCCGGGAGAATATCGTGTAATAGTTATTGCGAAATGAAGTGGCATTGGGATCAATATCCCACTATATCTCACTCTGGCATAATGGCGCAGAGGGAAGCTGGAGGCCAAGGGAGTCCAGTCTCTCCGACCCACCACAGGCCCATAAATCTGCCCGACCTGCCGCCTGCTTATGAAAGTGCATGCACAATCGCCAGCCGCCATCCAAAATACACGCTTACCGACTGACCTGGAGTCAGGGAAATGGACGCGGTTACCTTGTTTCAGGGCATGAAGGAAAAGATAATTGAGACGGCTGTGACCTCTGGAGTCGGCTGACTTCATTGAGACCTTTCATTCATTTCAAGTTTTATTATTTTAATGAGACTTTTATAGCAGCATTATTTGCACAGTCCAGTTCTAGAGGTGCAGTTACAGGCTCAAGTTGTGACCCAATAATGCAGATAAATCTATATGAGTTGAAGCTTTTCAATTGTGATAACAAACTAGTCAGTGACTGTTAAAGGGTATAAAAATATCATGAAGTTTTACAGTTCATTGTTAAACTTATTATGACAGATTATTGTATACAATATTGTACATTTTCATTTTTTATCTACATTTTAATGAGGTAAATTTGATCCTCAATTAAAACAAAGGAAGTTCATCCACATAGATGCTCCCTGTATTCCGGGCGAACCAATCCCCCTCTAAGTTGAAGTGAAGTTTACGCCACAGTTTAATTTTTCCACTGTTCACACAATCACTCTAAAAGCACCAATTATGTCTCACATAACAAGCAACAGAACATTTCATCTTGCTGGTGTTCTGGATTACTATAATTTGAGTTATTTGCCACTTTCAAACGAGAGACCACTACAACATGAACAAGTCTTAATAAAACACACAAACCAACAAAACGACTTCCATGAGGCTGTCATGCTGAAACATTGTACATTCAACATTGTTTTCAGGTTGCTAAAGAAAATGCTAAAGATATTGCAAGATTGTCTGGAACTTTTATTTTCCAAGAGTAATTAAATGCTTCAGCTTTTCCGGCATTTCTGTTTCCAATGACACTCTGGGTTTTATCTTTGCACATCAACTACACAACAATCTTCTTAGTTATCAATTAAAAATGCTGTTTCAAATGACATTTTAAACATAATCAACTGTTCATTTCAAGAGACATGTCTAATATTAATCTATAGATGTTCCTCTACCTCTCGAACCCTCAGGTTGTAATAACGACAAACAGCCTGCAGAGCGAGCAAAGTGACGATGATGTGTGTCTGTGATTACTAGATTATTCTCTCCTTATTCATTCACACGTGGAAATGTGTTGCGAGATAACGTGAGCCTCGGGGCAGATATTATTGGCCAGTGAGACGGATGTTGGCAGGAGGTTATGAATTGAATGGTAATAAACACAAATATGAACATTGAGACCTGCAGTTCACTTTTGTTTTCATGGCCTGTTGTTTGAACCATGTGAGAGAGAATTCTGTGGCCAATGAGGACCTTCTCTTGTCTTGCAGGAGCCGGTGGAGGAAACCTCCCTCTGCTGCCCAGTTGGTAAGTTTGTTTATGATATTTATTTTGTTATCTCACTAGAAACTCTGCTAGAGTGAAAAACATGTATGTTTCAGATCAAAGTTCAGGCTGAAATATTTTCAGTTTATCTTCTCAGATGTGTCCTCTGAACCCTACAAGTATTGTTAGGCGCTCTGGAGAGGTTAATTTGAGGAGTGACCTCCACGCATCATGCAAATGATGTGCAGAAGCATCTTCCTTCTCTCTTGTAATTGCTACAGAAACATTATGTGAATTTAGTGATTTTGTTGTATGGAAACATGGCAGTGATCTGTGATGCAGTAAGTCAGAAGAGCTCCAGATTTGTCCCTTTCTACTCCTAAAATTGACAACAATTGAGATCTTTTTGCCAAAATGTCAGCAGTTAGAGCCAAAGGTCAAACCTGTCCAGCACAGATTTCAGGTCAGGCTTGAGACGTGCCAGACAAACCTGTTGACGAGGCAGGTGTTACTCTACATGGTCAGATGAATGGCAATCAGATGTAAATGTGCGGTGCAGACTGAACTTTGACCTGCGTGCAGGACCATCTGTGACCCGTTGTTGACCCATTATCTTTGCCTAAATGAATTGACAATAGAGAGAGTTATTGATCTGGTCAGTCTTCTGGCGAAAGGGTCAACAGTCTGACAAGTGTCTGGAGTGAAAGTGGCGTAAACCACCGTGATCTGGAGCTGAGGGCATCAACACTCTTGATGTTCCACCTGTGTTTATGCAGCTGATGCCTGATGATGACGTCAGCGTCCAAATGCAACATGTGTAGTTTGTGAAGACTAAAATTACACTGGAAAAAAGGGAATAAGTAAGAGCTTTGGAGCAAGAACATTGCTGGTTTGATTCCTTGTGCTTGTGTTGGTTTCCTCCAGACACTCTAGTAATGTGGCCGGTGGTGAACTGGCTACATTACCAGGGTGTACCCTGCCTCTCTCCCCAACTAGCTGGGAAACACACCACTATAAAAGATACCATTGTGTTCAATACCTGTTTTAGTTGTATTTGTTTGGTATGTTTTCATTTCATCATCCAACATTTACTTTTCTTTATTTAAATGGTTTCCCATTTTACAAAAATACAACCTTTTTTCAATATTCTTTAAATATCATCTGTATTATTTACAATTGTTTGTGTGTAACATCCTTGGAGTAGCACTTGATAAGTTATGTGTTCTCATGGTAATTTGTGGCTTGATCTCTCCTGTGAACACTTTTTGTCTTAAATAAGAAATAATATCTTTAAGGCCTTTTTTTACCTCGTCTTGGTAAGGTCAAAGATTAGTGATGGAAATATATATTTTTTAATGCTGCTTTGTTTTAAGAATGATTTAAGTTAATTAGAAATGTTTTTAACATCTTTTAAAATGTTTTTTAATAATAGCTAATGGAGACATCTAATAGTATCTTTTTAAAGATAGCAGCGCTTGCAGCTCATGTGAAACACACATTCATAAATTAAACCAACATTTCTAAAGAAAAACACATTTAAAAAACATTATTTATCAACTCTCTGTGATCCCCGGTCATCTGGGCAGGTCGTGCATATGGGAAATTCTCTCTCTGACCGCTAGTGCTCCCTGTTGCATAATAAAACCTTCCCGGACACTCAAATTCTTTTGGAGTTAGCAGTGATAGAGAAACATCTGGAAGGAGAAGCAGTTTTCTTTCCTCGTGTTTTTTCTACAGGGGCAGGGGGGAGATCTTGGCCCCCGATAATCCGTCTCCCTCCTCATTAAAGGAGTTGAATAAACACAGGCCTATTCCAGTTGTTCCTCTGAATTTCCTCACTGAGCGTCAGGAGAGCAGAGCAGCGGCTACTGGATCAAAGCTGCCAGCAGGCCCATGTGTGCCGGAGCGAGGGAGTGCTGAGACCATTACCTTTCTCCCTGAGAGCTTGAGGGGCTCCCGGGTCACACGAGCGGCGAGCTCTTTGGCCCAAACTCCACAGAGGAGGAGGAAGAAATGCAGTGAGACAAAAAGAGCAGAAAAGTGGAAGGAAAAGCAGCAGAAGATGAAAGATAGTAGATGAAACATGAGAGAAGGCTGGGCTTGTTCAGGAGTACGTTCACCAGAGAGCTGGCATGTTTTTGGAGGATGTTGGAAAAGTGCTCGGGTCATGGGGTCATTTGGAACGGCTGCATTTTATTTTTACGTACTACGATAGAACACATGCTGCACCTAACTTGCACAAGATTATTTTTTATTTTTTAAGTAAAGTAAAATGTCCATCTTTTTTGTAAATTTATAGTGCTACTGATATTACAACAACTTATAATGATCGCAAAAATATGAACGTACATGTATATTTATTATTAATACATTACTCATTTTTTATCTATATTTTTTATTTTATATATATTTTATTAACTAGAAGAAGACCAGACAAAGAGCAGACATATGCCAAGGAGCTTCACACTACTTTATGAAACATAGCATACAATCAAATCTCTTTTATATTTTTATATTTATATTTAATTCCATTGTTTGTTTGTTGGTGAAGACAAATTGTCCATTTTTATATTTATATATATTACAATTACTAGGACTTCTGTTGCTAATGATTGAATAACAGTATTTCATTTTTTTTGTTAATACTGACGGTTACTACAAATAGAAACATGAATTTTAGAAATGATAATAAAAGAAAAATAGTGTGGCAATGTTATTTAATAAATAAACAAATATTTTCAGTTTTTGATTACAATTATTCTTCAAAATGAATGAATGTTTTTCTTAAGAATAAACCTGTCGTCATCTGTGCGACACACTTCCAGGTATCAGCCAATAACAACAAACACGCTCTAGGTGTGTTCCTCTAATGCACTGACCCTTGTGTGACATTCATTTTCTAATTCCCTGCACCACCTGGCAATCAACTTAGAGGGGCAGTGGTTCGCCGGAAAAACTTTGTAGCAGAGACAATTAAATGCAGAAGACGAGAGAGTGGCAGCGACAACAGCAGCGGCGGCAGCAGCAGGGAAATGACTTCGTCCTCGCCTCAATCTCATGTTGTCAGCTTCTTATAGACAAGAACCATTTTACTCTCAAACTCTCAAAAATCTTCTTGTCGACACAAAAAATCTGCACATTTGAAGGTATGCAATTACCACACCTTGTTTGTGTGTTTATAAATACACTGCTTATGTGTGTGTGTGTTTGTATAAATGGCCCTGTGGTCATCATCGGGCTCCCATCAGCCCCTCCATTAGTTACTGAGCTGTGTGTTCGTGCAATCGCACACTCGCCCTGAATACAGATTAAGAGGCAAGTATGAGCAGCGAGCACAATAGACAAACACACTCGGAGGACAGCAACATATCATCTCCTGTGACGTTCAAAGACGTCATTTGACAAACTCTCATAATCAAAATAATTGCTTTAGAACAACACCGATGTTGCGTCATGTGTACAAAAGCAGCGATCATAATGAAATCCTTCAAAAACACGTCTTGTGATTGATAAAAGCGCACTTGTCTGATTACTGTCCATCATCAGGTGCAGGCGGGGAGGACTTCATCTGGTGGCAGCACATCATAGCTTACTCATCCTGGAATAATGTCACACACAGCAGAGTACACACACCGTCAGCCGGCACAAAAGCAAACATGGTGGCAGTCTTCTCCTCCTGGAGTCGCACTCTCTTGCTCGTGACGGCAAATCTGCTGGCAGACATTACACCGCGGCGAGCAAACACGCTGTCGCCTCGCTCGATGACGGCGTTTGCACGTGGGCTGCCACATCGATGCTGGCGTGTAAACATGTGCACATGTAAAAAACATATATCATTGCTGTTGACAAATCACACATTATATTCAAACATTTCATAGGAAAATTAAGCCTTATTTTGCTTTGAGTAGAAAACATACTTTTATTTTTTTTTGTGACAGATTCAGACCTTTACAGAAAATTAGCTTTCTCTAAAGTTGCATCCTAATATCGGACTTATGTGTATTTTTTTTTTGTAAGACAACAATAAAAGTCAGACCTGGACAAAGTGCATCCCTTTGAATATAGAATATATTGATACGCCGAAATATTGCAATATTATTTTAATGATACTGTGTCAATGTTCGACAGCACTGTATTGATTATTAAAAAATATGTTTGATTTGTATAGTTATACTATGATTTACATCTCAATATAGATGCAAATATTCACAGCGTTTGTTCATGTTTGTGTTGAAATTAAACTTCCGGCCGCTAAATGGCAGCAGTCGTTACGTCCTTCGCAGCTAAATAAAACAGTGATATTCTGTAGATGACTGAGGATGAGAGGATACAGTCAACGCTTTTAAAGCTAATGTTTGGACATAATAAGATTTCAAAACAAATGAGTCATGTGAGCTGTAACTTCTTAAACGTCAAAAACTTGGACGATACTACAAATATATCCTTATATATTTTATACTTTGCCCCTGTATCGTGACAGGTATCGTATTTATTCGGATAGTTAGCAATTTTATTTTGAACTTGACTTGAAGTATTTTTATCCTTTTGATACAATATTATAGTTGTATTATAATTTAAATATAAATACCATCTTGCAGCTTTGTTTATATATGCAAGTTTCAATTTATAATTAGCTTGTTTTTCTTTTTCATTTTTTTGGGTTGGCTTGATGTATGGATTGTGGCCACCAGTGAAATTTTAGTTGTTATTCCCTGTTGTAGACAAACACACAGATCAAGGTCTTAATTACACATGTACAGTATGATTAAGTCCAGCACTCTACTTGAACTGGTGCCATCTGTAGGTGAGTCACCTTTTGGAGAGTGAAGCAGGTCATCTTGACTGTTCTTTAGAAAGGTTGCACCTTGCTAAATAAAATACAGATTTTTACTAATTTAATTAAATGACTCTCAAGTAAGCAAAACGTGATATTTTTGACTCGACAGGTCTTGTTAAGGTAAAACTTTATTGATCTAAATTGTTAAAGACTTTCCAACGATTTTTCACAATTTCCATGAATTTCAACTGAACCCAGTATGGTGTAGGTGTATAGTAAATATCTGTCAGTAAACATAATTTCCCCTCTTTGTCAATATACAAATCTTGCCAGGTCAAGAGTTCACTGCGGGTTTCAGGGTCCAGACCAGGTCGAGGAGTTTTGGTTGCATCTTCAGTGGTGAAGAGAAGCAGCTGTCTGACCTTCCTCCAGTCGTCTGACACTACAATGAGCCTCTTGGGGACTCCTGGTCCAGGCGACCTCCCTCCAGCCCCCCAACATTACTGAGCCATTTTAGATCTATTTAGGTCACCCCCCCCCCCCAAACATGTCTTCTGTGGAACACTGCGGCAGCTCCTGCGTTGAAGGAGCGTGACTGGATGACCTATGCTCCCTGCACGGAAGTTGTCTTTTATTTTTTTGCAGTGTCCAGGATATTTTTGTTCCCCTAGTCCAGGTCCTTGGTGCTTTACAGCTGATTGCCTACACTGTTTTTTTTTTTCTTCAACAATCAGTAATCAGCCAGGAGGTGGTGGAAGGCTGGGGTTCAAAACAGCAACTCAAGGACCTTTTGTAATTGGGGGAGATGTGGAAAGCAGTTGCACTGAACGCTCAGTGTCAGAATAGGAAGTGATGGAGAAAGTGTTGACGAAAAAACAATCTTAATGGCTTTTTCAAAGTCATTTTTAAAGGCTTGAAAAAACCCCGCAAATTGTCAATACTTATTTAACTTAGCTAACAAGCTAAACATTTTTAGAAAATTTAAAATGGCAGTATTCTACAACTCATTCTCATATTTCAACTTCCTTTCCTACTGCCTTGTCCTTGTTGTTCCACTTCTCTGTGAGCATTTCTTCAGTTAGTCAGTCGATCAGTGACGACCTGTCAACATGTGGATGTCTCATGTCAATCCGTTTTCATATTGATTGACATTCATCATAAACTCAAGCCAACATAGTGACAGAACTACATGTGTTTTTTTTTTTCTATTTTATGAATTTCCATACGCACCATGATCTTTTGTATGTGTGTATGGATAAGCTGGTAATGAAGTTCGAGGTTCTGAGTGTTCAACCTTAATGTCTTGGTTTTTGGTCCGTTTCCAGTTACAATAGGAAAAAAAAGAAGAAGATTACAATTATTTTTTCTCCTATTGACCAACAACCTTTGCACACTCACATTCCTTTTTACACATTTGTGACCCTGAAGTCTCACATTGGTGTGTGGAAACATAAAAATGCTAATTCTACTAAACATGCAGCAGTTTCTCGTAATTTTATTAGAAATAATCTGCAGGTCAGTTTCACATCTGCATTGTGCTTATATCGCAAGCTTTTTGAAGGCAGCGTTGATGGACTCTGTGGAAGTTGGGCTAGTAAAATATTTTCTTCGATGACCCCCGATGGAAATATGATGATTAAAATACATATTTTTGATAAAGTTGTAGGATTAAACATCTGATATTGTTCTATATATTTATGTTATAACCTGTTTTTTCTGCTTTCTTTACTTGTCATGCTTCTATTCCATGTCATCACTGCCATAAGGGCCAATTTAAGCTCTTACTGTAGCTCACATTGACCGATAAACTGACCTGTTCTCTTCTCCCAGTACTCCACCAGTGTGTTCTTGCTTTTGTGTTTTTCTGTCACTGCATGTTTGTGTGCGCGCATCCTTAATTGCATTAAGAGGATGACGAGGATGACGCACACGCATCTTATTCTGTTTAAGCTCACTTTAATTGCCTCTGAATGGTGCGCTTGGGAAGCAGGGACTGACAGCAAACGTGGACATGCAATTAGCTATCTTTCATAAGTAGCTCCGGGGGGAACGAGAGGGCTTCAATTCATCCAGGAATTTCACACACGGGGCAACGAATGCTATTTTGTGTCACTGCTGTGCGGGCATCTAGAAGGAATTGCATTTCATTCATTAAAGAGTCAGACGTTGGTGGAGAACAAGACAGAGGGAACTAAAGAGGCATGAAGATGAGTTGAGATTAGAGTAAATGGAGGAAAAAAGGAAGATAGTGTGGAGACATAAATGAGAGAGGTGCATTTGGGATGACAAGAGTGAAAGTAAGGAAAGAGTGACGGTGGTAGATCACAGGGAAGACATTTACAGTACATCTGTGCTGACTTCTTTAGGTGACAATATGACCACTAAGATTCCTGCAAATTATTCTATTTCCTCCCTCTTCTTTGACTGGAATAAAAGAATAAAAGGCCAGCATAGCCTCCATAATGAAACACAGGCTGCACGTTTTTCTATGCTAGCTAGCTTTCCCGGTGGCCCGGCTCATAAAACAACAGCAGAATTTGGAGAAAAAAGTCCACCTGGTTGATCATGCTAATAACATACATGTGTGTCAAAGATGAAGCTGAACTATTTCACGTACATTTAGATGCACAGTGCCTTTATCTGTTATTTGATACTTTCATTGACATTGATTACAACTGTTTTCTAGGCAATGTTCATTTTGTCAAAAATAAATGATTTGCCATATTAAAAAAATAAATAATCTAACTGAGGTCTGCGATGAATAGACAGGACGAGTCTGTTACAGTCACAGCCAGGACAGCTCACCAGTCCATTGTACAGCAAATATGTTTGGGATGTAAAAATAACAGTTTGACATCTATTTTTTATTCTATCTGATCATATTCTGATCAGTGGTGATCAGATCTAGTCGTGAAGTCCTGACAATCATTTCTTGACGGTGTGAGAGATCATGTTGTAAGTTTGAACCATCCATGATTTCATCTTCATATGTTGGTAGATAAACATTACCCACGTAAACATAACATGTTAGAAGGACGTTAGTGACTTCTGCGACGGGTCTTGTTGTTTGTATGAGGCTTTGAATTCAACACAATGCTAAAGGGAGTACTTGTGCCTTGATGCTCGCCATCTCCCTTCGCCCCTCCCTTTCCTTCCCTTTTTTCTTGTTCATATTTCAATGCTTTTTCCCCCTTTTCCATTTTTTCTACCCCCCCCCCGGACCCCCCTCTACACTACCATCAAGATAACCCTTCCCCCATCTTGGTCAACCTCTCTGTCTCTGGCTGTCTCCGCACTTGCTCTCTCTCCCATCCCAACTCCTTTCTCACTATCCCTCCCTCCACTCTTATTCAGTTAATAGTGGACCTCAGAGTGGTTGCCATGTCGACCAGCCGGCATATTGCTATGGCAACCAGTCTGAGCCAGACGGGGCTGCTGATTAGGGAGAGATGTCTAGTGTAGCTTGGCCGTCGCGGGGTGGGGAGGAAAAGAGGGAAATGGTGTTGGGGTGCTGGAGGGGGGGTTGTCCAATACAGACCCAAGTGTGTATCTGTGTGTACTAAATATTTTTAGCAGCATGTGTGTGTGCAGCTGTTCAAACTGGGCCGTCTTCTTTGAAAGACCACCAACATTTTGTCACCTGCAGCAGTCATGTGCCATGTAAATAACACAACTATCAAAGCATACCGTGGTGTAACATGTGTGTCTGTATGTGATCATCTGGTTGTCCAGGGTGTCCCCCCATCTCTTATATTGGGTTGTTTGTCTGCGACCTCAGTGAATGAATGTTTCATAAAAAAATGAGCTAAACTAAAATTATTTCTTTTTTCAAGGGCCAGTAATGTCACACTCAAACTCTCTTGATACAATCACATGTTTTAAATGTTGAAGTCTTCTTCTCCAAGATGCAGTAAGTCTCTCATCATGACCGTGTTTTGAATTCCAGACGAACGAGAGGTTACGAGATTGAAGCCCATTATTACATCATGATGGGCTTCACGCCTCCATCAGGCAGCTGTAATCACGCCCTGCATTGCTTATACAATGATTCCCTTGGAAGTGGTGGTTATGGTAAACAAGATTCCATCTCCAGAAAAACCAAGCATCTTCATTGGGTGGGGCTTAAGCACATTTTCCAAATATAAATATTTCAATGAAAAGAGAGTTTTTTTCAAACAAATATACAGAGTACAGTAGCGGTAAGAAACACTTAAATCAGCACATTAGTTGCTCTTTAAATTAATGTCATTTCTTTTTGACAACACAACAAGACTGTCCACGAGGAACCTTGCCTTCCCAAATTTGTGTTACACTTAATGTTTTTGCGTCTGAAAATAAAAACATTTTGTGTGTAATGTTTTTTCTAAAAGTTTAATTATGTGTGTATGTTTTTACATAAGATAAGGGTGTTCTTATATTTTCTTTGCAATAAAAACATTTTTGCGTTGCTTTACTTTAGATGTATTTACAAATTAAGATCCTCAGCTGGTTAAAATGCCTATAAGCACACAATATATTTTAATAAAAAATTTATTTGCAAATAATTGAGAGGTAGCGGCCAAGGTGTGTGAGATCAAATCACTTCACTCGCAAGAAAAAGATACACATGACTAGATTGACTCTTTTGGATAGAAGCCTCTTTGAAGCTTGTTTGAAGCAAGTGCAGTTTATTCAACAAAGTTTTGTATGTTTTCTCTGTTTAGCTTTTACATTCAATATCATTCAAGGTCGCCTCTTTCTGTTAATAGTAACACCTAATTCTGTAAAAACTCTTACATAGCACAACTTTTATTATGCTTCTATGAAGAAGTACTTTTCCTGCAACACACATCACATTGTGATAGAACTGAATTTTGGTCCTCTTTTCGTGCTAATCAATACCAGATAAAAATACATTAGAGTCTCATGGGAGAGATTTTAGAGGGTAACAAGGTCTCCAGGCTTTAATGGAATCATGTTTACAGCACAAATGTACCTCGTCAAAGAGGGTTGTTTGAATACAAGTTGATCTACATTCTTGATAAAAACACCTCAGAAAAATCTTGTGAGAAATTGTTAACATACGAGTTGCTGGACTTAAGAGAGACTTTGGAATAACAATGACTGCTGATGATGTAACTAAAGCTTAGTTTTTCTTCATTTATATCATCCTTTTGTTCTTCCTTTATTTTAAATATTTCATCCTCATCAAATATAGAATCTGCATACGCAATTCCAGAGACTATAAGCTTGAACTTGGTTATAAACTTCGCTTCCATTGTATTTTCTAGTCACTTTTAGTGTTTTGCCACCAAGCGAGAGGCTCTTAAACATGCTTGACCCTCTATAAGAAACACTAATGAACACTGTGGAGCTGCCTCAGACCTCCATGATCCACAAGAGAAACCAATCACAAGATCCAATTAACAGAATGAGGAGGGAAACGGAAAAAGAGAGAAGAGCGAGGAGTTTGGGATCCAAACCATGGACTCGGTCAAGTCCTCAGCTTATTGAGAGTCATATTTACGACTTATTTATGATTCATCTCTCAGCTAAATAAGGACATGACATTTCAATAATTGGAAAAAAAGCAGCACTTTACTATAGACTTAATAATTACCTCAAACGAAAGGTTTTATCCACTTATTCATAAAACATAATCCCACTGCACCAGCGAGCTCAAGTTCCTCCTAGCAGAGTTCCTGGTGGACATGATCCTCAACACAACATGGATGTCAGGCTTCTCTTAACAAGTGTTTTTGTCCGTCTGTGGCAGTCGGCAGACGCTTAATGTCTGCCTGCACACCATTTCATCTGAACGTCTCATCAGGACGGCCGGAGAAAACAACTATTATGCTCCAGCACGCCATTTATTCAGGTAATAAAGGACCATCAAACCAGAATTTATTTACTCACTCTGTGATTAGAAGTTTAACCATCGCAAAGAAAACCTTCATCCACGCTTGTGTTTCTTTTAGCCTACATCCTCTCCTTCCCCTCCGTTGAACTCCACAGCACCTCATTAAGATTGCCAGATCTCAGCCCTCATTGGCTGTGGCAGAGGTGAGGAGTATCACATCATCATAAAGTGGAGATGGCATTACACTCATCACAAATTATGGATGAGTTCTACTGTGCGGTGGCTGGGGAGTGCTTTACTTAAGTAACTGTTACAGAGGTTTGGGGGTCCCTCTTCTCCAATTAACTCTGCCTTTTTCTGTATTAAAACGATGGTAGGGCTGGTCCGGATCAGTAAAACATGCTACTTGGAACATCGCTGTGCAAATTCAAGCGTCCAGTTTTGGACGTTAAATAGCTTCGTCCACCACTGAGTGCAGGACAGATTTAGTCGTGTAAACTAGCAGATCAAAAGTCTTTGGCTAAACATCTATCAAAGCCACTGCAGAATAAACATTTATGTTGTGACCAAAAAAATTCAACTTTTAAGTATGAGGTCTTTGTATTTTTAGTCTCACAAAGATTGAGTTTCAGTTTTTTTTCCCCATTCTTTTTCAGGAAATGCTGATAAGTGGACCAGAAACCAAGAAACAGATAATGGTTAAAGAACATTGATTCAGTATTCCAGATTAGCATCTGAATCCACGATTGTTTGATGAATCATCAGTACGTCATTGCTCTCTTGTGCTGTGTATTATACCCTAAGATGATGGGCTTATTGCAATCAATGTTATTTCGAACGCAAAATAATCTACCAAATACGTATATGTAAAACCCCAATACAGATGTAGATGTCCATTAACACAGACACCTTCAAAGTTACCAGCTGCAGGAACTCATTGAACTCTTATTTGTCTGGCCTAGATATCGTCCGCCGATGTTTTTGAACGTGAAAAGGTTAACCTACAAGCTTTAGAACAAACTACGCCGGGCTCACACACATACTTGTACGACTCAAAGCTTCCAAGTTTGCAGTGGCACACAGGCAGCTGCTATTGATCCATTGTTGAACTTGAACCTTCACAAGCAAACGTCAATAAAGAGTGTCTGACAGTGCACATATTGCGGTCTTTGTGGGGACATTCCTCTTGTTTTATACTGTATGTGCATGTGTGTGTAGTTGTGTGTGTGTAGTTGTGTGTGTGTGCACTGACCTTTCCTTTTTTTTTTTTAAACAATATTCCTTTTGAAATATTTAACAATTTTCATGGTGAAATAAAAAAGGTCAAGTGACTCATGCAGAATATTTTGAAGAAAAATAAATCACATTTTCATCACAATATGTTCCGTGCAGTTAGTTAGAAGCAATACTTTGTTGCTATGGTGAAAGGTGTTTTCATCAAGGCAGCTGATGAAACAGATAAGTAAAAATTATGACTAATACTTCAGGAAGCAGAGGTGGACTCGCCGTACGTCCTTTTGCGGCGAACTACATGATCCACTCTGTCTTGTTCCATTTTCCTTTTATTGGCTTTGTCCTTGAGTCTCAGAGGATCCTCGCTAATATCCTTGTATTAGGTGAATCAAGAAGCTACAGACTGCAGACACTCTAATTGAAGCGTCAATATTTAGGAGAATGGTAAGCAATGTTAAGAGACATGTATATCAACATTAATGGCTGATATTCTCTCTTGGAACGCTTCATCTCGGACAATACCAGCTTCTATCCAGTGAGAGTTTTACATAACACATGCTTGAATGCACACGCTCAAGCCGTGACCTTGTGCTTTACAAAAAAGGCAATAGAAGAGCAGTGACCGATGGAAGATGGAGGTTTTATGTCCTCTCCCCTTTCCTCTCATTCCTCTTTCATTTGCAGACCTTCAGATTCTTCACACACATCTTTTTTTGTTTCATGAAAAAGCTGATACATAACATATGGGTTCGATGCCGAGTAAATCATTTTGTTGCGTATATAGATTATAGTGGATATCACTTGAATACATCAATGGCTAAAAGAAAAGCTAATATCAAATCTATTGATACACTTAACAGTGTAAAAATCAGCAGAAAGGCTTTAAGAAAAATGTGCTTTCAATAATGTTGAGCAATGCGGATTCTATGACAGAAAACTTTGAAATTCTAAATGAAGATTAAATAAATAAAATAAGAAAATCAATTCAAATAAACGCATCCCCATTGCTCGTGTGAAATAATTTGAATAATCACAAAGTACATTTTAATCATGGGTGTAGCTGAACTGTTGTCCATTAGCAACATGTTGAAACACTCAGATAAAGCGAAACTATTTGCTAATATGCAAAAATGGATCTGTTTTGATTTTACAACACGAATAATGGACACGGGTAGATTTTGCACGTGGACCTCTTGCTGGAGAGGACAAACACGCTGACCAGATCACACCCTTTCTAGGGTGTGGGGTTACGGCTGAGCGACGTGTCCCCGGGGGAATGATATTTTATAGTTTGTGTCCATCAGTGCTGTAGCTCGGGGCAACAGGGTTGACAGTAAGTGCTCTCAACACCGGTGACACTGATTCATCAGAGCTGTGACACAAATGGAGGTCTTTGAGTAAACAGAACATATTTACTCAAGCATCAGCTGCTTTGTCTAGCTAGAAATCTTTCAAATGTTGGGGATCCCGGGTGCAGTACCCGGGATGCTCTGCCGTGCTGCTACATGGCAGTTTAATGGGCTCGACTGGCCTCAGAACAAGACTCCAATCTAACATGGCATTTCAATTTCTCATTCCCCCCTCATGGCTGTGCCGTGCACTGCTGCACCTCTTCTACATATATATAGGGAGGACGCCTCTGTACCCCAGCCTTTCTGGATGCGCATACTAAGCAATCAATGTGTCACCTCTTCCTGACAATCCTATTTTTTTCATACGGGGGCCACGCTCATTTTTTCTTGTCAGCAGAAGGTAATTTGCTATATTGTGATTCAGTCCTAAAACTTGGTGACGAGGTGTCTGATAAGTCTCCAGCTCCCCCCTTTTTCTCCCTGCCTCCCCCCAAAAACATCCCAATGTATCACCTGCAAATATAAAAAAAAATAAGGAAAGAGCCGCATCCCCCTCATCCTATCTAAACCTGCTGCACCCCTCTCTCCCTCTTTCCTCACCAAACCATAGTTGTGTATGAGGCGGGCTGCTAAATTAGATAAGCGGGGATGTGGCGCATCGCCCCTGATTAATAAAAGATGTAGCGCTCCCTGGGGACGGCCCCGCGAAGGGCCGAGCAGAATCCACCCTCAGACAATGGGGCTTGCTGGTAGTGAACAGGAAATGCGGAGAAGGAACCAATCATGGAAATGTAGAAGTCCCCGTGACCCTGCCCCATCATGCACGGAGCATAATGAAGAAAAACTAATGCTGAAGGAGTGAAATGAGCAACATAATGATCAATCGTTTGTTTAGAAAGCACATCCTGTTATTGTCACCGCTTCTCTCTGGGCATGTTTACAACAGATAACTTCCTTTACGTGTCCTCTAGTGCACTTGTTATAGGTGGAGAAATGTAGGGTGTTTGACAAATAGAACAGCCAAACAAAATCAAAGCTAAAATATGGTTTATCCTGTTTGCATTTATGTGAGCGAAATACATATTCCTGATGGAAGCTAAGAAATAAATAGAAGCTAGTTTGTCGGAAAGATGCCCGGACTTTGCCAATGAGTCCACTAAACCAAAGAGAAATGACTGATATCTACATTTGAAGGTGTTTTCAATTGAATTTTTTTTTTTACATTTCTCCCTCAATTTAAAATCTGTTTTCTTTCTACATATGAACTGGTGTTTTAAAAAAACAGCAGCATAATATTTTCCCACTTTTATCCCAACTATATAAAATTTCCTTGAAATGTCCACATGGAACTACAAGTCAGACCAACCCCGCTGCCCTGAGCTATACTTTCTTACAAGCGTTTGTGATGCAGTTACGTAAAGAGACCACTGAAATCAAGGCGGTAATCATCACCTGCGTTCCGTTTTCAACATTTTTGCCCTGGATTGTGCACTAAAGCAGCTCTTTACGGTGATCACTTCAAATACAATAATGCTCGCTGGAACCGGCCTCCCAACAAGCTGCTTTGTGTGTAGCAGCTGCAATAATCAACATGAAGCCATTTGCACTTGTCCGCTCACACTACAGCACAGCTTCGGCTGAAATGTTTTCCTTCTGCACCACTTTCATGATTGTCGCATGGATCATGAACACCAGAGCATTTATCTTTAAATAACCTCCACCTGCATTCACCACTGGAACAATAGCAAGACGCTTCTAATTTTCTGAGAGATAATGGCAGTCATTTTGAGATGAAAAAGGTCAAGGGTTAGCTTGTGAAATTCTGATTGGTTTTGAGAATCACGCTTCCCCCGGAGATAAAATGGAAAGTGATATTTCATTTATAGTACCACCCTTCCAGACTGCATTACAATTTTTAGGTGATCGCTCCGTGAGAATCCTCGGTCCAGCGCCGTGATTAGATTCCATCTAGCAGTCGAAAATACACAAAAATGTATTCAGCCTTCTGAAGGCAGCTATTGTGTCGTATTCTCTGATGCTGTTTTTTAATATTTACTGATATGATCCTTCCCTCCCCCTCCTGTCCAGCCAAGATTGATAGGTTTGTTAATGCATATGTATAGGGTGTGTATATGAAGCTGAACCTGCCTTTGACCTTCATCTGCTCACATATTCATCCACCACCAGTGCTTCATCTATTTACTTTTTTAATACTATATTTACAAGCATAAACAACAATATATAAGGCCAAATGCGCGATTGTAAATATTAAAATTCGCCACTTTGAATGAGGTTAAAAAATAATTTCAGTTTTTACTATTATGAATATCCCTAAATGGAGCTGTCGATGGAAAGATTTGCTCGTCTGTTTCGATTGAATAGTAATGAAAATGAAAATGTTTACAATAACCAAGAACATTTTCTTCATCTCTCTTTTTTGATTTTTCCCAGCAGCCTTTCGACCCGGTTTCTTGCGTATTTTATTTACGCCGCGGGCCGAATGCATCACCGCTTGCACGGTGACCCAAACAGCGTTTTCCAAAGAGCAGTCCAGCCAGTGGGAGGGGCCTCCGCGGAATGAGGAAGCTGCCCTTTGAGGTCGTGTAGCAGTGGTCACGTGATTGGCTGGTGGAGCCCCCTGGGCCATATGACAAACCGAACTGCCAGGCCGAGGTGTGTGTCAGGGGTGTTTTTCCACAAAGCATTCTATAAAAGTGTAACTGGGCTGTATTTGCCCTTTCCTCTCGCGCCGCGTACAGCCAACAAGCCCCTGAAGATCTCTTAAAAAGTGCTGATCCACAGAGCTCCACTAGTGCTCCTGTAATCCTTCCAGCAGTGTTCCACCTCCCCGTGCCATCTGCTTCCTCCCGCACATTCCCACACTGCCTCCTCCTGATGCGCAGCCATGATGAGAGAGACAAGGTGATGGGATGAAGAGGCTTGTTTGGGGCCCCGAGCTAATCACCACACATTAGAGCATGACTAAATAAATCTTAAGTGCTGCTAATTGCTTGGCAGTGAAAACAGTAACAGAGTATTTGCCCAGCGGCTCCGGAGTAGTGAGGGGCTGGGGCACTGGGGACCAGGGGCCCTGGCATAGAGCCAGAGCCAGACACCAGCACCATCACCCCTCAGTTGGAGTCGCACACCACCTGGCTTTAATGAATGCATGAAAATGTTGCTTTCTGTTGCAGCGCTGCACAACACAGCTACTTGTTGGAGTCCATTGAGATGAATAAACATAGAACTAACAGCTAAGAAAACGTTTAACAGTGCACTTGTATCTATCTGCTACAAGGGGGTCAGAGGTTATGGAGTATAACTTTCAGGATTGGTAAGCGGTGGGATAACGTCTGTGAGATTGGATTTTGGTGGAGTTCTCTACTTGCGTTTGGATTATTTTGGAATGTTTTTTTGTTCACCTGTATGGCCTTAAATAGTCAGAAACACGCAACTTAAAAAAAACACACGGTGAACAATGTTTTGTTTTTTGGTCCACATTGCAACTTGATGGTCAATGGTCAGCAACAATCTCTTACTGCATCTGCACTTTGTCCTTTTATCAGTATTTCCTGAAAATCATTTTTAAATCTCTTTATTCTTGTTTTTCTAAGAACAGACAAACAGGAAACATTACTAATGAAACTATATTCAAATTCTATCTTTTCATTGGTAGTTAGAGGTGTCATCAGTTAGAGATGTGGAGTAGAACCTCAGAAAAATGAGTTTGCCTCTGTGACAATGATACCGGGCAGTAACTGCTTGCTGCTATCAATGGTGTTGTGTCTCGATGTTGTTTTCCTGGTGTTTGGCTAAAACGCCCTGACATCAACTGATGTGGCCCAACTTTGTTGGGAAGTAGCTTGTTGTTATGGATGAATACAGTCGCTACATTTCCTCAAACTCCCTCGATGCCCAAATTTTCAATCAAATAAAACACCTTCCAGTACTTTTGAATAATGTGGACCAAGGTTTATAATTTGATGCAATATGCATGATCACCACATGCATCCTTGAGTCGCTGCTCCGTGTGCCTAATTCAGTGGGGAATGAATCATCCACACACAACAACCTCTGTAGAGACGTTATACATCACTGCATTAATAAACATGAATTAGTAATGACACAATTAGATTGGGTTGTTCTGACATTTACTCCTGCAATAATGAGTTTCTCCGTCCTTCTCTGCCCCGCAACGCACCTCAAGACCCCCAGACCTTTAAATGAGGGTTCGGGCAATATTAAAATATTGTGTAAACGTTCCCTTTTTTTTTTTCTCTCGATTCCAGGGATTGTTTCAACACCGTGTTCCTGGGAGTAGGAGGACGAGCGAAGGTAGCTTGCCACACAGAACAGGGCTTCACAACGTCTTTCATTCCGACAGATCATCTCGCCAAGATGCCGTAAATCAAAGGTGAGCAAGAGAGGAGCATCAATATATTTACATAAATCGGCATAACTTATTCCAACTCATGAGAGCTTCCATTAGTGCTGGGCTGCATGCTGAAATCCTTCACATAAATTCATGGTATTAAAACAAATTTTCTCTGTAATACCTCTTATAAAAGTACTATTACTTATTCTGCTAATATTTGACTTGTGACTCTAAATTTAGTGTGTGTAGTTTGTCGTTATGTTGTCCTGTGGTCTCACTAAAGGGGAAGATATTTCTTATTGCACATGCTAATAATAACTAGCGTATCTCTACACCACCAAATGGTAACAGCTTCCTTGAAATGAGTGCATAGAAAATAAAAACAAAGTGATAAATTGTTTCACAAAATCAAAATGTAAACAGTGTTTTTCGAATGACCAACATTAAATTATACATTTCAAAAATAGTTTTTTGGCATAATCATTGTTCATCATTATTTTATTTTTGCATGTATAGAGATCAGATCTATCATCTGTTAGAATGATTCTTTTGGTTTAAAATTAAATCTGAATGGCCTCGAAGTTATGGCCTGCTTTCAATGATTGTGTTGAAATCCCCTCATTGAATAAACATGCTGACATCTGCCAGAGGAAGATCTTGGCTGCTACCTGAATGTTGGTCTGTGTTTCACTGTGCTTGGAAGACTTCCCATAATTCTGTTCTGACAATCAAAACGTACTGTTGGTGTTTAAATTCTCAATACTCATGAACAGGAGTGCCCTGCTGCTGACCTATCCAGGGTCAGCACCCTCCCCAGCCCCCCCTCACAAACACAAACACACACTGAACTAAATATATTTTTTCCTTCTGTATCAGATTTACATGTGAATCACGAGCGGTTTCACAGTTCACACACTCTGGGAGATCATGCATCTCATTTGCATCATCATTCTTCTCCAGTGTTTTACGGCTCTCTCAGGGGACGTGTGCGCTTTTGTTAGCTTTTCTGTGAACACGAATGGCCTAATCGTGAATTAGTGAGGGTTGACTTGCCTGTTAATTGAATAGTAATTTTGATTTGATGTGGCTAATGAGGATACTAATTTATTGTTTGGCACTCTTCCAAAGGGTTGGTGTGTTTTTTTATGTTCATGGGAATTAAACAGGAATAATGAATGTAAAGATGAAAGTGATCCAGAGCCACGTTTGAAGCCCAGGAATGAATGGAAATGAAAGTGGAGTCTAGTGTTCAGTGAAGTTTATCTCGTGGTGTCTTTAGGGAGAATGAAATATTAAAGAAACAGAGTAAAAAGTTGAATGATTTTAAAATGATTTTTTTCAGGATTTTAACTGTGAAGTAAGTGATAGGTTTTAGTATTCTAAAAAAAGATTCTTAAACTTACATTCACCATTATGGTTGTTTAAGGTTCATACGGCAAAAACTTAATATTTCAGCTAAGTCACTCTTACTTCATAAATTTAAATACATGACATTCCTCAAATATTGTCATTAACTAAATCCTTGTCAGATCTTAAATGCTTTTAAATCTGCAGCATCTCACACGCAACACTAACACAAAATAACTGAGATAAGAATTTAAAAAAACAGCTTTGTTTCTGCGACTCCAGGCCAGCTGGTAACCATTATTTTAGCATTTATGATGCTGGACACAGAGTTTGGGTTTGTTACGCCAGCAGTCTGCTGGGAACAATGACTTTCACATTACTAAAGTGAATACGTATTGTGAAATAATTTGTTTGTGTTTCAAGTAATTGCCCCCTCTCCTCCCAAAACCAAATTAGACTAATGGCAGGAGTTTATCCTTGAAAGGACATGGTTAGAAAGTTGGACCCGAAAAAAAGAGGAGGATGGGGGACATCTGACCAGGAGGAAGAAGGGCGACCAAAGAGGTTGATGAACGTAGAATGAGGAGATGAGGAGAAGAGGTGAGGCTTGCGTTGAAGATGAGGATAGCTTAAGGTGGATAAGGCTGACTTCCTATAGCAACCACTTACCAAGAATTACATAGAAGGATGATTCCTTATATAAACCCTTTAAAGTTGTCTCTTGGCACATAAGTATTTCCTTCAAGGGATACACAATAATAATAATCTACCTCATGTAAACACAGCTGACACAACCTACAATGCTCTTTGTTGCTGTAATATATATATTTAGGAAAAAATCAACAGCATATTGAAACAATAGATAGACTTTTGTTTAAGTTTAGTTCAACCATTTATTGTTCCACATGTACACAACTAGGATTAGGTTTGATTGATTTCCTTTCTTTTAATCATATTTCCTCGTCATTTTTCTCAGAGAAAAGTTCAATATCTCTTCAGCTTGCTACAAATATACATCTGCATGTAGCTAATGCTTAGAGTCTGGGGACCACCGATCTCCCAGATGTTAAGAAGTGCAAGGGACCCTTCCCAGGAACTCCCAACCCCACCACTACAACCACGACTACAAAATGACATTCAGGTCAATCATATCCAAATGCAGTTCACATAAGGGCAATTATTTGATGACATACATACAAAGCAGGTTTAAAGTTTTGACAGATATTTCAAAGTGTATGCTGTTGAATGACTGAATTCGCAGAAGAGTTCCATGTCCATATTTTCCATGTTGTATGATGGCTGTATGACCACCAGGCAGGTATGTTGCTCCGCTTGTTAAAAAAAAAGTTGATTTGCTTCTATTCCTGATTATTCGTAATGAATTCACGTTCAAAGCAATCAATAGGAACTGGATTTCCTGCCGGAAGATCCCAGAGGCCCTATGATTTTCCCACTCAGTGCAGTGCAGCTTGGGGCATGGGAACAAACCATTGCCATTTATGATAGACTGTTTCAAAGTCAATCTCTGGTGACTCTATACCCCTGTTCTCCTGATCCGTGTGTTCAAAAATAAATCCAAGACAGTCAAATCCATCCCAGTCAAACTCCTTCCCAGGGGTATCCATCATGATGTTTTGCTACTGGTTCATCATTTCAAAATGTCCAACGATATCCCAACTTTGTTGTGATTCCAGGCCTTGCATCTTCGGCAGCGTGGTCTTGGGACACCAGGTGATCCTCCGAAGATCTTCCTTCATTAAGAAAGTACAAGTAGATTAAAGACCGCCCCAGCAACATCCCCTCCAAACATCTCCCCCGCAAACATCAGTTTAGCTTCATTAGCATCCGCGTAAACAGAGGCATTTCCTTAAACCATTCCATCGTCAATTACTACCCGGTTACTTTCACTCATTACGATTAGTCGTGGAGCATCCCCCCCTCCCATCCGTTAATGAAAAAGCAATTACCACAGCTTCCTGCCCGTCCCAGTGGGCTTGGCACTGGTGTTCCAAACCTGTATTCCCACCTGCTCAGCTTTGTCTGCTGCTGTCTCAGATTCCTCTCTCTTCCCTTGTACCTCTTCTGCCTTTCACAGTGGCTGCAGACTCTCTTTCTCCATCCTCTCTGCTGCCTCTCTCTTTCGCTCCTCCCATCGCTAAGCTCCAGGCTGCTCTGGATTTAGACGGATCACTCTCACAATGGCTGATCAATACAGGTATTGATCCACTGGCAAAATGTTTATAAAATCACTCTGGGCTGTGGCGGCACAACAGAAAGAGGAGGTGTAGCGACAAAAGGGCCAGAGTGCCACGCCATTTGCTCGCCGTGAAGCTACGGAGAACAGGATTGGTTGCCCCTCTGCCCGCCTTGCCAAGAAAGAGGGCTGGCATCGTTTATCGCTCTGTTTCAGTTGTGGTTTCCCAACAGTCCTAGTGTGCTTACGTTCATAAACTTTCCAAAACACAAAAGCACAGTGGAGCAGCTCTTGCGGTTTCATGTCGACCGACGGCGTCTGCTCGTTTCACATCACTCGAGAAATTAATTTGCATGAATTAGTGACCTGCAGGCAAGTCTAACGATCCTCTCGTGTCCTTTTCTCTCCCGCCTTAATGGCTGTGTTTACAGCATCCATGCCAGCCTGGTGCAAGCATCGTCAACTTTTGCCAATTACACACTCCAACGTGCACAGATAACAGCTAACTAGTGATAAGGCAGCCACGTCTTAGTTAGTAGCAGTACACGCATACTGGTTATGTCATCACAATGAGTAAATCAATTAGTCAAAATGTTGCAACCAAAGATTTTGCTACAGACATTATGATAATACACTTCCAGGCTACCCCGACATAACCTGTATGGAAGTTATAAGAAGGCCGGCGAAGCTAATGTTAGCATGTCAGGTGATGAGACAGAGACACTTTTCATAAGCATATTTATTCATCGGAAACAATTTCTTTATTAAGTGTACTAGTTGTGTTTGTTTCACTTTAAGTTAGTTATTTAAATTGAAAAGCTAATTTATTGCTTATAGTGTAGTACATATACAGAATATATAAAATTGTACATATTCTTTTTTCACAGTTATTTCACAGCAGACTTGACAATAATGATAATAATAATAACCAAAGATAAAAGCCACATTTATTGTAAAAAAATATAATATATATATATATATAATATATAAAATGCCAGTGCACTCTAACTTACTAGTATTCTTTCTCAATCTGCTCATCTTCCATTGAGCCATTGTCTTTGTTAGCACATGTCACGTACGAATGAAAACTGCTGCTGTTTTGTCTTCAACAGAAATACATTGTCAACTCCTCCCAGTGGCAATCCAGAGCCTTTGTCTCATGCCATATTAGTCTATGAGAGACTTCTTACAAAGACACATATCTTTCAGTATGCAGTAATTCTTTCCAAAATAACTGCGCTTGTTAAACAAACCTAACATCTGTCAGCCATACGGCTGAGCAGCCTCTGTGACCGAAGACTAACCTCAGCCCTGCTTGGGCGTCGAGCTTCATCCTTCTTCCCCTCTCCCTGGCATACAGAAGAGCATAATATGTTGGTGTGAGCCACATTAACAGTGATATTTCTCAATTTAAATCATTTCTGAATAAGAGAGGGCGAGGCCCTTAACAGCTCACTGGCTTCCACACATTCAGACCCTCGCCTTCCTATAGACTCTTAGCTGCAGATATCTGCAAAGCAAACGTGGAAAACTTCTAACTATACAAATAAAAATTACTTACTTACTTACTTACTTACATTTTCCTGTCATACCTCACGTATCTCTTATAAAGTCAGTCTATATTCTTGTCATTTATTGCTAAAAGTACACGACTTTTTAAATATGCTATTGTAACAACTCAAAATCAGTCACAAAAATGACCAGACTAATACATCTTTAATAGTATGTTTCTTTATTGTTGCACTATTTTACAAACAAATTCTTGGTTGTGATCATTTATGACACCAGTTATTCTAAACATGTGAAGAAACACCTTGAAGAAACACAGACTCTGATACTGATAGACACTCCCAACAGTTAATTTGCAACTTATTTTTCTTGCATTGTCTCCTCAACTATGACTATGTTTATTGGACCCAATACCTGCCTGATCACATAATGATACTGTGTATTATTACCTCGACGAAACGTGAGATACTCGAAGGTAAGAGGAAACAAAATATTGACTTTTCTGTCACTATATTCCTATCAATCTTTCCAATGCTCTCCCTTTCTTTAACATGTTTTGGAGTTTCTCATCTCTGCAATTGTAGGCATGTTGCTCTAAATAACCCAAACCCTTTTCTCTGAACTATATACACACCCTTTAAAATCAACATGATATGTGAGAGCGCCTCAGCTATCTGGAGCCCTACGAAGTTAATAGCCACAACTTCTACGGGAGAGCAAATATATCAATTCAGCTAAGAACAAGCACAGTATCAAAATGTCTGAACCTGTGACTATAAATGAAAGCTTCACATTTCCTCTGGAAAACAAATATCAGTGGGACTCTTCAATATGTTTGGTCTGAAAGTCGGCTTATCGCAAGCTCTAACAGATTACATTCAACCGTCTATTGATAGCTCATGTGCATCAATCACACTGCATACCAACCAAACAAACACAAACAAAAAGATCTGTTCAACGTCTGCGAATAGAGTTCTTTATCAAAATACATTTTAAAAAATGAGTAAGTCAAGGTGCTTTGTTGTAGTAAATTAGATTATTTTGTGAATGTTGTGTTGTATGTTTATTTGTACATGTGTCACTGGTATCTTATGAGTACCATCAACAATCCTTCCAATCCTCTTGATGTTTCTGCTGAAATGACACATTTGAAGAGAAATGTAAAACTAATGTTAGACACACTATTATTACACAAGACAAAACTTTTCATTGTGATGTACGTCGTGAGAAACTGGTTTTGCCTTGAAGACCTTTTGAAATGAAGTTTGACACGTGTGCTCCAGACGCTCCATTTGTTTCTTTCTTTTCAGTTTATGTTTCTGCCCAGGCCCGGGTCCTGATAAAATTGGTGCGCTGCTTTAGATCAATTATTGTTGTTTTACATCCGAGCCACTGTTAACATTTGGACAGGAGGTGTGAGCCAGTAGCTGTTTTTTTTCCTCTCACTGTTCAATTACCACAGTTGTTTCTTTGTCTTGGCTCGTGCTAGAACAGACCTCCTGGATTTTCTGAGGTCATTTCACAAACCCAGACAAATGATCAACACGTGCACAAAGAGACGGACTGTTGCCCTCGAAAAACATGCTGAGGAGGTCTCATTTACACTTCAGCTGTAAAGTGCTAATTACTTTTACACATCGAGAAGTGGCCACAGACGGTTCATTACCGTGCCACTGTAATAAACTTAATCCTTCATGGTGTTGTCAGAGGCTGCGAAGTGGCATGTGGCTGTTATGTTTTCTATTCCAGATGTCTTTGAATTTCTTTGTGCCGAGTGATTACATGACATTCCGTGCCCTCCCTATAGCTATTTTTACATTTTTGTAATCTCTCCACCTCTTTCTTATGAATCCATTCTGACCTTGTCCTTTTTTCTCTTTTTTTTCTCCTCCCTTATATCGTATTTTCTTCATCCTTTTCACATGCCTTCCAATCTCTCAGAGAAATTGTTATTTATTCCATCTGAATGCTGCGGCTCTTTGGCACATGCTTCTCACAGAAATCAATTTCAGCTCTGACAACACAACAAAAGTGTTGCACTCATCTCAGTGTGGGTAAAGGTGTAACCCGTCGCTCTCGCTGCCTTCTTCTTTACTTATTGGAGGATATTTTGTTCTCAATTTAGTGCCAGTCAGTCATCAGTTAGCTGGTTGTATTTGGAGATTGGCAAGTGTTTAATTATTAGCTGCTGTTTCGATAATGTTTACCTTTAAACTGGAACATATGAGGCAGTTTGTCTTTTCTTCTCAGTACTTCCCTCTGTACAGTCTTTTAAAACCACCAGTTAAGACAGGATCATCTTCTTTTTACGGTCTTCCTTTATTGATTCATCCAGTCTCAGAAGCTGAGTGAAAGAAAGGGCCTTTTCAGCGAGAACTTAAACGGTCAAGTAGCGAGTAGAGGGTGGCTTTCAACACTCTGTCGACAGGGTGAAAAAATGTCACTATTGAAGGCTTCTGCTGAAGATATTGAATCGTTTGGACGAGTGCCCCCTGGTCAAAGTGAAGCATGTTGCCCTGCAGCAATAGAGAAGCCAATAAAAGGCAGAAGGATTCCACTTGATCCCGATGACGCTCTGGTTTGTCTCTCGTCATGACTTGAGCATCTGAAACTTGATTTTTAAAAGCTTGGTTTTGTTAAATCTTCGATCTTATTTGGCTGATTACCACTGCTGACAGTTTATTACACTGTGTTATTCATGACCGCCTTAATCACGACCTTTTTTAATAATATGTTATATTATTATATTTTCATTTTTTTCATTTTCTAGATTTTCTTGATTACTGACAAAGTCTGAGCAGTAGACCAAATGTAAACAAGATCGTAAAGGTTGATTCTTGGAAATTGTAAATGGTTGCAAAAAAAAGGAAACTATTTGCTTACTTTATTGATGTTTTACTGTGTATACTCTCAATTTACTGGAGTTCATCTGCACTAAAACATTCAAACATCATCAGTAACAGAGAACATCTATAGCACGTCTACATTAGGACCAGACACAGTTGCTGGTTATTCTCAGTGGTTGTGGTTAAGAAGAATTCAAACAGTGAAAATGAGATATTTCCAACAATGTTTGGCATATACAGCAGATATTACAGCTAGAGTTTTTGCTGATATTGTTAAAATTGTATATTATTAATAATGAAAAAGAGTTTGACAATTATTTTCTTTTAGTGAGGAAAATCCCTTTTACAGAAACAAAGAAAGAAATGTACTTGCAAGGATGTTTAACAAACGTTAAATTGTGGACGCATTCACAAGATTTGACATCAGAGAAGCCATGACTGGTTTTATAAGTGTAATCAAATGACTCAAAGTTCAAGTATAAGTCACTCTTGTTGACGTCAGTCATTCTAATTAGCTGGGCGACATCATAAGACCGGACCCTCCTCCCAGTGCGGGACAGACTTGTGGAAAGGTCAGCGTGCCACAGGAGGGGCAGAACAATGCTTAATCACGGATAAATGGTTTATTCCAAATTGATTACAGTTTGAATGACAAAGTGCCTCGAAAAGAGCCACTGAAGGGAGCACAGAGAAATTTGTCCAGTGATATCTCAATCTCTATGAACAAGGCACAGACAAATCATTAGAAAATACATTCATTCCCATTTGGTTTTCCACGTTCACATTTTATTTGGAAAACTACAGAATACACACAGCTTCACAGACACATTTTTTAGAACATAAAAATAAATTATAATAAAGCAATATTTGTATAATTATGTCGTGTCGCACAAAAATGCAACTGTCTGGACATCATGAAGTGAAATTGTGTGTTTTAAACCCTCTTAAACTCTGTCTTTCAACAGAGAATCTTCACTCTCATGTGTACAAAGACATAGCTGATCCAAACCGACACACACATGTGCACACAGCGCATCCACCGACTTCCTCATACTGAATGCATAATACATGTAATGAAATAATGTTTCCAGTGGGGATGGCTGTGGCGGGGGAATGGAGATGTGTTGTGAATATCAATGTGGCTTCCTTAAGACTTGTTGGTACAACTCATGTGATGGTGGGGGGTAAATGAACATGTGGGAGACGTTTTCCTTCTCGCCCAGAGCCAGTGCGAGTCCAGCAAACTTATAGCTGCCTTCTTTCTCAGATACTTCCCATTTAAAGACTGGCTATTTACTTGATTTCTCTTCAAGACAAATAATTCAGTTTCAAGTTATTTGAAGCAGATCTCATTCAAATTAATGTTGCATTTAAAAAAAAACAAATTTTACGTATTTTCAACTCACCCTCTGGTCGACTAAGAGTTGGGATTATTTTCAGAGTAATCTGTTCCTTTTAAGAGTCATAGGCAAAAATGTCAATTTTAATGTAGCGATTTAGGCTTTAGTTGTTTTTGTCTTGACAGTATCTTCCTCCATAATGATGTACTTAAAAAGATCAAAATACCTCCATACTGCTCGTCTGTAACATAAATAAACTTAAATATTATGTAATAATAATATAATACACAAATATTTTAATATTTAAGCTTTGGAACGATCTTCCTCTCTTTTTGCGCTTGATGGATTCTACTGGACTCCTTCAAGAAACATCTTAAGACATTTTTATTCTTAGTGAGTATTGTTTTGATTGTTTAAGCGCTTTGTGACCCTGGTCTGGGAAAACGCTATATAAATACAAATGACTTACTTGCTTACTAAATTACTTACTTACATCTTCTATTGAAGCCTCGACATATTGAAAAATATCCCAACCTTAAATCGACATGAGGGTGAGTGGAAAATTGTGAATTTGATTTTTCTTCTTTATTGTTCATTTTGAATTGTTTTCTGTGCATTTATGTGACAATATAATTCCCTGATTGTTGAAGTTGAAGATGCATTAGGAATCTGATTTTAAGGTGTGATAAACAAGTTACTGCAGCTGCTTTGTTAATGTACAAGTTGATTAATATCAGGCGTGGTCACATGTGCCCATTTCATGAATGGAATTTTCCTGAGACAAACTTTGAACTTTAACTTCGCCTCACTCTTTTCTTCCTGGAGAAAAAGCTTTTCAGTGCTCACCTTGACTGACTCGTGTGTGCTCATCTTTTCCATCTCGTCTGAGTGAAGCAGCTGTGCCTCTGTCAGTCGGGCTTTGATGTTTTAAACATTATCGTTAATAATGTTTTCAGCATCAGAATTAATTGCTGAGCTACTGTCCTGGTCTCTTCCTCCTGCTCTGAATCATGCATAAATCAAGTCTAACTACCTTTGTCTTGGAACCTGGTGCTGAGGAATTTAGGACGAGACCAAAGAGAAATATGACCGAGCACACATGCAGTAGAATACAGCACATCTGTGTTTCCCAGGGTTTATTTTCATTGAAGGTATTTGCCTTGGTGGATGTCATGGAAAGAAAGAGTTAAACAACGGATGAACGAAACACATCTTGATTTTTTTCACTGTTTTTATGATACTTGTGTCCGTCTACAATGACTTATTGTGTATATGCCAATAGGCGTGTTGGTTTCAGTAAAGTTATGCCAATATTTCCATGCATAAGACAAATCACTTTCATTTGGACAATAACTCTTTTTGTGGAAAAAAAAAAGTGTGACTAAAGGTCAAAACTATAAGCCTAGAGAATAAAGTACAAATATAAGATCATTCTTTTATATTCTCAGTGATGACTGAAAGAAAAATAAATTAGAAATACGATGGGAAAAAAGACAAATTAGGTGTAGAAGAATAATGTTGCCAGCCTCCATGTTGTGTTCACTAAATGCAATTATTGCAAAGCCTTTTATAATAAGAAACTTATTTAATCACATTGACTCCAAACTAAAAAATTCCCGATTATCGCTCTCTTTGTAAATTATTTTGTCGTTTTTTGTCAGTGAGACTAGTTTATATACACAAAAGAAACCTTTAGTAAATCAGTTTCTATCTGTTTAAATTAATCTCAAAGCAATTCATGTTCAGGCATGAACTTAACATCAAGGAGGTTAAAATACTAACAATCATGAGTTTTTTTTCTTTCTTTTTTTTCTGGTTTGTCACATTGTCACCTTTTTTAAACATGACTTCCTGGTTTGGTGCTTCTGCCATAGGTGACCATATCAAATGAGTGGTTTCTTACAATTCTACTGGAATGTACTATTTTAAAAAAAACATATGAATATTTTCTTTGACAAGACCGTCTAAGTAGACTCAGACTCTGAAGACAATTGGATCTGCGAGCTGCTTGGTGACTTCCAGATGTTCTGTTATCTCCAAATCCCAAATTCATCTTGAGTCGTTAAATGGGCTGGAAAGTTTTTATCCAAGTTCTGTTACATGCATCAAACCCTGGGTAATGTAATTAGAACATTTTAGGTTCACATTGCCTAGCAACTCACTCTAAAATAAACATTACATTTGCCCTTCCGTCTTCATTTAGCCACACCTCTTATCTGCCAAGTTCCTCCTCTTCGGTGGCTTTGGTCCTACCCGGTCTCTGGGGCCCCACAATCTGAAGACAGAGTGAGGAATGTGTGAAGCATCCAAGGAAACATGGACTGCTATTTTCCCACAAGTATGAAAAAACAGAGGCCAGAGGCTGTGGAATCTTTCTGACGCAATTGGTAATAGGAAGGCCAGTGCGAGGATAAAATCTTCAGACAATGAGGCTGGACCACGCTTGGTCAAAGGTCTGCTGATGTTAGCTGATGCTAGCTCGATAGGGTTTGGGGTAGAGCCATTTGATTCTTCAGACTCCATCAATGAATTGTTTTTTAGCTGAGCCATCATTAGAAAAAAGGGATTGCGTTGTGTTCAGTGTGACATGAGCCTGAGCTTTGAGCTACAACAGCTCATCTCATATCTCAATCACTAGAATTCGTCATGCATTACGACATAGAGGAATTCCTCCCTAAATCACCACTATGTGACACACCATTTTTAAAAACATCTTTTCACATATTAACAGGGCTGAAGGAACAACAGAAGTATACTGTTGTCAAATGGTTTCAGCTTTTTTTAACCAGGCCTCTTGTTAGCATAGTATGTTTGGACATTTGTGAATACTAAATTGTATGTAAAGGTTCTTAAAACAAGTTCATGCACTGGAATTTAAGTAAGGCTCTTCAATTTAAATGGTAAAGTATATCAATTAGGATATTCCAACTTCTTTTTAATTCAAGATTCCCTGAATTGTTCATGATAAATTTCAGATTACACTCAATCTACTCAAGCTGGTGTGTAGATAACAATTCTTAAAATAAGAATCAGGATTGTTTTCTTCATGATAACAATACATACGACATTTGCTACTTCAAGAAAATGTTATGGAACTTTATTCCAACTTCAAATCACGTACATCACTTACATACCCAGAATACTGTAGCGTTTGCCTTCCTGCCTCCATTTCTGTCCGGCTATTTTTCTGAGCTATCACAAACTTAATGGCTTGTTGTTTGCGCATATACAATAAATGGTAAAAACCTTGTTTGTATAAAAGCAATTTATCAAGACAGGACACATTTTAAGTGCAAAATAGCAAGTGTTCATCAAGTAGCATTTTCACTGCAGTAAATATTGCATTCAAGGCATTGCGTGGTTTCAGGTTTTCAGGAAACACCGCTACATCCACTACGTTTTTATAGAGCCTCTTTTTGCAGAATCCGAAGGTACATCCAAACAGTTCATGTGTTGAATGAAAGTCCGTCAATCTTATTTCCTAGGGTCACCCAACCATGTAAAGCGAGTGTGCCAAACTGTCCGTCTTTGGCAAGCCCGATAAAGCATTTTTACTTTCTCTGCTTTTGTGCTGACAGATGCATCAATATTATTGATAAATTAAATGAGGAAATCGGATTGTGTAATGTCTTTTCATCAATGTAATGTGATCAAAATAAAACACACCAAAAATCGTAACGGAATAAAAAACCAAAGAAGTGACAGAGAATATTGAATATAAAGTACTGCTCAACTCTCGATCAACTGAATAGTGACCCTGATAAAAATTGGACACAATTATGAAATTTTCAACTATTCTCTGAGTTGTCAATTGACAAAGAGGTGAATTTGTAGTATGGGACTCGCTACATTTTATTTATTTATTTATATTTATTAGAAAACGACAAATTAGATCCCAGTGTACCTCACAAAGCTTTCTTTCACTTTTTCCTTCTTTTTTTTTTACATACATAGAAAACAGAAAACAAATTAAATTGAAAAACAAATCAATAATAATACAAAAATAGAAGGAAAAAAAAAGGACAATACAAGAAATCAACACACCAAACTGCACCCTCCCCATATCCTGGCATTCATAACGTCATCAATACAAAGTAACCTCTAGACAAGTAAGAATAATGAGTAATACATTTTCATTCATTATATTTAGACAGGTTGGCATGAGGGTTTTGAAGTTTCTCTCGTCGCATTTCAAAAACTGTGTTCTCTTTAATGGCTTTAAAGGCTCTTTAAAGTACTGTTTGGGTACAGAAACGTTGGAGCAGAATTTGAGAATGAACGTCCCTGGCCTCAGACGACAGCTTTCACACATCTTCTAATCTATCATCACTGAATCACTTGAATGAGGTATCATTTGTATTTCATGTCTTTGCATCATCAGAAACCATAAAAAGCATCAGGCTCCTCCGGCGGCACTTCACAATCATTGACTACACAAACCTTGAACTCATCACACAAATATTGTGAAGAAGAAAAAAGTTGGATGAAGAAATAATGGAGGGATGTACAGAATAAGTAGTACTCTCACCCTATTGATTCATCTGAATTCCTTTTTACAAATGGCTGCACATTTATTTAATATATATTTTTTCTTTTTTTCCCCTTTTATTTAGTGTACTGCAATAAAACTATTTTGTGGTGTTTTAACTTATTATTGTTTTTATTCTTTCTTGTTTACTTTTTTGTCCTCTCAGCTCGTTCAAGAGGTTTTTTAACAGGATAAAAAACATCCCTCATTACAATCCTCCCGCGTCTCTACTAAATAGCTTCTGTTATATGGAAGCCCAGTGCATCTAATCGACTACCTCCACAGTGTTGCTCTCAGTATTTGGGTATATATTTAGCACCCACATGTGAGGCCCGGTGAAAGTGCCTAGGGAATGGAAAGGAAAACAAGCGTGCCCTCTCTCCCGGCCCTTTAGTGCTGACTTGCTATAAATACCTTTGGGTAGCTCGCCAGATCCAGCACCAGTGGCATGGGAACTTCTCTCGGCCCACAGGTCCATCACTGGGCCAGCCTGGGAAGAGTAGAGTAAGCAAGCTTGTTTAAGGATCCATGCAACTTTAGGCGGGCTGCGTGGGTGGTAGATCATGATGCAGGGGGAATTGTTTTGGTAAATAGAAGAAAATACGAGAACATTTCATCTTTTTTTTGTCAGATTCTCTGATGAGCGCTTCCATATCCTCAACCATTCTCCCCAGCTGTCATCTCGTTTTTCAAAAGACTTCATGTATACTACATTTCTGCTGTTTTCGCTTATGAAGATTGTATGAATATGTGCTTTTCAAACCTTTAAAAAAGAGGTCCCCCTTTCTTCGCTTCAGTCAAGTGTTTGTTATCTTCCTCCCTCTCAAATTGATTCAGACTGTTCAAAGATCCGCGCTTCACAGGGCTGTCTCACCACCGGCTCAGCTGATGTTTTTAGAGTTTGAGGTAATAGTTTTAAACTGACACACTAACATCAGCTTCTCCCCGACTGTTCCATTTTCTACACTTACAAAAGTCTAACTACAGAAAGCAAAGCAGGAAACTCATTTGGTGGAATTGCCGTTTATTTTTGTCTTGAACTTTTACCTTGTGGTTTCAATCGCTCTGCCTTCATCGGGTCGTATTATCAAATTCAATCATTTCAATTCAATCTAGCCATTCATTTTTGTCGTCCAGAAAGTTAGGAAAATATCTTTGGCCTTTCAACCTTTCAGCGAAAACATGAAACGGAGCATCAAAGAGTTCTGTTGAGCCCGTTAACATGCTAAATAAACAGATTAAATGTCTCTGCTGTTCCTTTTCCCCCTCACACCTCATTGTGTTCCCCTCCGTTCCCTTTTGCTCTCCTCCTAATACTCTCCTTTCCTCTCTCCCCCTCCTACAAGGCTCACTTGTTATTTTTTCTTACAAGGTCCTGTAATTAAGTTTGACATAAGCACAGGGATTAAATATGCGGTTCAGAAGGGAGAGAAAGGAGCTCTGTTACAATGTCAAGGCCAGATGCAAAATGGAACCAGATTGCGACACTTCGAAGCAGGAAAGTTTGGGAAAGGTGCCGAGAACTTGAGCTCCTTTCTACCAACAGCGGTGTCTAAATTCTTCAGCCTCTGAGCAGCCAGAGCAGTAAGCCTGCGGACAAAACATATTAAAGTTCTGTGACTGTATTTTTCTTCTGCAACATAATGCAGTCCAACGTTAAACATCATCTGTTCTGCCACATGCCAGCCCTGAGTGTAATTTTAGATGCTCTTTAGCTCTGCCTGTAAATTCAATTTACATTATATTTTCAAAAAATATTTAATTTAATTTATGCATGAACTGGTTTAAGGTCTATTTAATTTTGGTGAGTTTGCCTGTGTCAGGTGGAGCCAGACCGAGCCGATGAAAGGTGATCTGGTCTTCATCCCTTCGAATATCTGCCTAAAGCAGGAGATTTGATTTATTCTGTCTGGTTTTCATGTGGATTAGCATTCACGTCTGAAATCATGGGGGCAGCAGCTTGAACAAAGTCACCCATAAAAAACGAACTTTCTGCTCTACCAAAGGATTCCCAGATAAACCAAGAGTCTTGTTATTTCCATCTCCATCCAAATCACTTGATGCTAGGTCAGCCTTTGGTTCAGCTCCTTGTTTATCACAGCTTCCGACCGAAGATGCATGAAAGAAACCAGACCAAAACACTCTTCAAATTAAAATTAATATAAAAAACATTATAAGTTTAGGTGATAACTAAAGAGACTAGATATTTTTAATTTATTCAATTAAATGCTAATACATTACATTTGGAAATCAATAAAACTATAAATCCATATGTATTTTAATTTAACATTAGCTTATCTCTGTAGCTTAGATAGGCGGATGCCCTTTTTAAGTAAGTTAGTAAGGAAGTAAATTATATTTGTAAAGCGCTTTTATAGACCAGGGTCACTAAGCAATTAATAAATCAAAACAAAACTTAGTCAGTAGACTCCATCTAGCGCAGAGAGAAAGGAAGATTGTTCCAAAACTTAGGAGCAACAGCCTGACCATGAATAGCTCTGAAAGTAAGAACCAGAATTTTAAAGTTGATCCTGAAAGAAACTGGCAGCCAGTGAAGAGATTTAAGGATCGGAGAAATGTGAGTTCTCCTACTAGAGCGGGTTAGTACTGTATGAACTGCAGGCGAGACAGCTCCTTCTGTTTGTGAGCCTCAGAAACCTACTGAATGAATATATAAAAATATCAAAACACTGTAAACTCTTTTCCCAATTGGAATGAATGTGAAGACAAGGAACCTCCTAGTGATGATGAGAGGGCAGACGTGGTTGAAACTTGAAGCTATTATGCAGAAGGAAAAGCTATTCCACCTCCTATCGCTCGATCACCGTGCAGAAATAAAGTTTAAAGATCAGCCCCCTGTGCACAAAATGTGTCGATAGGATTTTCCTGTTCCTAGTTTTCACATGGAACTTTGCATTCTTAAATAACTCTGGTAAAATGCTTTAATCTTAATGAGTCTGAACAGCAAATCTCTCATCTGCAGCAGAAAGGATTAGGAATGCAGGAAGAAGAACTCCCGTTCCACTTTGATGAATTGTGTTTAGAAAATCCCTCGGCATGAAGTTCCCCCAATGAACAAAACGTTAAGCAGGAACGGATGCTTTTAAACAACACAACTTATCGGCAAAAAACAGAACATGCATTTAAGTGAAAACACAAAAGCGGAGATGAGTCGACTCCTCTGCTCGTGATAAAGGTGACTAACTCTTTTCTTCAAGCCACTCTTCTACTTTTGGAATTAAACCTGGAGTGGCTTTGCAAAAATTATTTGGATTGTGTTTTTCCGTTTCTCATCAGCGGCGCGCTTATTTATTCCGCTCGCTGCATTCGTCTATTGTTAAGAATAAATAAATGAATTCATAATTTCCTCTGCCTTGAGACCAGTGCTGCGGTGGTGAGGAAGTTGATGAACAGAGACAGTTAAGTACCTAGATATGTCTCATCCTAAAACCCTCTATTGTATCCCCGTCTGTTTGTTCTCATCCCTAAGAAGCATAAACTTTCCACGCAGCGGGAAATGCCTTTATTTAAGTCTGATATTATGCAGAGGTGTTTATATGTTTTTGATTAATACATTATTGATCATATGTTAATGTAATCCAAATCGCAGCAGTTCAACATTTACTTGATTAATTATGGAGCTAAGGTCTAATTTCCCAGAACAGCGTGCGCAAGGACGGGGTGAGAGCATGAGCCTCTGGCTACTTCACTTACTTCAACTACAAAGAGCTCCTCTGCTCTGGGATCTGCGTTTGGTCCACCCTCCTTATACTTCCCCCACCTGCCCCCCCAATGCCCTCGGGCCTTGAAAAGATCTGCCCTGGCTCATTTTTCTTATATTTGTTTTACCTTCCCTTTCACATCCAAACTCCTCTTTGTCTCGTGTAAAGGAAAAGCGGGCGAAAGAGGCCAGTCATGTGACTTTTCCCGCTGCTGAGGAAACGAGTTTGTCCAAGACTGAAGCGTGAACTTGACCTGTATCGATCCTGCAGCAGGATCCATACCCACGCTGGCGTATTGAGCCTGAACATCTGGTGGCCAGAGCGCCGCTTTGAATGACAGATAACATCCGGGAAGTCTGCTCCTATCACAGGAAACAATGTTCTTATTGCGCCCTCGCCGCCCCTCCTACTCTCTTCACGCCATCCACCTCGTCCCACTTCCAACATGTCTTGCTCATAAGCACGTCCCTCTCATTGATTTACCATTAACCCCTTCCAGACCGTGAGTGTCTACCCACCCAGACTCCAACGGATTGATTAACACTGTAATGGCATCACAATGGCTGCCTGTTCCCATCAGCCTGACCAAGTCAGGACCTTTGCCCGTCCACAGATCTCGCGCTCATTTTTCTTCTCTTAATAGACATTTGCATCCTTCCTTTCTCTACGTTTCTTTGAATGACTTTTCCACTAATGTTATCTGTGACAATATTTTCTTTATGACTTTAATTTATTCAATTGTTTTCTGTCCATGATATGATCGACATGTATCGGTAACAGAGCAGAAACAATGAATAGACTGACTCTAAGTATTAAACACGATGTATAGTTTCTTCTTTAGACACACGGCCAGTGACTCGTCTGGATTGAATCAATAGTATATTGTTATATGAAGAACATTTTGTTCAGTTGGCTTGACGGACACGACTGGCGTCATGTTCAGAGGCCACAGCTGATGAGTTATATTAAAACTTTTGATTCACTGAGGGTGATGTAAAAACTGATGGTAAAGTAATTACCAGGATAGTACGTGTTCACTTGCGAAGTTTAAATTGTTTTTTCTGGATCTCGGTCATTTGACAGAAATAAATCAATAGATGAACCATATGTAAAATAAATATGTTTTATGAATCTTTAATTCATGATGGCATATGGATTAAACGAGAATATCCACATGTGTTTTTATACTATTTTTCTTGTAAGCTTTTCACTCAAATGACTTGTGTTTTGTACTTGCATCCATTGTCTGTCTCTGTTATCTTGAGTGTTTCCACCTAAAAGGTGCCGTCCAGTCTGGAGCCATGAATGGATGGCTTCAGATCCTGCCCTGTACATGTGTGTATATGTGAGTGTGTATGTCCAAGAGAGTCAGCAGATATGGCTGGTTCTGTAACGCTTATTATGATTATTTTTCTTTTTTATATGATTCACTTGCATTTATCCTCAACGTGTTGATCATTTTGAGTGCTATAAATGAATGAAACACTGTCACAGGATGGTTCAAGAAGGCCTGCAATTGAAAGGTATTTGAGTCTGCAGCATTGACCACGTTTTATTCCTTCTATTTCCTCACAACGACTGTGAATTCAACGAATTGGATAATTCGAACTGTATTCATTCACATACAACAAGAATCATTGTATTCCAAGTTCGTGTTTTATGTGTGCAAGTTGACATTTTTGCGGTAGTGCAGTGACATTCGTGCACACACTCGACTAACTACTCTGGCTGCAGAGAGAAACCAAATGTGTGTCTGCAGCGAGACACAGGGATTTGTAAAAGTCCTTCCTCTGAGTGTGGTGTGCCTCCATCACTGGTTCTCTCTGATGTACAAAGAGCCCAGAGGAATGAGCTTCACAGCTGTTTGTAAACTATGGGAACAGGAAAGGTCAACAAAGTAATGCAGTGAGTTTTCTGTAACGCATTTTCATCGTTCTCTGTTCCACAGTGGGACAGCAGTTGCAGTCGTACTGGTGCATTTAAATTACTGTTCTTGCCTGGAGAAGAATGGTGGAAGCATAACCCCATTGTGTTCTTTGATAAACTCTTGGTAGAAGCTGAGGAAGAGGCGCAGTTTAAGGGCACAATTGCTTTGCAAATCTACCATGGCAAAGTTTCCCCCCCGACAGTAAGGGACGACAAAAAAGAGAATAACACGGAAAGGAGAAACTGATAGGGAAGAAATGGAAGATGGAACTTGGAGGGGGTCTGTGCTGCAGGAAGTGTTATCTGTGGGTGCCTGGGACTTTGTTTACAGGGCAGAAAGGTATAGATTCCCTCTCCATGTCAGCTCCTTTATTTAGGGCTCAGCACAGAGGGGACAATGGCAAACTAATCCACTTCTGAATCAGGATTAATATTCAAGCTGCAAATATTAATTCACATCCTGAAGGGGGAAATGCAAAACCAGTCAAAACCTTCAAACAAACAAAGTACAAAACAGCCGAATCTTCTTGACCAAATATTTCATCCGGAGTCTTTCATATGAGTATATTATTTTTACTGGCTCTTTCCGTCTCGTCTCAGCATTCAACATTCATCTTCTTAATGATTTTCTATAGAGGAGCAAAGGCTGGGGAAAGCTGAAAAGCTGCATGTTGTTTTTGGCGATTCTTTTCACTAGGCTCAGGCTTTAAGATGTTCATTTGAATATTTATGATAGAATATAATAGAGGTTGTAAAAATAAGTCCCTGCTGAGCTGGGCCGTCAGTTATACAGCGGTTTGGCTATCAGAGGAGCAAGAAGATGGTGGTCGCTGGTTTGATGACTCGGATATGAGTTCTACTGTCGACCTGATATAAATCGTTGTTCTAAAACATTTTTTTTGTGTGTCTGGGATGAAAACAAATCAACCAGTGAGGTGAGATCGCTTGACTTGTTACAATTTTAGTTTCTCTGGCTTCTCTGATATCAGCACACGTAACGGTGTTCTTAAGTGACAAGTGACGATTTTGACATGTCAACGAAATCAGGTTTGTTTCCCTTTGAAACAGACTTGCCTAATTTTTAGAGAGATATTTTAAGATCTAATACTACCCTGTTGTCTTGCTCGAGTTAGTGAAAAACAAAGTATCTGATGGTCCCATGTTCATATATTTCTAATTCACGGTAGTTATTTAGATTTAGATTTTCGAGTTTCAAGTTTCTGATTGTGATTCACAGCCTCCACTATAGTAGCTAACTTTAAAAACAATGCAATGAGGAGGCATGGACACAGCTTGAAGGGTTAAACAGTGTGGTCGTACGTCATCTATACTACGAGCGACTCTGGGACATGATGTGTATCGTTCTTCATAATGAGGTCTTAAATATTAAACAATATGTGGAAAACTTAAATGTGAGGAAACACATCGCTGCCGCTCCTTCTTCCACCATGATTGTTTATTTTTTATTGTGCACCCATTTGTTGTGCTGAAGCCACAATCTTGCTTTAAAGTTTTAAAAACCAGCTCTCAGACAAATAGTTATGAGATGCTATGAGCTCCCATGTTTTGTAAATTGATGTAGGCCCCAAAGATTGTTGTTCGGCGCGCCATTTGGTAGATTTGTAGTTGGTTCGTCTTTGTTGTCAAATTGAGACAAATTGTGAAATATTTATTCCACGGCTGCAGATCACATTAGAATGTTTTTGTTTGTTTTGTGTTGCACACCTAATTTGCCAGGATTGTTTTGTGAGAAGTTTGCCAAACAGAAATCATCTCTAACAAAGGCAGGCAGAATCTGCAGCCTTAATGAGAGGAAAACTGTAAACAGGTGCATGATTTTTCTTTTAGCGATGATCTATACTTTATGACGGAGCGTTTGAAGTTATGAGGGAAACTGAATCAGCACTGCCGGAGCCCTGCACTTATAGGACATTGTTGATATCAATTATTTTCCGTTACATTCCCGTCTGTTGGAAGCAGGAGATCATTTATTATTTAAAGACGCAATCATTTCCGTTTATCTGGGATTTTTTAAACGGGTTATTTTTCCAGCATAGTTTATTCGACGATATTTTTTTATTAAAGGGAACAAAGTGTAATAAAATGCCGTTTCAAATAGATTGTCGGTGTAGAAGAGAGCTCATCTGCCATTATTGTGATTTAATATGAACGCTGCCAAGCAGCTGTCGAGAGGCGAGATCTAACGAGCGTCACCATGCTTTAGTATGTACATAGAGAGCACACACACACACACACAAACACACACACACACACACACACACACACACACACACAAACACACACACACACACACACACACACACACACACACACACACACACACACACACACACACACACACACACACACACACACACAAACTTTACACCTGCACACACATATACACACACACCTACATCTGAACACACACACATAAAAACATTTTAGTGGTTCAAACTATTGTTGATAAATTAACAAAAAACAATTGTACATGTATAAATGCATGTGTAAATTACACAATTGATAGTAATAATAAATAATAATTAATTATTCTATCAGCTATTCTTTTGGAGGCATCTAGAGTCAGCTTGTTTTGGAAGCGTGCAGGAGGTTTTGGTGTGTAGAGCGTGTGTTACTGGTCCTGGTTTGCGGGGAATAGATATATGGGGCGTTGCTTTTGAGGCATTTTTGGGTGGTGAGAGTGACTTTGTAATTCATTATTGCAGAGATTGGAAGCAGTTGAAGTGTGTGGAGGACTGGATTGATGTGTTCTGTAGTATTATGTATAAGTTGAAGATTGAGGGGACTTTAACTCCGGGTCATGTGGATATGAAGGCGTGGATGAGGGTCTCAGTATCACTTACAATGAGGGCAGAGTCTCAGAATGTTTCTTGGGAGAAGGATACAGGATTCATTCAGCAGAGGGTTCATGTGCCTCTCAAAGCTGAGATGAGGGTCCAGTCTTACGGTTGATAACGATCAATGAAATGGAGAAACTTTTTCCAGAATGTAGAAACAAGAGACAAGAGAGGACTTGTTTCATCTTCCCTTATTGTGGAAACAATTGAGAATTGAGTCTGTTAATTGTTTCAATACTCTATTTTTATTTTTATATATTGTAGTTATCAGCATAGATTGACTGCAACTTTTTCAGTTCACACCACCAATAATCACATATAATCAAGTACAGCAAACTTCAATAGATGGAATTTATTTAGGCACATTCAGAAACATTCAGAATCACAACCTAAAGTCTGATTAAAACTGTTTCTCCTTGTAGATCTTTCCGATGATTCATTAAAGTGACCTTTTCCAGTAAGATCCTTTCAAATTCTGGGACGCTGACCCCCAACCACCTGATTAGATAGGGTCAGACTGGCCAAGAAACCTGGAGCCAAAGGCCAGTGTCCAGTCAGTCTGGCTGTCCAATAATGAAGTGGTCAGTATTGCCTTTCTGTCACTCAGCAATTACTGGGAGAGATATGGAGCCATAGATAGGTGCTGAACGCAGGAGTAGGTGGTGGTCACAGAATTACATTCCCTCAGTAACGTGACATGTAAACTACATTAATATGGACTGGTAATGACTGGGAGCAAGATGGATCGAAGAGGTCTGAGAACTTGCTGGGAGGCTGCCACATATATCTCACTGCAGAGCTTATGCTTCTTCAGACGTTCTTTAAACAAGGAGACCATTTTTCGTTTTCAGCAAACATTCAAATATGATTCGATATTCCTATTAACCAATGAATGGAGAACATCAAAGAGCCTACATTGATGGTATCAGTTGGAGAAGATGTGTAGTTGTGTGCATGTGTTGATGAAGGAATGCCACTTTGACTGGATTAATAGCTGACCTGCGGCCAGAGGTCATGAATAAAAGGCCTCACTCTGCCACACTGTTGCTCCTGTGTGCTCCTCCATGTTGGTCAGGGGATAGGAAATCCCCAAAGCTGTCCAGCTATTGCCATCAGAGACACTCTTCTGTGAGCAAACTATTTAGTTGTCAGTGATTTGGTTAAGTGGAATTGACTTTTATCTTGGGTGTGCTGCGAGGCTGCCAGTGGCAATTCACAATCCCCCTTCCTCAGCGCCGATCTTAGCTCGGTGTCATATCCAACACATTGCTATTGGCAGCTGTGCCGGGCCTGATCAATAGCCCTGGTCAGGGATGGCCTGCGGCTCTCCTGTGGGTGGGCTATTGATCCGGCACATTTACTCCCACAGGTCGCTCCAACAAACAGGGAAGTCGCGGCCGAGGACGAGAGAGACGACAAATTACCAGCCACTGACCGTCAAGCGTTCCTGCTGGTACAAGAGCGACTTGACCCAAATGTCACGTGCTCCAGGTGTTTGCCTCCGACTCTAGAGCTGGAGGTTACATCTGTTGCTAGAGTGACTCCAGCCTGACCGGTCCATAGAGCAAACACACGCGTCACACCATCAATCCTGAATTGAAACAGTGTGATGACAGTATTGATGACATCATGCTACGTCAGCTTTTATATTTATTCATTTGTGCGAGTTCCTGTGTCGCCTTGTGACAGAACATCTCTGTACCATAACACATAAAAATAATAATGTCCATGCAGCAGTATGTGGTCTACATGTAGTTTTTGCCTTATCGTTATAAGGACAAAGTAAAACATTGGAAATAAAATACAGAAATAGAATTAACTAGAATTCGCATTTTACATGGTCATTTTACAGTTTAAATGTGTTTTTGTTGCTTTTTATTCCTTGATGCCGAAAGACAGCATTTTTAACCCTTGTCTCTGGGTCACCCTCACCTCAGTGACAACACAAGGGATACCTCAAACACATTTGTTTGAAATTAAATATATATAATTTTCAGGTTTTGGCTATAGCTTAATGGATCCATTATGTTAAGGATCTGAAACATGAAATATATTAAACATAAAACATTCCAGCATAAATTAATTACATCATGTAATTGGCACACTTAATATACTATTTTTTTTTTTTTTTCTCGTTATTGAAAAAGTAAAGATTATGTCTGGCCTTGACAGCAACGCACAAGTCACGCCATAGAACATTGGATCGAACCACCCCTGCCATAAAGTCATCTTTTTCATATACACTGTCTTTTTATTTTATTCTATTTACATATCTTTCTTTTCTGGAACATAAATGTGTCCATTAAATATGCATTGCTGTGTAAATTATAACTCTCTGCAACTCAAAATATTCCCAAATAGCAGCTCGTCGTAAGTTCCAAATATACCTCCGAGGATTATGATTTAACAGAAACTTGTCTTGAGAAATTTGACTTGATTCCACAAGAAGTAATTAAGTGGTACGCTTCCACGAGCTCACTGAGTAGATGGCTGAACTTGACATTGAAGGTCATTTCCTTGATGGAAACTCTGGACACCAAACTTTTCTCTCTAGAAAACAACTGTAAACTCTGCAACTTGATGATTATTTATGATATTAATGACAATGATATAGATGTTAATGCCGACACCTTCCTCTCTTTTGCGTCTTCTGAGTGCTTAGTCTTGTGTCAGTGTGTGGCCGTTGAACTGGGACTTTCTATTTCTGTTGCTGTTTCAAATGTTTGCTCCCTGAGCTCCTTACAGCTCTGCAATAAGAACTCTTGGGAACAATTAAACATGGGCTTTTACTCCAGAGGTAAAAATACTCTCGGTGGATGTGGCTTCAAAAGAGCTATTCAGTTATCAGAAGACGACTCTTTCTTGCCTCTTTTCCCAAACCAAATCTTCACTGCTACAGAAACATACCAAAAGCATATTTACTCCACAAACCATGTGTTATTTAAAGTCTGTTCATGAATGTATTTCTTCATTGACAGATGAATAAATACTCACGGCCGATGAGACTTGTCACAAATGCATGCCAAGTGCACAATAGTCAATTATGTATGTTTTTAGAGAAGTGAGTCTGGTTTGAAGAAAATTAAAATTGTATAATTTTATTTGATGATGCAAGTCATACAGCATTAGTTTGCTGTTCCTGTAAGATTTTGATTCGCAGGTTCTGAGACCAAACACAGAAACGGTGAATTCTTCTTGCACGGCTGTCGGGGGGGGGGGGGGGTTATTGTGTCTACATTCTGTCTTCTGACGCTCTCTCTTTCCATTGCAGGTGATGGTGTCATCCTGATTCAGTCTTTTGTGACTTGGGAGTCCCTAAATCCCAAACTATATAGCTTTGGAAAACCCTGGAAATACTTGGAATTCTAGGAATATCCCACAAAAACTTCTGAAGGTGCCCAGGCACTGGATCGATAGCTTTATATTCAAAGAAGACGCATGTCTGCAAACTAGCAGTGGCTGCTTTTCATCATCGCTCTGACGACCCCACTGTGACCTGGAGCACGTGCATTTTTTGCCCCCTTACTTCCAAATATACTTCGAATCTTCTGAGTGGTGGGGACACAAACGGAGACTTCATCAGGTAAGACTTTATTTTCTCAATCCAATAGTCTAGTTTTGCTTACTGTGGAAAAAGCACTTTTAATGAGATGATGATTGGTTGAAAGCCACTTTGAATCTGTTCAATGACACATCAGTGTACACCCTTTTTAAGTAAGTAATTATAACACATACTCTAGCTGGCATCTCATATTCCACCTCATAAGATGTCTCTATTGAGTACATTCATTCTTATCCAAGAGCTTTCCGTTGAAGTGCCACCAAATTTTTCTCAGTTTTTCTCAGTGAGACTGAAGTATGAAACAGAAATATAATTTGAGTAGACGCATTCTTCAACTGTCTTTTTGCTTTAGAAAGATGTTCTTTGCTTTTTCTTATTGCCTCTTTAATTGACAGAGGTGGAAGAAATAAATGGTGGAGGCCATCTTTGTTAAGATGCATGTCTTAAAATCGTTCTTGTCAAACAATATTAACAGCAGTTTTAATGGATATAAAAATGGCTAAATTGTACAATGTTCTAGCTGTGATGAGGAAAGACATACTCATCTGGTCATAGATCTCACATATTTCTGATTTGAACCAATGGTTGAGGAATCAATCAAAAGTGGATGATAGTCAGAGTCTTGGCCCAAACATTTTCTACAGTAGTTTTGTAGTCTCAAGACCATTAATTCATGGTCTCATGACTTGGTCTCGGGTTCTTTAATGAACTATAATGACTGACTATGACTGATAAAAAATAAACTGGATGTCTCTTTATTTACTTTGAGACAAGTATGATGTAGATGAGTCTGTTGCCTTCAAAAGTGTAGGGCTGGCTATGCTGCATTCAATATCATAGGACAAATCCATTTAACAGAAAAACAATAAGTGAACACATTTTTACCAAATGGAAAAGATTGTAAACTGGTAGCAATGGAACCACTGATTGCTGTGGAGGAACATCTAGTCTTTGTTCAATTTATATTTTTGATAACAATATATAATTTTATTACAAGTTCTTTCAGGCCACATTGAATGCAGCAGCACGGTGCTGATGTTCATTCATTTACCAACTCGAACATGAATAAAGGCCAACACTCTCCAACTCTATGGATGTAAAATAGAGATTATATTTCTTAGATTGAACTGATGAAATAGAATAACTGGCGCTTCATACACAGAACAACTGAAGGTGGATCGAAGGGTTATTGATTCCACTAATACACTTTTAGTCAGACTATTAGGAATTTTTTTCAAGTCATTTATTGATTTGAAAAGTGCCATTGTTAGTATTGAGCCATTAGTGGCAGTGTGACGCACTTTTGTGAGCAAATATGTCATTGTGTTCCAGGTTTGAAAATAGTGAGTTTTTAATTAAATACACATTGTTGGCTGTTTATATATCTTTTTGCAAATCAGTCACTTTGAGGCACAACATTCCAATACTTTTTAAATCAATACGATTTAAGGCCTAATCCTGGGTTATCTGTTGTCTGATAAATCATATTTCTCTTGTAAGGGGGGGGGGAGCGGGGGATTTCCAGCTGAAAGGCTTTATTTGTTCTCATATAAGCCCTGATACATCTACACAGATTTGGAGACAAGTCTTTGTTCCTGTCTGACAGACCATCCCACCTCCATTATACAGAGCAGATTTCTTTGGTCCTTATCAAAGATGAAAGTCTGCCTAATTAAAGTTGAAAGCCTAAAATTGTGTCACCGTCTTGTGATTAAAAAAAGAACGCAGAATGCTAAACAAGATTAGCTGATAGTGAGCCGTTACTTCTGGTTCAAAGACGTCGCGATAACTCGCGTCACCTGCCGCGGATAAATGAGATTGTCTTGCTCTTTTCGTGCAGATTATTTACCGTCAAGAGAAATGCATAAAGGACAAAAAGAGCCACATTGTTGCGGTGAAGCTAGTTAGGAAATCATCTGGTCAGCTGCGTCACAATCGGTCAGCAATAATAGCAGAAGTAGAGAGTAAAGGGGGCATCAGTCTGCAGCCCCCCCGCCCCGGCCTGTGCACTGATGGAGCTGCACTCGTCGCCCTGGGCTCCAACGCTAGACCTTATTTTTATGTTGCTTGCACTATGCACCGTTACTCTGCAGCAGGGGTTGCTCCCTTTGTGCCAGTTCTCCCCCTTTCAGAGAGAAAAAAAGACATGCATGATTTCATACATGAAAGATATATGTAATTTGACAGCGTGGCCTGTGCAATACATTTACAATTCTAAACAGAATATATTAAATCCAGTTTCCTCTACTCCCCCATCCTTCCTGAGGAAACGTATTTTCACATAATCAAAAACACAAGATCAAAAAAAAAAGAATACAAAACACAGGTTATCATTCTTATTGTAGGTTTAATATTTCATGTGGACGCGTGCACATCTGAGACGATGTATACACTTGTTTATGGATGAAAGATCAGTAGTCTCCTTCACAACATGAAAATGGTCTGATTTGCATTTAATACTTTTGTTCAATGTCGTTTCAAAATTGCAAACCAACAACATACTTTGTGAATCTCTAAGAGTCAAATGTTTTTATTCACAGCTTGATCAAAGTTGATGAATGTACGTAACGAAAATTGCATTTAAATTTAATCACTATCTGCATCCAATCAATGTGTTTTAATCAAATGGATTCATTTTTATAAAACATCACACGCAAATTGACAACAATTTATTAAGGTTCAATGTTCCTGCTGACATCATGTTTATAAACTCAAACTGTGTTTCCTCTCACAGTAAAAGAAAAAGGTACATTACTATAGACTCGAAATTAATGCGGCAACAAAAAGATTGACATATTGATTTCACAGTTTTAGTTGGTTTTATTATATTTTTTAGGGAAGGTTACACTTGCATCAGTTGACATTTGCATCATTTAATGGAGTATTCATTTATTTTTCTTGGTTCTTAAACAAGGGAATAGTGTATTTAAAAGAATTGTATGAATGGTAAATCTAATGCATTGAAGGTGACATTGGTACACAACAGTGTAGAGTGAGGCGGTAAGTAAGATAATCGCTTCAAATAATGACAAAACAACGGAGAAATACTCAAAAAACTCGATAAACCCAAAGAACCTTTACAAACAGAAACATGTACTCAATAATAAACGACATGTTTAGTTAAGAAATATACCATTTAAAAAACTAAAATAGGTTATTTTGAATATAATAGATATTGAAATGTTTATGGATGATTTACCAGAAATATATTTCCTAAAATTATAATCTGATCTTTAATTAAAAAACTAAAACTGTCCGTGTGTAAAGAAGTGAGAGAAACTCCTTCCGGCGTCACTGGGTCGACTTTTAGCAACACAACGCTGCCTCTGTGGAAGGAAGGGTCATGAACGCTCTGTGAACAAGAGGCGAAGGATTCAGAAGAGAAACTCGGCTGCAATATAGGTCAAACACTGAGAGACACGAGATGGTCATGATTTCATTTTCTTCCTTGTAACTTCAGGAGCCGTGGGACTCCAGGTCGACTCCTCCTGATGATGTTTAATTTGTGATAAAGTGAATTAAATTCCGCCTGTGATCCCATGAGCAAAACCATCGCAACCCTGTCTGTCATTTGACCACAGACAGGGTGTGACCTTTCAGAAATCAAAGACACTTTTTGGAATCTTTGCATCTTTTTTCCAGGTTAAACAACAGTAACCTACTTTATTGCTCCTTCCATGTGTGCGTGACACGACGCACATCACTGCAGATCATGCACGAAGCACATATTTGACTGGTTGGATTAGAAGTGCTGCTTTACCATCCCTAATTTCTTCAAACGTGATGCCGGTCACATTTGTGCATGTGCCGCTGAAACAGATGCAGAAAGACAGATTGTGGCCACTGCCATGTTTCATTCTCCATAAATAAATACATAAGCTCCAGTGCCTACTGATAAATCTACCGCCAGGGCAGAGCCTCGCTTTTCTGAAGGCGTAGCACGGATGACAGACACACTTTATAACTTTGTGTCACATGTTTTACAAATATTACATCATTCATATATTCTGTTATTATTTCTTTTAACTTCTGTCCTTTGGTGTGGTTAAAACAAGTGAACGATCACTTAATTCATGATCCAGAATGTTATATAAAATAATATAGAACATAATTACTTGAGAATGATGAGAAACATGTATGGTGTCGATGTCCGTTATTTTATATATATTTTAATGTCACAATCAAACTGTTAAGATTTATTTGTATCACAGATTAGAAATATATTTACAAAGTACTATTAAATGTAGGCATTATCCTTCTGTTTAGCGGATTTGAGGTTTATTGTATGGTTTCATTTTTGTTGCTAATTAAGATGCATTTTCATAATTAACTTTGGATTTAAGAACTAGCTAAATGACCAGTAATAATAAAACAGTTATTATATGTGTGTACACTTGTTTTTTTTTATTTTTTACATTAGAGCGTTTCATGGATTGTTTAGACTGAAGTTTGTGCACCTCTTTCACAAAAAGAAGAACTGTAGTTTTGCATGTTGAGGTTGAAAGACTATAAACTATACGTCAGATTGACGATGTTCTTACTATCTTACCCTAACCCTCTTTGAAAACCCTCTTTTGACGGACACATAAATGTTGGTTTGGATGGCCATATATATTTGAATGTTGTAATGTCTCAATATGTTATTAACTGGTCTTTGAATCTAGATTTCTAGTTCTGTATATAAACCCCTTGAAGTCAAATCATTTAAAATTTAAAATTCCTTTCCTGTAACAACCCCTCAAATGGTGACCCGAGAGGCGGGCAGTGGTCCTGGAGGTCACGTCCAGAGTGTTCCACATTAAACCAACTCCTGTTAGAAGAAACAGCTCACATATAGATTTATTGGTTTCCAGGTACGCTTGAGGACAGGAATAGAGACTCGCCGAGGTTTAGAGGGTGAAACCAGTTTGATGAGCAGGAGGTGCTGTGTGACCCTCCCAACCCGCCCCCCACAGCAGACACGGGTGGGCTCACCTGCCAAGTCGACGTAATTTAGTCAAGCTGAGAGGGGTTAAGCATCCGTAATTCCTCCTTAGTTGCTTTAAACATCTGAAATTACGTCTCTGGTTGTCCAGAGACTCTGGAGGTTTGAGCGCTTCAGATGATGTTTCCTGCACACATGCTGCCTCTGCTCGGCAGTCTGAAGTGTGTGATGAGACTTGCAAAGAAACATCTCCGATGATCCCAGCCAGAATTCACTTTGTTGAATATGAACCTAGCACGGGAAGATTGCTGGAGTAATGTTACAAATAACATATCGCTGTGTGATGTGTTACCAACACAAACCGTTGTTTTGTCCTGAGTTTCAGTTTGTGTTCAGGTAACCTGTCGTACAACATGTCAATCAAATACACTATTGTAGTTTAAAAGATTTTTAAAATAATAAAAAATATTCTTCTTCTGCTGTGACAGCCAATGTGTTCTCTACTGACCCCATCCGGCACCTGAATGTTAAATATTACAGTTGCTATTTGTGTATCTGCAACAGTAAATTATAGAAAATTCAAAAATATTTAAAAAATGTTGATTTAAATCAAAAGATAAATTCGAGAGAGGGTCTTTCGTATATCCGTGATCACGTGTTCCATTGGTTCAAGCAGGAGATGCTGTTTTTTAAATGTAACTTATAATTAAAAGGAGTAAATATGAGAGATAACTGTGCATGTGTGTGACTTGAAACACACTGCATTTGTGTCGACGCAGCAGCGGAGGATGGATGTGGATTTGACCTCTAGCGATCATCCTGGAGCTGTATTTGTCTTCCGCGTCACCTCCACCTGTCATCTTTCATCCCGTCGTTGTTGTTGTGTTGTTGTGTCGAGCTTCTCTTGACGTGAGTCCAAATCAGGCTGATTTAACTCACGGGCTCCTCGTGGTGTGTGTGTGGATGTGTAATATGGTGTGTGTGCACGTGTAATATGGTGTGTGTGGATGTGTAATATGGTGTGTGTGGATGTGTAATGTGTTGTGTTTGGGTCGATTCACCAGCAGCAAGTGTTGCTGTTCGTCTCAGAGGGGTTCATATGGCTCTGATTTTTTGGGATTTCCGCGTCTCGGAGAAGCGTCTGTTTCTCGACATGTGTGTGTTAGTGTGTGAGAGAGTGTGTGTGAGTGCACTATCCAACATCCATCTCGGCCCGGTTTGTTTATGACGGCCCTGATCCCTGCCTGTACACTGGGTTTCTGAACGTGTTATTTCGTGAACAATTGGACATTTAATACTCTAACCATTTTACACTAAACATTATAAATAAAACCCTCTAAAGCTTCATGGACACCTCACTGCGTGTTCGCTGTTTGTGCGACTGTTTTCATTTTAAACAAAAATCTAATTAAAAAAAACATTTCCCCTAAATTTGCATAAATGTACCGTTCTCAGTAAAATAATGTATATTTAAGTAAAGCATTTAAAGGGAGGAGCAAAAACATTTTTTATGCATTATTTAAATTTCATATTTAAATCTATTCAAACACAAACAGTTAACGGTTCTTCTCCGATAAGGCCGTGTACTTGTGAGGGTTGTTTAAAATTCAATTGGATTTAAACTCAGCGGAGATTAACAGTCTATATTTTTTTCTGATCTTTTTTCTCGAGCGTCCAAACTGTTAATGAATAATGTATAAGGGTCATTAATAAGGTAGTATGGCAGGACAAATACATTGATATGCCTTCTTGTTTCTTATGGAAATGAGGGCCAGACTGACCAGACGGCCACTTGTCATTTATTTTATCCCCAAATGCAAACACCAGCAGCCGAGCTGTTTCTTTCCCCTCCTCATCTCAAGATGCGAAGAATAACCTGTCAGGCTTGGAATAATGTGATAGAAAAAAAAGGGCAGAGAGTTTGGTATCAAACAGACATTTATTTATGTTTGCTACAAAATATTTGATACACACGTTACATCAGTGGGTTGGGAAGATTACAAGTATTTATTTATTTTTAGCTAAATGTGCTGATTTAATGTTGGCTCCACCAGTCTCCGTGACAAGTTATCGTTTATTAAAATTCACAGATCAAAAGCAATAGCAGACATATCATCAGGACAGAGGAGGACGTAAAAATGACCTTTTTAAACACCGTTAAAAGATGCAACATCACGCGGCTGCGTTTGCGGCACACACATATAAAATAAGCAGACATTTAATAAATAAGCACAATATGATAGATTTTATACACGGTAAGGCGCATTTTAAATCATTTAACTTTTCTATGATTACCAAATGACTATAAATCCATGAGCATTCTCAGCGAAATTAAGGCCAAACTCATATTTAAGTTGCACGAGATCTGATTCGTTTATAAAGCTTAAGAAAGACTTTGATTCCGGAGCTGCACAAACACGATCTTCGCTTAAAATCATGAAAATATGGAGCAAAAACGCACAGTTCTGCAGGCGCGTGCTGCGCACTTTGGTCCCTGTGGTCCAGCTGGACATAAGAGGGCGCTCCCATCGCACCTGGTGCTGCCCCCAACACCCGGAGACACCAGTCTCTCTCTCGCGCTCTCTCTCACACGCGCACACACGCCCGCGAACGAGCGCGCACACAAATGCACTATTCATTCACAAGTGAATATCGGTTAAAAAAAAAACGAAAATATAATATTTATTGTAAATTGTCAGATTCTCCACAAAAAAAATCAAAATGAATGCGTCATTATTATTTAAAAATATAAATGATTATAATATACCATGTTTTATGTGTGTTAAGCATCATACAACTTTGAAAATTTTTTATTATTGCCTTTCACTGATGAGTTTTCTTTTTTTGAACTTTTGAAATAGCTATTTAATTACATTAATATTTATATATTTAGCTAATCAGACTTATAAAGTCACAATGCCAGTATAATAATTGTGTTTCACAGTATTGTATGATTTAAAGAATAAATATGAATTATACATTTAATTAAAAAAATATATAAATATATATATATATCGCAGCTTTTTATACTTTATAAGAAAATGCCTAACTTCATACCCCGTTTTCTTGTTAACAAAATACGTGTTTTCTATAATCTTTGTACTGTCTGACATATGTTTTATCTTAAATTGAAAAAAATAAACAATACATCTTTACACCTGGCACTTTAATTATATATCATATAGACAAGAACGGTAATTTCTGTTTTTTATAATGTGTTCATCCTGTTGTTATCATATGTCTCAATGGTTTCAGTATTTTGCTTGTTTTATTTAAACTATTTACGTTGATGGTCTGACTGCTGGTGCACACGAACACACTTCAGAATCTCACACTCCGATATCACACATTAAAACACTCGTCCTGTCTTCATAATCGACTTTTTCTTCCGCCAGATTGTCTCCCCAAATCATTGTTCCACACTCATGACGCTCAGATCTGAAGAAATGAGTGGACATCTGTTGGAAAGTTGTGCGTAAAATCACGCACACCGAGTTCAAGTGCGATTACGAGGATGTGGCCTCTTTTGTGCAAACGCACCCCGGGTCTTTACAATGACACGTCTAAGGCGCTTCGTCACGTCCGCTGGGCTGTCATAGCCACAGGTTGTGTTGAATTGGCGATGCCACTCGTGGATGTGCGCCTATTGAGGCTGGCACGTGGACACATATCCTCCCCACGGAGGGATACATTGAATGCTGGTCACACAAAAGATCACCCCAACCCCCCTTTTTACCACTGATGCGTGGACCCCAAAAAGCATTAATGGGATTTTTTTTTATTTATGATCCCCTCCACCCCATTTCTGGTCCACACACGATGCCCTCTGTCAGTCAGGCCTCGTGCATAAATCTCCAAACTGAACTCCTCAGAAGCTTCAAAATAGAACCTGCTCTTTTTTTTATGATCTTTCTCCTCGCACGCCATTTTAGACCTATTCATTTTTACAATCGCTTCTTCAGACATGTCGCAAATCCTCGAGATTCCTGCAGTCTGCCTTCGCACTGTGCAAAAATGTGGTGTGGAGGAAGACTGGCTGCAGAGCAGATGCTTTAAAACAGGTATCAATGCCTGCCTCGGCTTGTGGATGTGGAGAGGAAATCTCGTGGATTTGGAGCAGGAGAGGAGGAGGAAGAGGAGACCCGGGTCCATATAGGTTTCACCGTGATACATTTTCTTTTCATGCGCCACACTGTGTAGAAACACATCAGTGGTTTAGGCCTCTGCACAACATCACGCGGCTTTATGGCATAAAATCAAAACTAAATCTACATCCAGCAGCAATTTAAAAGACGTCTAAGTTACCCCCCTGCACCTCACCTAACACGTATGTAGTGTGATGTATCCACGCACAGCATCACATCTATATTGTTTCAATAAACACGTGGATCAGTGGGAGCTGCGTGTTGTTCCACGCCGGGACCTGGTGGGCTGTTAGCAGGAGACAGCGACTGAGGGACTTGTCAATTTCCCTCGGAGATCCAACAATAAGAATTATCATTACAAAGAGCTCGCACAGACCTAAAGCTGGATGTATTTTTTAAACAGGAAACGAGTCGGTTCCAGGGGTCACTGATGATGAGGGGAGACCGACTGATCCACGATCGATTATATTTCCGCTTAACGGAGGTTCTGATCATCTCAGAGGTGGATCACAATGTGTATTGTTGCTGCCATGCATCACTGTTCCAATGTTCCGTCAAACATTAACACTTTTGTGAATTTTGCGCAATATTTTTCTATACATGATTAAACAAACACCTCTCGTTATTAAGTATTTTTAAATATTACATTCTTATATCATTGTATCCCTTGTGTGTTTATTTGTTATTTATTCCCCTAAAACATATTTTGATGCTTCCCACAATAACAGTTTACGCATGATGTCATATGTATATCGTTGAAATATTATTTTTATTATAATATTAACATGCTTACAAATGTTTCAACCAAGTTTATTTAACCTCAAAATCACGGACACATCTGTAATGAATTCATACATTTCTCAAAAGATAAATAGAAACCATTTACATAGATATCAAATGTGTTAAATGTTTTAGTCATAACATTCCAAAAGGCGTGTTTATTTTCTTCAGTAAAAAAAAGTTAATATAAATTTATTTTCACATATAATTTAACATTTAATCTCCGCACAGTTGCGCAAATATCATTCGAAAACACTCCAAAGTTCGTCAAACGTGTGTTTATTTTTATACAATCCATCATGACGCTCGGGGGACGTTTATGATAAATAAACACAAAGTATTTTTTCTTTTTTTTCGCTCGTCATGACAAGTTGCTCAAAGTTCGCCTCGTCGTCGCGCGTCTCTTCCGAACGACCGATCCCCGGCGAGGGACGACGGGATGAGACGAAATAAAATAATTGCGGAAGATCTCGCAAACGTATCGTTAAAAGGTGGCGAAAGAAAAAGAGAAAAAGAAGTGAAAAGTGCTGAACGAGAAGCGCCGCCGCCGCCGCTCGCCGCCGCGCCGCCCGCTCTCTAATCAAACTCTTACTTTCCGCCGCTCTTAATTCCATATTTTCCAATTCCTGATCATTACTTTCCTCTTTTTTTCCCCTACTACTTGTATCTATCTATCCATCCCTCCCTCCCTGGCTGTCCTCCCTCCCTCCCTCTCTCTCGCCAGCTCTCTCCTTTGCTGAATCTTATTGATCCAGAAGGCGGCTAATTAGCCCTTCCCTTCGTGCCTGTGTAATGAAGCACATGCGCACTGAATTAATCACAGCCATTTTTTTTTGCAGGAAACTAATTAGCAGGAATAAAGATCCAAAGACTTTTTTCTTTTCAATCACCAGATCTCACTTTCACCTCTTCCTCGCTGCCTCTAACACAAGACTCACCGCCTGCTTTGCATCCAAATTATTTTTTATATCGCCTTTAACCAACTAAAAGCTACTTGGTCCCTTTTTTTTACACTCCCGCAACAACAATGATCCTTCTTTTGCCACCCTGAGCGCAACAAAAAAATAAAACCCGGACACTTGCCTTGATGGGATCTTTAGCGAAACCATTTCACCAGTGGATTAAAAAGCGTGGATCACCAAGCGACCAGCGAGAAATTGTAAGTTTCAACTCTTTTTTTGCTCTTGTTTTCCCCACCGATCCTGTTCTTGTCGCGGATCCTCGTCCTCCGGTCCACTCCAGGGCTGCGGATCGGACACATTTCCCACAGAATCGCCGCCAACAAGTTCGATTTTCACGCCGGTTGTTCGCTTTATTCGCTCGTGTTTTCATCCCCGAACGGTTACCTGTGTTTACACCCCAGCGTCCGTCCTCTCGGCTCCGTGAATGGAGAAGAAACCCAGAGCGATCCTCTTCCAGCGGTAGATCGTGGATAAAAAAACACGTTTTTTCGGTGCGAGTGCGTTGTTTTCAGTAGCAGAGGTGGACGTGTGGGGGCTTTATGGTGGTCGAGGAGGGAGTTTTTGGAGAATATGTGCTAAGAAAGAGTGCGTGGAGCGCACGGAGGACAGCGGCAGCTCCGCAGGAGCGCAGCCCCGGAAAGTAGCTCCAAGTCCGGCGTCCGTTTGGCGACTAACGCCTCGGCTGTGGTTCGCCTATTTCGGCACTTTTGACACCACATCCTTTAGACTTTACTCCGAAGAAGTCTTAAACCCAAACAGCCCCCCGGATGGATCGCGTTTTTTTTTAGAGCTGCTTGTGCGCCGACGCGATCCCTCCGCCTCGCCTGTAGTTCCCGGAGCTACACTTTTCTGCTTCTCTACTTTCCGATCCAAAAGATATATTTTCACTTCTGCTCGTTTCTTCTCGATCCGAAAGTCGCTCACAAATCAATAGGGGTGCGCGCGCGTGTGTGTGTAAGAGAGAAGCGATCGTGTGTGTGTGAGTGTGTGAGAGAGTGTGTGTGTTGTGGAAAAAAAACGGAGCTCCTTCATGACAGGAGCCCGATGAGGAGAACCAGGAGCAGCCCGGGAGTCCGAGCAGCGACCCGGTGACCACTCGGGGGTCTCCGGCGAGACCCGGACCTGCTATTTCAGGCGTTTTCGGTTCCATCTCTCGATCTACTTTAAACACAGGTTTCACTTTACATCAAACCCTTTAACTTCGGTTGAAATACAAACGAAAACGCTTAAAATAAATCACAATTATGGCAAACAAAATACATTTAATTTATTCAAAACTAACCAATTTCAACGATTCACTTTCATACATTTAAGTTGTTTAATTGACTTTCATTTTTTCCATTTATTGCTAAAGATAATAAATCGCGTTTGAAAGATTAAAAAATAAATCAATTGTTTTTGTAAGTAAGTGTTTTTATCCACGACACATTGTAAGGAAATGCAGATAAAGAAGGATTTTGCAAGCTAGCTGTCTGTTTGTGTGTGTGTGTGTGTGTGTTAGGGGGGGTAGGTCAGACAGCAAGAAACAAGGGGAGCAGGGGTCACCGAGTGAGAGCAGAGATAAAAAAGGAGAGGAAACCCCCTCGCAAAGAGCCATGGGATAATGTGGAGCGAGTGAAGGAGAGAGGGAGTGAGGGGTTCTGGCTAGGAGGAAGAAAAAAAGAGGGTGATGGTAGTTTGTTGCTGGTGTGTTGGGATCCACAGACTGTTGTTGTCAGCATCTGCAGAATTAAGACTTGGGCTGGTAGATGTAGAAACACGTATGAATTCTCCGGTAACATGTGAGAGTTAAGACCAAAAAGGAAGTGTCGGGTGTTGGGGAGGGGGGGTTGGGGGGGGGGGGGGGTCAGATAGCCATGGGCCATAGTTGAGGATTCAGGGGAAGAGGTCAGATAAACAGATTCCGATGAGAAAGGAGAAGGCAAGCAGAGAACTTGAAAGTATTTTGAATCTGAGATACTGTTACACACACACACAAACACAGATGCAGTGTTTCCTCAAACCGAGCTGAGACAAAGGTCTTTCAGTTCACGCAGGTAGATGGTTCATACGCTCAGGTGCTGTGCCAAGACCCCCGTCATCTCCCACCTCTGTCTGACACAAAACCTCCTCTTCCTCCTCCCTTCTGCCTCCTCTCTTACAAAACAAAGACAGCACAAATGTTTACTGTTACCTCAACTGTCTGATATTCCCGCCTTCTCTCGTTCGCATTTTTTAGGTTATGATAAATTAGAACGCTTCCTGGGCGAAGGCAGGCCTGTAATCTGTGTGTGTTGCGAGTGGGTTTGTGTGTGATGCGTCGTGTGTGTGTAGTAGCTCACGCTCACGGGCGATTCTATACTGTACGTCGTCCCTGAGACGTTTCATTTGCCGTCCCAGCGGATAGGTTTGAATTCATAAGGCAGAAAGATATTGAGTTATATTGAATAGTTTGGACATGTTTATATATTTGATATTTGCATTTTCCAGATTATATATCAGATAATATTATTTTTTAAATAATGTGGGAAAATAACATTTTTAAAAAAGTAATTATTGGAAATCGAATGAAGCAGAATTTGTAGCTCTTAAATATTAAAATGCTGACACGGCTGAATCAGGGGTGTAAAAAGTGTCACATGAGGACGGAATGGTGAGAGAAGGGAGGTAATCGACCCTGACTATCAAAATTCCTTTTCCTAACTCGCGTCTGCCTCCTCTCTCTCGTGCACCTCGCTGCTGGCATTGTGAGGCGGGGGATGAGCTCCCGCCATGTCCTCAGTCAGAGAGAGCCCTCTCCGGGTGAGCTGTGGCTCACAGAGGAAGTCTACGGTGGGTGTGCAGCGTTCGACGTGGAGATGGTTGGAGTGTGTGTGTTACAGCTGATATCTGATGTTGGGTTTGTGAGTGCAAGGTCATGCAGGAAGTGCGAGCGGCTCCTCCAGTCGTCCTGCTGGCTGACAGTGTGTTAGTAGCAGCTGTAGAGGTGCGGATCTATCTCTTCACAGAGGAGTGAGTGACTGTGATAGTCCTGGCTGTGTGCGTCCACACACAAGGCCAGCATCTCCCCTTTCTCTAAATGTGACCATTTTTTCCTCTCCTGAATTGTGAAGCGTTCCGTAGATCTACTGTCCAAATGTCTGTCATGTTAAGTTGACAGGGAGCCTTGTGGTTTGCTCTTCAACCAAGTGTTGTCTTGTTACACGGTCCAAATCCGTGTTTTACACGTGACAAACACTGCCTCGGAAGTGATATAATATAAAATTAGAAATAAAAAAAAGGACTAAAAGAAGTGTCACACCTCTAGATTAAAGACTCTAAACAATAAATGTGGATTAAAATCAGTTAATGTGGTAAAAACTAATACAATTAATCTAATAGTAAAAATATTAAATTAAAATATGTATTAAAATTATACATTTTTTTGCTTGATGAAAAAATAATAAATTCTAAAATCTGAATTAATGTAAAATGTTGAGTGAAAAAGTGAAGCATTTTCAAAGTAGTGTTTAGTGCGAATGAAAAGTGGTTACACGTGGTATTAAGGCCGTCTCACACACACTGATACGTTCTGCAGATGAGTGAAGCCTGGATTACGTGCCTGTCTTTATTAAAGCGGTGTCTCGTATAAGGAGCACGACGTTTGTTCCGGAGCATCGCAGTGATGAACACGCTGACATGTCGTATAAGTGTGTGTGTGCGCGTGGGTGTGGGTGAAGCTGCTACACGCGTGTTTATAGTGCAGCTAGCTCTAGCGTCCAGGGGTGGGAGATGCATGTCGTGTAGGATCCTCCGCGAGCGCCCCGGCGAGTCTGCTGGTAACGCCACTGCCAATTCAACGGCAGCCCGCGGTGTGCCCGCCCCACCGCGTTGGACCCAGGAGGCCGGCATTCCACCCTCCACACTGGTGCTTATCATCACAAAGGACAGAATGCATAAAACATGGAGGACGCTTAGACAGAGCAGCCCAGGTCGCCTTTCTCTCCCCTTGTTGAGCCCTTGAACAATACATGGGCCCCTCTGGCCTGTGACTCTGACGACACATGCGCCGTCTTTCTTATCCTCTTCTGCTTCTTTGTCATCCTCTTCCTCCATGTTACTGTCTGATAATTCTACGCGTGTGTGTGTGTTCTTACATGGTGACGTGTGTGTTAGACCGGCTCCCTAAATAGTGAAACCCTGTTTTTATACTTATAAGTGTAGTAAATAATTAATTAAATAATTAATCATAATTTGTTTATTAATATCAATTTTTTATGATTTCATTGAGAAATGTATTTTTTTTTCTCATATTTTCATAGTCTTGTGCTAAATTGTGTTTTGATGTTTTATCATATACTATAAGCTTGTTTTGCTTTGTGCTCTCCAGTGGAAAACCTTGTTTGTCAGTCTATAGCTTGGCAGTTGTGTGCGAGCTGAGCGGCAGGAATGCACTGTTAGGATGTGCTGGACCCCAGCAGGTCTGTGGCACTTCCTCTCTGTGTATCTTACAGCTTATCCCCCTCAGGATTATTGAGGGAAGAAAAGAAAAACGACTGAAGCACCCTCTCTCTCACACACTCTCACACACTCATTTTTTTACAATTCGCTTTCTTTCTCACGCGCACAGCCGTACGACAGAATCTCGAGAAAAAAAAAAGTGTAATTCACTTGCAAATGTTGGCTGGACCGTGGATGTGGAAGGGAGAGCGGGAGAGGGAGGGGCTGAGATGGATAAACACGAAGCGTGTTTTACCGATAGATGGGGTTGAGGTGAAGCTGCCGGCTCTGGTCAGGGACTTCTGGGATGTCGGACTACGCTACTGCGTGACAGTCATCTGGACATTTGAATTTCCTCTCCTCACAAAGCGAGCGTCTCTGCCTCGGCATGATGGTCCAGTCGTGAAGGGGTTAAGAAGCAAGGATAACCCTCTTTTGTCTCTGCGGCCCTCTCTGCCATTGTTGTGGTGGAATTGAGCTCTGTGCACCTCACTTGACCACAGCTAAGCAATAAAATGGCCTCTAAGTGCTGAAGCCTGCGTCGTCCTGTGATGTCAGCGCTCCAGCAGCATCTACTGCTGTGCTGTGTTAGCTAGGAGAAATAGCACATTTTAAATGTTTATAAACATTTTCTGGAACTGTATTGTTGAAAAATTATGAGCTGATGTCTCACACTATTATATAGTATTAGCTCTTGAAGATGTTATTATAATGAATGTGTTGGTGGTATTGTGTTTGATTCCAGCGATGATTGTTTATAGCCCACCTTTCCAGACGTGCTGATTAAAAAGAAAATATACAGCTCGCGCCACTGTCTTCATCCCATCTCATCAAATGAGCATATGGCTGCTCTGGATTCAGCGTATTCACCAGATTTCTTTCCTCAATAACAATTGTGTTGTTTAGAAGCTGTTTCCTCTTTCAAATGTTGTCTCTGTCTTGTGAGCTCATCTGAAACATGTCTTCTGTCTCACCGTGTCTAAAACAAATGCTCCCTCTCATTCCCGCCATGTTAAATGGATGAAATACGAGATCTCACCTTCCCATGATGAATTAATAAGAAAGAAGAAACTCAGAGAATGTGTGTGTGTGGACCGTGGAGAACGAGATACACACACTCTCTCAGTGGCTGCTCGTCCTGGTCATGATTCGCTCATGCTTTCCTCTGTTTCTGTTGACTCCGAGCTAGAAACGTACTTGTAGATCTCATTTTTTTAACCTTTGGTGAGTCGAAGTTTGGCTGAAGCGTCTGCCTGCACGAGGGTCCCGTGGGGCTGACACTGGGCTAGACAGCCATGGCTGACTGTTGACCTCCACTGTGACGTCAGACACTTTGTCTGGTGCCTACAAATCTAATTTAGAAATTGCTTAATACATGTAGATAGGGAGCTTTTGTTAGCCAATAACTATTTCCCCCCTTTTTTTTAGGCAAAAAGAAGGATGGCTCTCATATGTTGAATCATCATCTTTGACTCTTTTAATTATTTTTTCTTTTATAAAAATAAATAACAAGATTCACACATGAATATATAAAACGCAGCTGGTGACAGAAAAAACACATAAATATTAAGTCTATGTGCAGTGAAATTATGGTGAGGATAAGACACCAAGTATATTTTTTAAAAAGCGTTGAAAAACTAATATCTAATGACTTCTGTTTTTGAAACATTTTTAAACAAAATGTGGACATTTCCAACTGATTTTGGATCAGATACAATTTTTCATTTATATAAACTATTATTCCTTTCAAAATTAAAATGAGATAAAGAAATTAATTGCAAATAAGACTGAAAACTAGAATAAGATTCCAATTTATAATTAACCTTAACATTTTACGCATATATTATTTACCTATTATATTGATATTTTTTAATTATTACTGGTATTTCCAGTGAGATTGTCGGAGGACATTGTTGTCTAATGCAACGCTGCTGACTTGTGAATACACTCAAATACATAATGTTTTTATTCACTTTTAACCTCGATAAGTTTGTCTTAAATACTTTTCGAAGTCAAGCCCTCTGAATGAACAGTCACACAGCATAGTTCACTAATGTTCTCATTATTCAGGCTTCCTTCTGTTTGCTTTTTTCTAAGTCGGGTGTTTGTGTCGGATCATGCAACACGGCAGGTAGAACCACATTACAACCGGCATGTAAACATTCTTTCTGAGCTTCATCCTGGGCCATTGGAAACAGCCTGAGATCTTCTCAAAAAGCGGAGTAGTAGACATATTTGCCATCCGCACAGGAAGTGACATGAAAAAGCCGCAGATGTTCTCAATGCCACGCCGGCGGATCAGGAGCACGGTGAGCGTGTTGATAACATGGACAATGTTTACTCAAGAAAGACCAGAAACGAAGAGGAAGGAGAACGAGGGGGGCAGCAGTTAGGACTTTGAGGCAGGATATGTGGCACAGACACAGGGTTCATCACTTCCTTCCTTTATGCAGGACTTATTTTTCTAGAATAACCATTATCAAAACAACACCAGACAAAAAAGGAAATGGTGCTGATCATTTCAAACATTCCACACAAGCTATTTTATGTCCA